>NC_041224.1:158292912-158380667 GCF_002837175.3 Physeter macrocephalus
GGTATCAGGGTGATGGTGGCCTCATAGAATGAGTTTGGGAGTGTTCCTTCCTCTGCAATTCTTTGGAAGAGTTTGAGAAGGATGGGTGTTAGCTCTTCTCTAAATGTTTGATAGAATTCACCTGTGAAGCCCTCTGGTCCTGGACTTTTGTTTGCTGGAAGATTTTTAATCACAGTTTCAATTTCATTACTTGTGATTGGTCTGTTCATATTTTCTATTTCTTCCTGGTTCAGTCTTGAAGGTTATACCTTTCTAAGAATATGTCCACTTCTTCCATGTTGTCCATTTTATTGCCATAGAGTTGCCTCTAGTAGTCTCTTATGATGCTTTGTATTCCTGCAGTGTCCATTGTAACATTGTCCTTTTTCATTTCTAACTTTATTGAGTCCTCTCCCTCCTTTTCTTGATGAGTCTGGTTAATGGTTTACCAATTTTGTTTATGTTCTCAAAGAACCACCTTTAGTTTTATTGATCTTTGCTGTTGTTTTTCTTGTTTCTGTTTCATTTATTTCTGCTCTGATCTTTATGATTTCTTTCCTTCTGCTAACTTTCGGTTTTGTTTGTTCTTCTTTCTCCAGTTCCTTTAGGTGTAAGGTTAGATTGTTTATTTGAGATGTTTCTTGTTTCTTGAGATAGGCTTGTATAGCTATAAACTTCCCTCTTAGAACTGCTTTTGCTGCATCCCATACGTTTTGGATCATCGTGTTTTAATTGTCATTTGTCTCTAGGTATTTTTTGATTTCCTCTTTGATTTCTTCAGTGATCTCTTGGTTATTAAGTAGTGTATTGTTTAGCCTCCATGTGTTTGTGTTTTTTACAGTTGTTTTCTCTGTAATTGATCTCTAACCTCATAGCGTTGTGGTTGAAAAAGATGCTTGTATGTGATTTCAATTTTCTTAAATTTACCAAGGCTTGATTTGTGACCCAAGATGTGATCTATCCTGGAGAATGTTCCATGTGCACTTGAGAAGAAAGTGTAATCTGCTGTTTTTGGATGGAATGTCCTATAAATATCAATTAAATCTATCTGGTCTGTTGTGTCATTTAAAGCTTGTGTTGCCTTATTAATTTTATGTCTGGATGATCTGTCCATTGGTGTAGGTGAGGTGTTAAAGTCCCCCACTATTATTGTGTTACTGTCAATTTCCTCTTTTATAGCTCTTAGCAGTTGCCTTATGTATTGAGGTGCTCTTATTTGGGTGCATATATATTTATAATTGTTATATCTTCTTCTTGGATTGATCCCTTGATCATTATGTAGTATCCTTCCTTGTCTCCTGTAACATTCTATATTTTGAAGTCTATTTTATCTGATATAAATATTGCTACTCCAGCTTTCTTCTGATTTCCATTTGCATGGAATATCTTTTTCCATCCCCTCACTTTCAGTGTGTATGTGTCCTTAGGTCTGAAGTGGGTCTCCTGTAGACAGTGGGAGTTCCCTTGTATGTTATTTGTCGTTTTTCCCTTGATGCTTTCAATAATTTTTCTTTGTCTTTAATTTTTGTCAATTTGATTACTGTGTGTCTCAGCATGTTTCTCCTTGGGTTTATCCTGCCTGGGACTCTGTGCTTCCTGGACTTGGGTGGCTATTTCCTTTCCCATGTTAGGGAAGTTTTCGACTATAATCTCTTCAAATATTTTCTAGGGTCCTTTCTCTGTCTCTTCTCCTTCTGGGACCCCTCTAATGTTAATGTTGTTGCGTATAATGTTGTCCCAGAGGTCTCTTAGGCTGTCTTCATTTCTTGTCATTCTTTTTTCTTTATTCTGTTCCATGGCAGTGAATTCCACCATTCTATCTTCCAGGTCACTTATCCATTCTTCTGCCTCAGTTATTCTGCTATTGATTTCTTCTAGTGTATTTTTCATTGCAGTTATTGTATTGTTCATCTCTGTTTGTTTGTTCTTTAATTCTTGTAGGTCTTTGTTAAACATTTTTTGCATCTTCTCGGTCTTTGCCCCCATTCTTTTTCCGAGGTCCTGGATCATCTTCACTATCATTATTCTGAATTCTTTTTCTGGAAGGTTGCCTATCTCCACTTCATTTAGTTGTTTTTCTGGGGTTTTATCTTGTTCCTTCATCTGGTCCAAAGTCCTCTGCCTTTTCATTTTGTCTATCTTTCTGTGAATGTGGTTTTCCTTCCACATGCTGCAGAACTGTAGTTGTTATTGCTTCTGCTCTCTGCCCTCTGGTGGATGAGGCTATCTAAGAGGCTTGTGCAAGCTTCCTGATGGGAGGGACTGGTGGTGGGTAGAGCTGGGTGTTGCTTTGGTGGGCAGAGCTCAGTAAAACTTTAATCCGCTTGTCTGCTGATGGGTGGGGCTGGGTTCCCTCCCTGTTGGTTGTTTGGCCTGAGACGACCCACCACTGGAGCCTACCTGGCTCTTTGGTGGGGCCAATGGCGGACTCTAGGAGGGCTCATGCGAAGGAGTACTTCCCAGAACTTCTGCTGCCAGTGTCCTTGTCCCCACAGTGAGCCACAGCCACCCCCCACCTCTGCAGGAGACCCTCCAAGACTAGCAGGTAGGTGCAGTTTATTCTCCTATGCGGTCACTGCTCCTTCCCCTGGGTCCCGATGCACACAGTACTTTGTGTGTGCCCTCCAAGAGTGGAGTCTCTGTTTCCCCTAGTCCTGTTGAAGTCCTGCAATCAAATCCCACTAGCCTTCAAAGTCTGATTCTCTAGGAATTCCTCCTCCCGTTGCCAGACCCCCAGGTTGGGAATCCTGACATGGGGCTCCGAACCTTCACTCCAGTGGGTGGACTTCTGTGGTATAAGTGTCCTCCAGTTTGTGAGTCACCCACCCAGCAGTTATGGGATTTGATTTTATTGTGATTGTGCCCCTCCTACCAGCTCATTGTGGCTTCTCCTTTGTCTTTGGATGTGGGGTATCTTTTTTGGTGAGTTCTAGTGTCTTCCTGTTGATGATTGTTCAGCAGTTAGTTGTGATTCTGGTGCTGTCACCTCTAATTTACTTTTTAAGGGGTGCATAGTATTCCATTTTGAGGCTCTATTACATATGTGGCATTCCCCTATTGATGGTAACTTCATTTCCAGCTTTTCATTCTACCATGTACAATGTTGCAGTAATTCCTTGTGCATTTGCACCGGTGCTTTTATCTCTGTGGTATAGTGCAGGAGTGGGTTGATGAAGAGAAGGAGATATGTTCTTTTAATCTGAATGGATGTTACCGTATTGCTTTCCAAAATGTCGTACCACTCACAAGTGTTACCTCAAGCAGTGTGAGAGCACCCTTTACATGCACCCCAAAGAGTAATGGGGCTATTGCTCTTTTTAATTATGCCAGTTTGAAGAGTATCAAGAGCTAGCTCATTGTTATCTTAATTGCATTTCTCAGACTTAGTGAATCTGCGCATATTTGCTTTTGTTTGTAATCCATTTACCCGAGCATGTCTGTGAAGGGACTATTCGTAATTTCTGCTCATTTCTTCAGTGGCGATGTTTGTCCTTTTTCTTGTCTTTCCAATGTCTATTACTTATTCATTTTGTTTGGGGTATATTTTGCCATCAAATATGTTGCTTTTTTATGTAGTTAAATGTCTGGTTTTAAATTTTATAGCTTCTGGGTCTCCAGTCTTGGTAGAGAATGTTTCTTCCACCCCCATCTCTAAGGAGTGTGATTAGTTTTTTAGATTGTCAATTTTTTTAAAATTTGGCTTTACTTTTTATATTTAAATCTTAACTCCACCTGGAAATTTATTTTTCTGTTTAGTGTAAGCTGGAGGGTCACATTAATTTTCTTCCTAACGATAATAGTAATAATAATAATAGGTAATACTTATTGAGGGTTTACTATGTGCTGCACTATTACATAGGCACTATACATGTATTAACTATTTTAACCCCTGTTCTTCACAACTCAAATCATAGAGTTTCTTACTTAAACCCATTTTCCAGATGAGGAAAATGAGGCACAGAGAAGCTGAGTAACTAGTCTAAAGGTCACATAGTGGATAAAGTGGTGAAACTGGTTTTAAACCCAGAGAATGTGGCACTGAAGTCCACACTCTTACTACAGTGATTCTTGCTTGGCTAACCAGTGAGCTAGGACCATTTATTAAGTAATCCGTTCTTTCACACTAAATTCATTACTTATTTTGTCATTTACTAAATTCTTATATATACCAGAGTCTCTTTCTAGATTTTCTATTCTGTTCCCTGATCCATTCATCTATTCCTATAATAATTCCTTATTGATTTGATTATAGTAGCTTTATAATAGATAATTATTATTTTAGAGTCCAATCCCCGATCCTCCCTCTTAGATCTTTTTTCATTAATTTATTGACTGTTTTCAGGCATTCATTCTTCTAGAAGTTATGTTCAATTTTATTCACTTAAAATATCTGATGGGATTCTTATTGAAATTATATTACATTAAATATTAATTTTGGGACAACTGCCATGTTCATGTTTACTATTCTCATTTAAAACATAGTATGCTTTCTCTTCATTTAGATATTATTTTATACTTTCAAGTGATATTTTGTATTTTTCTTTGTGTTGCTCTCTGCATTTTTAAGTTAGATTTATTCATAAATATTTTAAAGTTTTTATTGATATTGTAAATAAAATATTTTTCTCATTTCTATTTTTTGTGACTATTACTGAGATAGACAAAAGCTATTGATTTTGTATATTTATTTTATATGCAATCAATATGAAGGAAACTATCAAGATAATCTTTTTTATTAACTAATTAAAAGAGAAAAAATGATCATCTCAATACAGGCTGAAATAGCATTTAATAAATTTCAGCAGCCATTCTTCATAAAATCTAGGTAAAATGGATATGAGAGATGATTGCTTAGCTGCATAGAGATTATTTACTAAAAATAACAGCAAATCTGACAAACATGGAAATCATTTCAAATAAGATCAGAAAGTATTCAGGGATGCCCATGTTACCAATAATAACCATTATATTTGCTAGAACCTCCAAGGTAATAAACAAGAAAATAAAATAACTGGTATAAAAATCGGAAGAATTAAAACCGTCTCTTTTTGCTGATACTGTGATTATATGTCAAGAAATATAAGTACTATAGTTAACTTGCTAACTGAATAAGATAATTTGGTAAGCTGGTTGGTTACAAGCTAAGTATATAAAATCAATAGCTTTGTCTATCTATCAATAATTAGCCATTTTTAGTTCTCCAGATTCAAATTCTAGAGAGGGAGTATCTGATTGCCTTAGCTTGGATCATTTCCTGCCCCTTGGCTAGGGAGGTAAAAGGCCCTTAGGACAGCTCCACTAGACTCTACTCAGTGGAACAAGGGTGATTCCTTAAGCGGAAAGATTTGAGGGTGGGTTTTTGTTTTGTTTTTTGTAAGCCATAATACATTTTATTTTTTTCATTCAGAGAAGCCAGTCTAACAAGGTCCAATCTAACAAGTTCCATCCTCTTTGCCTTCTTCGCTGATTTAACTCTGCACAACATCCAGGACCATGTCTTACACCTAGTAAGTAGGTCTTTGTTCATCCAAACAAAACTTATTTTGAGTTCTCACCTTTATGCTTTGCTGTTGGTATTCCCTTTCTCCAGAATGCCCTTCCTCCTATCTCTCTGTTCACTTGCTCACTCTTATTTTTTAAGCTTCAGTTCCGGTGTCATCTCCCCTGGGAAGCCTTTCCTGAGCCCACACTCCCAGTCTATGTTAGATGTCCCCCCAACCTCCACAAACTGCTACAAGCTTACCACATTGATTCAGGTGATTATCTGTTCATGTGTCTGTTGCCTCTGTTAGACAGACTGTCAGTGCCTCATCAGTGTGCTCTAGAATAGTGGGTGACCCCAGTGAGCCATCAGTGGGGTCCACTGTAACCCCAGTGAGTATTTTCTAAATAAACAAATGTATGAATGAACTAAGCAATGCTTTGTTAGCAGTGATGTTGGTCATATCTTTTTATAATTTGCTACCTAATTTTACCTTTTCTTTTCTAATTCCATTAACCTTCCAGCTCTTGTCTCTGAATGGGGCTGCTGTGGGGATGCTTGGTGAACTTTGAGACTATAATACATTTCTTCCTTGCATCCCCTTCTCTCGTCTGTTATTTTGATCTTATTTGAACATCAAGCTGGTCCCATTGCCTTTACCTTATCACCCTCATTCTCCCTGTTGGACAATTTAGTAAAATAGGAGCCTCTAGGAGTCCTTCCTAAAGGAGAAGATGGAATTGGTCCTGCAAGCTTCTTCCTCCATGACCTTCTGTTTCTCTTGGTTTCTCCCTGACAGTTACCCCTTTGTACACCCATGGTGCAACTGAGGTGTTGGTGTCCCAAAGGAGACTACCTACTAAAGTCACTCACACATAATTATTAGGGAAGTTCAACTAGCTACTCTTTTTTTTTTTTTTTTTTTGTGGTATGCGGGCCTCCCTCTGCTGTGGCCTCTCCCGTCGCGGAGCACAGGCTCCGGACGCGCAGGCTCAGCGGCCATGGCCCACGGGCCCAGCCGCTCCGCGGCATGTGGGATCCTCCCAGACCGGGGCGCGAACCCTGTTCCCCTGCATCGGCAGGCGGACGCGCAACCACTGCGCCACCAGGGAAGCCCAAATAGCTACTCTTTTGATGGCAATTGTGTTTTAAAAGAAAACCAGAGAAATAGTTTTAAAAATAAAAAACTATGCCAGAGTTTCAGGTAAGCATCAGTTGGAGAGATATTTTGGGGTGAGCAGGCCATTGTTAGTAAGGTTCAGCTTGCTGTATGGAAGGGCCTCAGAGTTCTGTCTGAGATGCCTGAGGACAGCCTTGAATGGCCTGGGGATTAGACTGGAGGTAGCAGAGGATATCTGGATTTGGAGATTTGGGCGACAAGTCTAAATTCCATTCATGTGCCAACTATGTGACATTAAGTAGTTCATGTGACCTCTCTGGGTCTCAGTATCCTCATTTGTAAAATGAGGACAGTAATGTGTATCTTACCTATACTGTCACTTTGTTATAAGAAATAAATGAGATAGAGATGTAAAGCCTTTAGGAGTCAACAATATAGTGCGATGGTAGAGCATGAGAGTTGCAGGGTCTGAATGGATTGGATTCAAACTCTGGTCCTAACACCAATTAGGTGTCAATGACCTTGTGTAACTTGTTAACCTCTGTGTTCCTCCATTTCTCTATCCATATAATAAGGGTCATATAGAAGACCTATCTCATAGGGTGGTTAAAGAGAGATGAGATAATTTATATGAGAGCACATACATGCATGGCTCATAGCACTCAATGAGGCTCTTATCAATGTTACAGTGCAATAGAGGCAAACGTAGGGCCCCGCGTCACCAGAGAAGGGCCAGTCTAAGCCTCTCTTGGTTTTAGCTGAAGGATCAAGATTTGCTTTATGCTTATTTATGAATGAGTGAACCTATGAAATTAAAACCCCTTTCCAGTTTATTTTCTCCACCTTCTATCTATGTATGCTTTCTCTCTTTTGCCCCCTTTCTAATCCACATGCAGAACTTGGCTTCTTACTGATTTCTGCAAGAAATTCCACACTCACTTCCTCTTCTGTTTTCCCTTTACAAGCCTCCTCTCCCTCTCCCTGCCCTCTGCCTTCCTCCCCACTTTCCTCCTCCCGTCTTTCCTCTCCCCTTCTGTCCTCCCCCCGACCCTCCTCTATCCCCTTCCATTCCTCCCTGCAGCTCTCACTTCTTTCTTTTCTGTAAGTGGGCTCATCAAAGCACATTTTGTTTTAACAAAGGCAAGTCTCTCCCTAAGAAGAAAAAATTCATTCTAGCTGCTAAGAGAGACATTTTCTCCTCATTATAGAATATTAGGGCTGGAAATGCCCTTGGAGATCAAGCAGCTCAGAGGTTCCCAGACATGGCTAGTTGGTGATGATACCCTGGGCAGCATTGAAAAAGCCAGGCCCTGCCCTTAGTGATGCTGGATTAGAAAGGTCAGCATTGGGACTTGGAGTGATATTTGTGTGGGGTGTCCCAGAATATTTTTATTTTAATTCAGGAAGAGTTGGATTTCAGTCCTAATTTCACCACTTACTAATGGACTCGTCTTGGCTGAGCTATTAAAACTTGTGGATCCTTAGTTATATCTGTTAGAAGTGGAAGATAATACCTTCCCTAAATAACAAGGAGCAATCGGCAGATTGGTCAGCACATACTACTAGGCGTTAACAATTGTTTCTTCTCTTCCTTCCCTTGGGAAACAGTACAGAATCCTGACTACCTCTCTAAACGCACCGGATGATGATTGAGGAGAGGGGGCCTAAACACTCCTGGGCCTTGGAGCAGCAGAATGGCTGCTCAGCATCATTGTCCCCACTCGGAACCCCACACGCCTGCCTCCAAACTTGGTCAGACACTGGCATGGAGTCAGGAAATAAAAATATGTAACATTTATTGTGAATTCACTTTTTCAGGACTATTTGAATTAATCTCCACAGCAACCCTATGAAATAAATACTATTATTCTTCTTAACCACATGGACTGTAAAATGTCTGTAGGCAGAGCTTTTTTTGGGGTGGGGGGGCTACTGTTTATAAGTCTGGATTATTTACTCCATCCCTTGTCTATGTTTTCAGATCCCCAATAAGTATTTGGTATACGTGGATATCATTCAACCACCATGTATTGAGCACCTGATACAGAAGAGCCAGTGGCCAGTGTGGGGAGCCCAAGAGTGCAGAATGTGGGGCTTCCCTGGTGGCGCAGTGGTTGAGAGTCCGCCTGCCGGTGCGGGGGACGCGGGTTCGTGCCCCAGTCTGGGAAGATCCCACATGCCACGGAGCGGCTGGGCCCTTGAGCCATGGCCGCTGAGCCTGCGCGTCCGGAGCCTGTGCTCCGCACCCCGTGCCCCGCAAGGGGAGAGGCCACACCAGTGAGAGGCGCGCATACCGCAAAAAAAAAAAAAAAAAAAAAAGAGTGCAGAATGTGAGGCTCTGGCTGTCTGGGGTTTGTTTTCATCTGCCCCTCCAAACACCAGAGCACTGGCTGCTGAGCCCCTCTGCAGTCCCCACGAATTTCCAGGCCTACTCTTTTCAGGGGTCCACAGATTGTGTTTGCCTCCCAACCTTAGCTCCAGAAGCTTTGTTCCTCCTATTGGGGGGCCCCAGTCCCATCTACCCACCGCATCTCAGAGTGGCAGGAAAGGCTTCTATCAGCAAGAATCCAGGTAGGTTATTCATCCATGGGAGGCCTGACAATGGTGTTTGTTCTTGGAGGAGGTGGAACACTTGTGATTTCATGGTAAAAAGTTCCAATTTTGGTAAGTCTGGGGAGTTGAGCTTCTCTGTCACAAATTCTTTTATTTATTTATTTATTTATTTATTTATTTATTTATTTTTGGCTGCATTGGGTCTTCGTTGCTGTGCGTGGGCTGTCTCTAGTTGTGGCAAGCGGGGGCTACCCTTCGTTGTGGTGCGCGGGCTTCTCGTTACAGTGGCTTCTCGTGTTGCGGAGCTCGGGCTCTAGGTGCGTGGGCTTCAGTTGTTGTGGCACGTGGGCTCAGTAGTTGTGTCCTGCGGGCTCCAGAGCGCAGGCTCAGTAGTTGTGGCACACTGGCTTAGTTGTTCCGTGGCATGTGAGATCGTCCCGGACCAGGGTTCGAACCCGTGTCCCCTGCATTGGCAGGCGGATTCTTAACCACTGCGCCACCAGGGAAGCCCTCTGTCACAAATTCTATATCTCTACCCTTCTTCACCTCCCTGTGCCCTGGCCAATTTATCTAAATCTCACTCCTTTTCTTTCTTCATCACCCGTTTAATTTATCTTTAAACTCATGGTCCAAATAAGCCCCCAGGTTAGCTGTGCCCACAGCAACTGGCTTATTAACTCTTTTTATCAGGCAGTAGGGTTGGGAGAGAGTGGATAAATACACCCTCTTTGGGATTTATCAGGGTTGAAAAAAGAAGGGAAAAGACGTGCGTAACATTTTAAAAAAAGAACCCGAAAGGCAGGGAGAGAAGAGTGTGTAGAGCGAGATGAAGGGTGCTCTCTGATGGGAACAGATTGCCCAAAAGGCAGGTGGGTGGCAGAGAATAAAAATAACCAGAGAGTGACCAAGCCTTCGTTTTCTTTGAAACACTCACACTTTAGGGAGATATTGAAACTGCTAATTTTGTTGGCGTGTTGACACCTCCTCCTAATTAATGAAGGGCTTATTAGGAAGACAACCAAGCTGCTCACGAGGAAAGAAGAGAGGACACGTTGAGCTTACTCAGCTTGGCAGTCAGGAGCCAGTGAAGTGCCGCTGGGTGTGTGGTGGGCGAGCTGGTGTCCGACAGGAGCCTTCTGCTGGGTTCTGGTCCTCCTGGCTCTACTTGCGTGCTGCTGCCCTCCCTGGTCTACCCGCAGAGAGGCAAGGCATGGCTGGAAACAGGCTAGGGCGGGCTCTGTGTAGGACAGAGGCTCCAGAATCTGGCCTCCCAAGGAAATGAAAAAAGTAAAATTCTCATGACATCTACACACTTTGTCAAACAAAAGCTTCTGCACTTGTGAATCTTCCAAGTTAGCTGTGCTGGGGAACAGCAGCTCTGGCTGCTAGTCTGTGATTCCAGGTCTCCAGCATCATCTTTGATTGTTAATCTTTCTCACCTTCAGGATGCTCAGAGCACCAGGAGCTTGAACAGAGGGGAGTTGGATGCTGACATTTTAAAACTGTGGGCCAGTTTTCTGACATCAGCAGAAGGGGTGGTCCAGGGAGTGTCTTCCAGCATTTTTCAGACTTGGAACAACTAACTCCTTTTTTGGGGGGTGACAGTCTGCTTAATGTCTCTGGATCCCACCTTCCAGCCATCCATCAAAGCCATGCATTTGTCCTTTCAAATCCCTTATGCAGCCTATTATATATGCAGCCTTGAGCAGTCAAGAGCACAGGCTCTGGAGCTGTTAAGGGCTCATCCCTTAACTCTGACACTCACCAGTTTGAGTTGTCTTGGGCAATCACCTACAATCTCTGTGTCTCTATTTCCTCATCTGTAAAATGGAGATTCTAATGGCATCCACCACAAAGGACTGTTGTGAGGGTTAATAAGATAACAGATATAAAGTGGCTAGTACTGTGCCTGGTACATACTGAGCACAAAGTAAATAGCACTGTAAGCGTCAACTTTTAAAAAGCTTTAATTTAGGGACTTCCCGGGTGGTGCAGTGGTTAAGAATCCGCCTGCCAATGCAGGGGACACGGGTTCGAGCCCTGGTGCGGGAGGATCCCACATGCCACAGAGCAACTAAGCCCGTGCGCCACAACTACTGAGCCTGCGCTCTAGAGCCCGCGTGCCACAACTACTGAAGCCCGTGCACCTAGAGCCCGTGCTCTGCAACAAGAGAAGCCACCGCAATGAGAAGCACGCGCACCGCAACAAAGAGTAGCCCCCTCTCGCCGCAACTAGAGAAAGCCCGTGCGCAGCCACAAAGACCCAATGCAGCCAAAACTAAATAAATGAATACATTTTTAAAAGAAGCTTTAATTTATATTGTGGTAATATCCCCATACATTGGGCGAGGCAGAGTTTTTAAGATCATTCTTTAATAAATGGGAAAATTGAGTCATGTAATGGATTGGTGACTTTTTCCCAAGGTTTACAACTAAGAAGGGACAAAATTGGCTCCAGAGCCCAGGTCTTCTGGTTCTAGTTCATTTATTTATAATTTTTGGTTTGACTGCAGACATGCTCATACTATCCCTTAGCATCCTTCATCCTGTCTCCACTGGTGCAACAGGATGCAGAGGAGGTGGGAAATGTCAGACAGCTGCCCTATTCCAAAGATGTGTGCCTCAGAGGAGAGAACCCTTGAGTTGGATAGTCGCCATGCTTTGTGATCTTGGGCAAATCACTTCATCTGGCTGAACTTTAAATCCCCCACCTTTAAAGGAAACACAGTGATTATTTCCCTTTATGTGTGCATCTTAGGTATATATTATGTAGCTAAAATAGAAACTTAGAATGAAATATCACTAAGGGCCAATGATAGAATGTTGTTGATCCTGGAGAAAGAGAAGAATATTCTTTCCAACACTGTGCAAGGAAAACAAACTTGTGTCTTAGAAGAAGAAAACAGGAGAGGTTAAGTTATGTCTTTATTCTTTTGTAGTTTTGGATTTGGAGGTTGTCTTTTTAACAAAATGAATAATGCCGTTGGCCGTTATGGAAAGATGTTAAATTTTGATGATGTTGAAATGAGAGACTGGGAACCTGTGTGTGAGGAGCTCTGATTTCCATTTCCAAGGGGACGGTTCCCAAGTGTGTATGGACCAGCCCTGCTCCCATTGACTAAAATAAAAACTATTCTCTAGCTCAGACTGCTGCTGATTAAGTGGATGTAGGCCGTTTCCCAAGAAGAATGCAAAGGAAGTGATGGTTTTCACTGGTTCTCCTTATTCTTTAGCCTGCCCAGGCTTTCTGGCACCACTAATCCATACATCTATTCCATGATGCATGTCAAGAGGCTGGTTAAATTGGAAATTATTCTTTAATTTGTTAAGTAATAACAGCGTGATGGCATTTCCATTTTTCATCTTGAAACTCCAAAATTCTTAAAAACTCAACCAAATCTTAAAAGGTGTAATATCAGGCATTGTGTTTTACTGACTCTAAAGGAAACGTGTATGTGAGGGTGGACTTTCCTGGTGCTTTTTTTTTTTGCGGTACACGGGCCTCTCACTGTTGTGGCCTCTCCCGTTGCGGGGCACAGGCTCCGTGTGTTTTACTGACTCTAAAGGAAACGTGTATGTGAGGGTGGACTTTCCTGGTGCTTTTTTTTTTTGCGGTACACGGGCCTCTCACTGTTGTGGCCTCTCCCGTTGCGGAGCACAGGCTCTGGACGCGCAGGCCATGGCTCACGGGCCCAACCGCTCCGCGGCATGTGGGATCTTCCCGGACC
Source organism: Physeter macrocephalus (assembly GCF_002837175.3). NCBI lineage: Eukaryota > Metazoa > Chordata > Mammalia > Artiodactyla > Physeteridae > Physeter > Physeter macrocephalus. The sequence continues at coordinate 158,305,775 of NC_041224.1, forward strand.
GGGGCACGAACCCGTGTCCCCCGCATCGGCAGGCGGACTCTCAACCACTGCGCCACCAGGGGAGCCCTCCTGGTGCTTTTTAAACTAGCAGATATCAACCTTGGTGCCGGGACATGTTGATGTGTCATGATCAATCACATGTAATATGTCAGTAAATAATAATTCATATACTGAAATTTTGCCAAACATTTACTAGAAATTTAAATGAGATCAGATTCAGGGTTATTGCTAAAACATCACTTCTACCCACTTGCATTCTGATTGTGCTCTCTGGAGATTCTTTGCCATGGGAGTGTGCCTTGCATATTAATATCATTCATCATGTTGGTTGCACTAGAAAAAGAAAGGAATAAATCAACTTTAAGCTCCTCTGTGTTAACAAATGCCTGATCTTCATTTTCAAAGACCCTTAAGGGTAGAATTGTGGTCATTGAGTTTCTTCCTAGCAGATGATGGCAAGAAAAGACATCAGGAGATCTCCCATTTTAACACTCCTCTTCCACCTCCACCCCTGTTTAATTGGATAAGGAAGAGACAGTATAATTTAGTGGGAAGAGCACAGGGCTTGTTTGAGCTAAAGTGACTGACATTGACTAGGCTGTGTGGCCTTGAACAAGTCACCCAACCTATCTGGGCTTTAGTGTTCTCATTTGTAAAATGGGGCTAAGGATAGTGCCTACTTTGTTTCCAGGGTGAGAGCTAAGATGCATGAAAGTCCTGGCACAAAGCCAGGCACCAAGTGGGCTTCAGTTATAATAGTTACAGGGTTACTGTGGTTGCTGTGATTTTACATCTCCCTCCAGTGCCTGGTAAAAAGAGTATATTTTATCTGTGTGAGAATACAGGCTCAGCATCTAACTGTTCACAGGAGACAACTTTGCCTCCCTCACAGCTGGTATTTAAAGCATCAGAGAGTATCTGTACTCCAGGTACTTGTTAGATAATTCAGTCAGAATCTACTGCAATTCAGCACCTGCCAGAGGTTTGCCTACTGCATCTGATACTTATTTTTTTTTAACATCTTTATTGGAGTATATTGCTTTACAATGTTGTGTAAGTTTGATACTTATTTTTTCATTTACTTAGCATGTGCTCATCTAGCTCATGTAGTGCTTTCCATGTGCCTTAAGAATACTCATTTTATCCTCACAACAACTCTGTGATTTAGGTACTATCACCCTCATTTTACAGACGAGAAAACTGAGGCACAGAGAGGCTAAGTAAGTTCCCCAAGATCACAGAGCTAGTAACTGGCAGAGCAGGATTTGAACCAGGTGGTTTGGCTCCAGAGCTTATGAACTTGACTACTATACTATGTGAGAAAGATTGTCTTAACAGTCATGTTCACCAGCTATTCTTCCAGATTCATCACATTGTTTCCCTGGGTTTAGTGAGATTCTCAGAAAGCAAGAGACCCAAAAGTAGGATTCGGCATCCCCGTCCCCCTTTCTAACAATTTAAGGTCCAGCTCTCGGTGCATCAGTCACCTGTTTAGGTAGAACTTCCTGTGTCTTTGCCAAGCCTGTTGCAGTTATTGTGTTCCATGTTATCCAATAGTCCTAATGTGAAAACCCAAGTGATGAAGTATATAAGCAGAGTGTGTTTCTGCAAAGGATTTTGTCCGTTTTACTTGCCATGAAATGAAAAGTACGAAGTTCATACAGTTCCCTTTCTACCTCCATTTCCATGCTCTTGGGCCCAATTCTGTGCCCAGGTGCAGTTACCAGCTCTGTTCAGGTACTTGCTGATATTTACTTTTTCTGCTTCCTTTAGAGGACATCTGCCGTTTTTATCCCTGATTGTTCTGTTTTTTCTTATTGATTAATCATATATAATTCCTCCAAATCTCTTGGATGTAGGGAGGATATAAACCATAAGCCAATAAGAAGCTTATGATGATTTTCTTACCATGTAAAATGTTTCAAGGTGTGTGCACTAAAATAGAAGGGAGATAGAAAAAAATAATAAATTATATTACCTATTATGAATAGCTACCATTTACTTATTGCTTGCTTTGCAGCAGGCACTGTGCTAAGTGCTTTACATACATTATCTCTTCTTAATCCTTGCAGACATGGTTAATAAGCGATAGGGTTCTAGTTCAAAGGCAAGTCTTTCTGACATCACTGCCTGATCTCTTAAACCACTACACCACACTATGTATAAATTTAGTTCAAACACAAATCTCATATTTTGCCCAAATCAAGCAAAATGTTTTTTCTCCTTTTGACCTCGGGTAAGGAGAGTTTATAACAGTCACTGGTAGTGCAGTGCCTTCTGGTTTTATTTATTTTTCCCCTTCATCCTTAATCATACTTTCTATTCTGTTATATATAATGGAGAATACAAAGTATATATACACACACACACACACACACACACACACACACATATTTAAATATATATTTAATATATTTATATATTTAAATATATATTTAATATATTTATGTATTTAAATATATAAATATACGTATATATAAATATATTTATGTATATATTTAAATAAGCATCTACCTTTGTAAGATATGTAATGTGAGTTTATTGTTATACATTTTAAATTTATGTTACTATCAGTGGGCTATACCTCTTGATGTGCTTGTTATCTTGATGTATTTTTTTCATTCAACTCTATGTTTAAGATCTTTTCATGTTGCCATGTTTTCCATTTACTTTCTCCTTTGTAACTGCTGCAGAGCATCACCCTATATGCATCCACTGTCTTCCATATGTAATATGCTAGTGCTGAAACTCTGCTCCAACTCTGCTCTTACCAACAGTGTGGTACATGGTGCCCAGCGAGAGCTTCTTGGGGCTATATTTCCAGGAGTGGTGTTGCTGGGTTAGAGGGTGTAGGCGTGCTTAATTACACCAAAGGCTTCCAGATTGCTTTCCAGAAGGGCTATACCAGTTTAAACTCCCAGCAGCCATGCCTAAGGAAAGTTCCGAACTGCCACATCCTCGACATACTTGGCATTATCCACCTTTTTCTTTTCTTCTTCTTCATTAACCCTTTATTACAAGTCAGGCTCTTATACAAGTACATGTGGACCTATGTGAAAAAAATCAATTGTATCCAAGAGTAAAACACAGCACATAAAGTAATACATGCTTTCCAGTGTTGGAGGCAGCGCGTGCCCAGGAAAAAGCTCGTCTAGAACGTCCTGGCTCCAGGTGGCTGGGTGCGCCCGGTTCCGGGCGGCACGGGCGGGGCAGCATCAGCTCCTGGGGCCTCGGGCCAGCGGACCGCAGGCCTCGGAGCGCGCGCAGGCCAGATCCCCTCAGGCCGCAGCAGCAGCCACGACATCACCGGTCTCTCGGGCTTCAGGGTCAGCGAAGGACACCCTCAGAAGCCCTCCACTTAATCGGCCTTTTCAGGCGGATCTCGCTCAGAATGACCCACGCGGGAGAGTCTGTGTGGATGGAGAGGCTCAGCACTTCCAGCGGGCCTGAGGCAGGGCCCCCGCCCCACGCGTTAGAAGGAGCCCATCCGGAGGGGCCCCAGGGCTCCGAGGGTACCCGGGGTGGCCGGGCGGCCCTCCAGCAGGGCCCCCCGGTCCGACAGGAGTTTCCAGAGCGAAGTTGAAGGACTGTCCTCTGGGGGCTCGCTGCCCCGGCTGAGAACTAAGAGCCGCCGCGCAGACGCAGCGCAGAGGAGGAAGCGGAAGCGGAAGCGGATGGAGCCCCCGGGAGCCGGAGCGGAGGTCCAGAAAGAGCCTCACGCAGGTGGGCCTCCTGCAGGGGAACGGGTTGTGCGTGCTGAGGCTGGTGCTCACCTAGGCCGCAGAGCCTGCTTCCCAAAGTCCTTGTGCATCAGTGTCTGGATCTTGCCCGCCAGCGAGGGGTGCCCACGTGCCGGAAGAGGGGTGGCTTGAAGCGGATCCTCAGGTTGGCCTTCTGTCTGTCCCAGTGCTTCGCGACCCTCTCGGCGTCTCAGACCTTCACCCATAGAATGTGGTACAGGAGCCAGTGGATGGGCTTGTCCCTGTAAAACATTATCCACTTTTGTAATCACTGCTGTTCGACATACGTAAAATGATACCGCATAAGTAAAAGCCTTCTACAAGTTTGGAGACCTTGAGCACGCCGCGGAGGCAGCTTGGATAGCAGGTAGGATGTGGTTGAATTCCGGGCAGGGGAGCCGAAGCCTTTCCTCAAACACCACCTCCCCACCCACCAGCGTTTGGTTTAAGTGTTTGTCGAAACAGCTAACATTGCTTTGCTTCGTACGATAGCTATATGTATACCTGTGTCTAGTGACCACCTTATGCGTTGTAAACTGTCTTTCTTCCTCACCTTTGCATGTCCTGCAATGCTTAGCTCATAGCAAGACCCTCAGTAAGTGTTTTCGAAAATGAATTATCTGAGTTTCTGAACGTACTGCCTGCCAATAAGAAGCCTTTGGCTGGGAAAGTGTGGGGTGGAGTTAGGCGGAGGAAGCCACAGGTGATCCTTTTCTGTTCTAATGGGTGATTCAGTCTGTCTTTCCTTTCCTGGGCTTTTTTCCCCCTTCTTTAACCAGAGGTGCCTACTACGTTAGGATAGGTGAACTCTATGAGACTGCTCTGGTAAAGCCAGACTGTTAAGCATACAGGATGTTTTTCCCTAAATTGACAACTAAACGTTATGCCAGGCTATTAACTCATTGTCCTTTTTGGTAACATTCTGGCTGGACTTGGGAAGGGAAGTTCCCAGAGATAGCAAATACTTTTCTCTCAATCAGGGACTCAGGTCCCAGCCTTGCTGTGCAGAGTGGATGATGTGTTTCATAATGCATGAGTGCTTATTAAACAAACAGCAGCATTTTCTCATTAGACTCTTGGTGAAGATATAGCCAGTGTAACCTTTCCCTCAGGGTTGAGTACTCGCTGGCTTTTCCAAGATGCGGACCCTTCACTCGCCCATAGGCCTCTAGGCACATGCTATGGGAGTTATTAAGAGTAGGCTGGGGCTTCCCTGGTGGCGCAGTGGTTGAGAGTCCGCCTGCCGATGCAGGGGACACGGGTTCGTGCCCCGGTCCGGGGAAGATCCCACATGCCGCGGAGCGGCTGGGCCCGTGAGCCATGGCCGCTGAGCCTGCGCGTCCGGAGCCCGTGCTCCGCAATGGGAGAGGCCACAACAGTGAGAGGCCCGCGTACCGCAAAAAAAAAAAAAAAGAGAAGAGTAGGCTGGGTCAGTGTGGCCACTTCTGTTGAATCATTCAGCAGCAGAAGTCCAGGCTGTGGCATAGAGTTTGTCTTCCTCACCTTGAATTTCTCTTCATACATAAGCTCTTGGAATGCAGGCAAGTGTGGAGACCCTAATACTGGAATTTTGGGGCAAAGAGAGTTCTAGGTAAACTCCTGGAGGAAGCTCCTTACAACTTCTGGCTTTAAGGAGTAGCTAGTGATTCTTGCAAATCGCATCCAGTCCCTTCAGGAACTACTCTGAAATATAGTTGCACTTAGGTTTTAGGACTTCAGTTATAGAGCTGAGTCCCTAAAAGATTAAACATGTTTCAGAGTTATGCTTTCTCAGGATGCTTTTCCCCATGATGATTATATTAGTCGGCGTAGACTTGATTATGCTGCAGCGACAAATTAACCCCCAAATCTTTGTATCGTGAAACAACATAGGTTTACTTCTCACTCATATTACATGTTGACCACTGGTAGCAGTGGGGCTCTGCTTATCACAGACTTTGAAGCTCCACCATTTTATGATGGGGCCATTTACACATGAGTCTTTATTTTTTTTTAATTTTTTAATTTTTTTTAACATCATTATTGGAGTATAACTGTTTTACAATGGTGTGTTAGTTTCTGCTTTACCACAAAGTGAATCAGTTATACATATACATATGTTCCCATATCTCTTCCCTCTTGCTCCACATGAGTCTTTAGAAGAAGAAGAGATAGAGGAAAATGTGCACTGGCTCTTCAGTGCTTTCATAGCTTCCATTGGCCAAAGCGAGTCACATGACCGTGCTTAATTACAAGGTGCTGGAGAAGTGTAAATCTCCTGTCTTCCCAGAGAGAAAAGAGGACTGGAAATAATATAGATTTTTTAAAAAAAATTTGTTTATTTAATTTATTTATTTTTGGCTGCGTTGAGTTTTTGTTGCTGCACATGGACTTTCTGTGGTTGCGGTGAGCGGGGGTGCTCTTTGTTGTGGTGCACGGGCTTCTCCTTGTGTGGCTTCTCTTGTTGCAGAGCATGGGCTCTAGGTGCATGGGGTTCAGCAGTTGTGGCGCATGGGCTTAGTTGCTCTGTGGCATGTGGGATCTTCCCGGACCAGGGCTCGAACCTGTGTCCCCTGCATTGGCAGGCGGATTCTTAACCACTGCGCCACCAGGGAAGCCCTAGAATATTTTAAATGTTTACCACAGTGATGTTGCTCATGGGAAAATGGTGACAGCTTTGTTAGATGCCAGAAAATTTTATACAGTAAGCATCATATCCATTCTCTCACAGAGAAGAGAACCATAGATTTAAAATGTAAGTATCTTAGAGGGGACCTAGGCCAGTGGGTTCAAACCATACATCGGGAGGTCCAGAGGTTCACATCATAGGGGACCCAGAAGGGAAGAAGTGAGAAGCTCAGATGAGTTCTTGTCCACACATCTCCTTCAGGTAGACCAGCGTTGCTCTTATAACATATACTCCTAAAATGATATGATTTTCAGTTCTCCACTACCCTGATCACTCTCCCCAGGACATGCCCCAGTTTTTCATTGGCCCTTTGTAAATTCAGCACTTAGCCATGAACGTACTCTTCCTTCTGTATGTGCTTTCATCAGTGTAGAAGGCAGAAGACCTGTTGGTTTTCCTTGTTTTGGTTACTTATTTTGGCAGGTACCATTTCATTAGTCTTTCTGACAATCATATTGTACCTTTGGCTGATTATAAGCCTCATATAGATTTTTCTAACCCAAGGAGGGGTATGAGGTTTTTTTTTTAAAGTAGTTGGTTGTGGTAGATTGTATTTTTCAAAGATGTCTACAATAATATTTCCTGTCCCATACACTCTTCATTAACTTCAAGAGGTAGAATCTTTCTCCCCATACTCTTGAATCTGGACAGACCATATCATGGCTTTGACCAATAGCATATGGTGGTCTAATGCTGAGGCAGTTCTGGGAGTAGCCATTCCCTGGCCTGGCAGCTTCTACTTTCTGACTTGGAAGCCAGTGAAGACATATGACTGCTAAGAGAAGCCCAAGTTTGGTGGAGAGGCCTTGGAGAATGAAGTGCAACATGGAGAAAGAGAGAGAGAGAGGCCAAGGAGACACCAGGTGTGTGAGGGAAGAAGCCATCTTGGATGCCGTCACTCAGTTGAGGCTTCATCCAACACCAGCTCCAGCTGCAACCCAACTGCAGCCACATGGGAGACCCCAAGATTAAATCACCCAGCTGATTTTTGCCAACTCACAGAACCATGAGAAATGATACATTGTTTTAAGCCATTACATTTTGGGCTAGTTTTTTATGAAGCAATAAATAACCAGAATAGAATTTGTTACCAGAGGTAAACTCTTAAGGTTCTTAAAAGTCATTTTGTCTGAAGAGTGTTAGAAGATATAACCTTATGCTTCTAAGAAGTCATTTTTCTAGTTGAGAGAGTCTGTAAGGCATCACCTTACTCTTGTTAGGTGTAAACAAAATGTCTTAGGTTGTACCTTTGATCTAAATGTAATCTTAAGGCTCCATTTTATAGGAAGGGTCCTGAATTTGATCTATATACTGTGAGCCTATTTCTTATTTTTAGAAAGATTTGCTGGTTGGAAAGACTGGGGATGAAAAATACTTCTATTTTCAAATACTTTAAGTCCCGACTCCTCCATATTTCCTCTAAATTCTGGTTGAAAATTTAACAGTTCTTTCCTTAGCTCATCTCTATTTGTACCTTGTCATAAAGAAGTAAAAGAAACTAGTTAGCACTTTTGATAGTCTGCCTGGAAATTTCCTTAGCCAGTTCCACCAGTTCAGGGAGTACTTTTTCAGTTTTCATGTTACTGCAGGTGACAGTGTGGCTAAACTTCCTGCCACTTCATAATGCTTGTCATGTTTCCTCCAGCCTCCAATAACAAATTTCCTCCCTTACTTCTGGAGGCCCTTCAGTCTCTGCTTCTTGCCTGCTTCCAAGGCTAATGCTAAATGTTTTAGGTGCTTGTTTTGGCAGCACCCCACTTCTTAAATCATTTCTGTTCTGATTATTGTGACAGACAAACTGCTCTAAAACTTAGTGGACTAAAACAACAGGGTTTTTATTCTGTATCACCGTTCCATGGCTTTACTGTGATCAGCTGAGGGTTTTTCTTCTCTTCAGTAACACTCAGGGCTGCGATCATCTGGTGTCTTGATCAGCTGGGACATCAAAGATACTTTATTCACGTACATGCCTAGCAGTTGATGAGAGAACTCAGCTGGAGAGAACCTACCCGTGACCTCTCCATGTGACCTAGGCTTCTCACAGCAGGGTGGCTGGGTTCCCAGGGGAGGTATCCTAAGAACAAACATTCCCAGAAAGCCAGACGGAAAGTACAAGACTTCTCATGACCTAGCTTCAGGAGTCACTCCATGCCACTTCCATCATATTCTGTAGATCAAAAGCGAGTCCCAGGGCCAGCTCATATTCAAGGAGAGGGGACTGTACAAAGGCTTAAATACTTTGTCATGGTTCATTGGGGGCCTGTCCTTGGAGACCAGCTACTTAGGTGGACAAAGACATGATGGAAACAGCTTTGATGAAAATGTGGTTAATGTGAATTGCACTAGGTCTGGTTGTTGCCTGGCAAACTGTTTTATTCTGGATCTTAGGTGAAGAGAATGAGTGGTGAATTAACCCTTGTCTAGATTGGTCCTTTGAGAAGTAACAATATCCCCGTTAGTAATGGACAGGGCTTGCTGGCCATTAAGCACAGATAACCTTTAGTGTCTTACCATGTTTCTTGCATAGTGGCATAAAGCAGTGTTTTAATGAGACCTGTTGAGATGTCCTGACAGATGTTTTTCTTCCCTTTTTTTGTCTGGCCTATCCACCTCTGTGTAAAAGCCTTGTCAAGAAATGGGACCTAGGATTTTGAGATGGGTATGTAAGAGCAAAAGAGAACTAGAATGATATTCTTTTTTACCTGTGCCTCAGCGTTCCCAGGGCCAGCAGGGTGGGGTACTGAAAGCAGAATCGCATAGCATAGGATGTAGGGAGTAGGGCCATGGGGGGGGGGCCAGGAGGGGGCGCAGAGCCAGAGGATGTTTCTATTCTATGAAAGTGGCTTTTGCCTTTGAGGCAGCAGTAATATTTCATGTCTTCCATGGTGTCTCCTACCTTTAAATGTCAGTCTCTGCAGCCGCCTTATCTCCCGTAGCACATTTCAATTAGGTATTCCAAATCACACTCTTTTCTCCCAGGACGAATATGCCGGAGGTGATATTTACTGTTACAGCAGCATTTTAAATACTTAGGGAGAAAAAAAAAGGCCTAGTGAATAGCAGTTTCTCCCTTATAATAATAATAAAACACAGTAATAATGGAGAGAAGAGGTGAATTTTTGGGTTTGATGCCAGTTGACTGGCTAAGTGAACTCTTTTGTCTCCACCCTCTTTTGTCCCCCTCCTCCCATGCCTGCCTTAGTGTGAAGGTTGCAAAATTTGGCTCTGTAAGAGCAGCCTCCTACATTTTCTTCATTGGAGTTTCATGAATGTCTCCTCGAATTCTTTCTATCAGGAGACAACTGGGCTCCTACTTCACCCGCTGCCTGTTCCTTCTTTCATTTTGAGGCATGTTTGCATAAAATCAGAATCACTGTTTCTCTAGTAATTTGCCAGGGGCCATTGCCTACTCCTTACCTCTGGGCATTTTCAGCTCTCAGTGGAACACCCTCAACCCCAGGAGGCATAGAGTTGAGAAACTTGTGCATTACATGTTTCTGCTGCTTAGAATCCAGTCTCAGTTCCTTGACTTGGTATTGAAGGTCCTTCTGTCTGGTCTGCATTTCTTGCCCACCTCTTACTGGTCCTTCTCTCCCCTTGTTCACTGGGCTGATGTTTTCATTGCCTTGCTGGTAGGTTTTGCACATTCCTCCATCCAAGCCTCATGCAGGCCGAGCACAGTGCTTGGCCCACGGTGTAGTGGGGGTTCTTAGTCATTGTTCTCCCCCACGTTGGGAATCCTTCCACTAGATCTCCTCTCCATACATCTGATTCCCGCCCATACTTACGAGAACAAAGTGGGTCCCACTTCTTCCACTAAGTCTTGTCTGACCTCCTTAGCATTCACTGCTGCCCCCCCTTTACAGAATTTTAAAGTGCTCCTTATCATCACTGCTCATTTGGCACTTGGCATGCACTGTTTTATGCTATTTTGAATGCCCATATGTTGTCTACCCAATTAAATTGTAAGTGCCTTACAGGGACGGATAACTTTGCCTTGTGCTTATTTCTTACACCTTCGGAGTCCAGGATAGTTCCCTGAACATAGAAGGTGTTCAGTTAATATTCCTTGACTAAGTGGTCACATCAAGGAGTAAATGAAAGCCACGATCCTAAGAAGCCTGCTTTTGATGCCAGTCTACTCAGTTTGGAAATCATAAATGTGCCTAAAACAAGGCCTTTCATTTTACTGTTTCCCCGGTACACATAGGCATGCTACTTAGATTCTTCAGAGCTAAAGGCTCTTGTCCCAGCCTGATCCATGAAACTGATCGTTTAATTGAAGGGTTTTCTTCGTGTCCGAGGTCTGCCACGTCCAGTGCTTTGATAATCAAGGGATCTTGATCATTAGAGTGAAGGGGAGTGCTCGCTTTGGCAGCACATATACTAAAATTAGAGTGAAGGGGATTAGAATATCAAATTTTAAGTCCGTAGCCGACTGGAGTAGAATCTCGCACAAGTATCAGTTTTGTCTCTGTCATTGACTAGTCAATCTCTCTATGCCTCAATTTCCCCATCCATAAAATGGATTTAATAATTGCTGTCTACCTTATGGGGTTGCTGGGAGGTACCAGTGTGATAATAAATGTAAAAGTATTTTGGACATCATAAAACACCACATGAATGTCAGCGGTCAGCCTGGCAGCATCTTCTAACCTTCAGCTAATATTTACTGGAGGCTTGCTATGTACGGAGCTCTGCACTAGGTCTCCTCGCCCAATTGTAGACCAGCTGAGGAATCTGGTATTCGGTAGGGCCTGAACGCTGATCCACAGGTAGATGAATGCTGGAAAAAGGATTATAGCCTAGCAGTCACACCTGAAAGTTTAGCAGCCACAGGTAGAGGCCAAGTGTGTGGCAAACATTTGACCTGGGCAGGCCTGGAACACTTTGGATTTCAACACATTTCTACCCCTTACACATTTCAGAACACTCTGATTTTGCTCCACTCACTGAAAGTTCTGCCTCTCTGAAGACTTTTCAGTTTCTTGGTTTGATCTGTTTTATCCAACTTCCCCATCATACTTGTCCCTCCAAAGTAATCCTGGGAGCCCGTGCTCAGCCCGCTTCCTCCAAAAGGATGCTCTGAAAACCGGATGCCGCTGCCTGATCTCACGCTGCTGCTGGCTCTGGCGGCAGCCCAGCGAGGACGAACGGTGACTTTAGACCCAGGCCGTCTGCCATCCGAGGCCCTGTTTTCATGTAAATGTCGCTGCCTTAAAAGGAATCCAGTGGAATGTAGAAAATATCTGCTGTGGAAGCAGAACTACTTCTGACTCAGATGTGGTGGGACATTTTTTTCTCCTTTCCTTTTTCTTCTAGTTTTCCATGTGGCATCAGCAGCTGAGTAAGGGAGAGCTAAGAGGTTTAAGTGTGCTGGTGTTTGCTGGCCCAGATAACAACGCAGAGCCTTCCAAACTGGCCATTCAGGGTGAGACGGACTCGCCAGAAAGCACTGGGCTGTGGGGAGCGTTGGCTGGAAAACCAGACTCCACCAGAAGTGCGAGCTGACAGCAGAGTGATGGGGCGGCCAGCGCTCCGTGCTCCCTCCACGCCCCGCGCTGCCTCTTCCCCTGCTTCTCTTTCCTCCCATTTTACCAGGCCTGCTTCTGAGACGGCTGCGCACCAGTCGCTCCGGCCTCTGACGGCTGCTGCCCTCTGCTGGGGAGAAAGCGTCACTGGGGTGGGAAGCGCTGAGTTCTGTACCGGGAAACCAGCCTCGATGCAGACCAGGTCCAGTCTGTGGTTACTGTGCGATTAGCCTTGGAGGGAGGGCAGAAAGAATCAGAAAATCCCTTGCACCGCAGTGTTTCCTGAGTGGTCTCAGCTGGCACCAGACTTTGGAATCCAACTCTTAGGGATTCATTGCTTTGGATCCTTTGAGTTCCCTGTTCAAGAGGTGCGTCCCTGGGGATGGCGACCCCTGGCTTCTTCTTACCTAAGGCAGACATTGTGATATTGAGGTTTTCCACTATGGATGGCCTTAAACACTGTGGGTGACTTTGCTTACTGAGTTAGCTAGACCCAATCCTTTCTTAAGGGAAGGTGACAGAGGGAAGTTGAGTCTTGAGGGGCCTGCCGAAGGGTGGGTCCAGAGGTGGTCTCTTGGCTGAAAAGGAGCCATCAGAGAGTGGGCGTTCTGAGTGTCCAGGAGGCAGAAAAAGAGCGGGAAGAGCCAGATGAGAGTGGAGAATATGGCCCATTATGGGGGACGAGTGCATAGGAAGGTAGGTGATGAATGGCCTTTATCACTTCTCAGCCGTCCCCAGAGCTGGCTGTGCTGGCAACTCTGTGCCCAGTTGGCTTCAGAAGGTAGAGGGACAGGAGGATTCTTGTCTCCAGCATAACCATAGAGTGATCCTGGTGCATCTGTGGATCTTCAGCCTAGAGTACAGCCTAGCCAGACAGGAGCTATGACCTCTCTGACCACACAGTAATTCCACTTGAGGGATTTATTTTCCTTCCAGGACCTCCTGCCAAGTTTCTTGGTTAGAGTTAATGGGGCTCCCCTAGCTAGCGAGTGTCTCCTAGTGATGTGCATAAACAGTGCCAGGTAGGAAATAGGTTTCCTGTTCTTAATGGGCTTGTTAAACCTCTCACTGAATGGGGTTTGACTGGCGTCATTTTAAATAATAATAATAATAGTAAGTAAGCATTATTATTAGTAGTAGAAAAATGATGATGTCAGCTCTGACTGCCCCTTCCCATTTTAACCTTGCCAGCCTGCAGGTCCTTTTGCCAGTAGTTCCCGGTGATGCGTGGCAGGTGACACTGGGACCAGTAATTGGAGCAGATGGCAGACTTTGTTTCCTGCAGCTACCCAGTGCTGAGCGCCTGTGTCCACATCTGTAGTCGTTCCTTCTCCCCGTGCCTTTCATTCGGGCTTCTAGGCTCTCATCCTGTCAGATGAGACAGAACCACAGACTCCTCTGTCTTAATTGTGACTAAGGTTGAAAGCCATGGACAAAGATTCTCAGGTTAAGTTTGGGTATCAGGTAGAAGAGATTTTAGAAAGGGTAGTGGATCCTGAAAGAAGCTCAGTTAGAGGTGGGACTCACGTTCTTATCGCTAGTTTACAGCTGGGACTGGGGGTATGAAGTGTATCCTAGACTTTAGTGATTTATTTATCAGCTTCACCGATCTTACCGTAACTTTCTACAGCTGTATTGGTTTTCTTTATACTGATGCTCTTGTTTGCCTTAAGGAGATTTGGCATCTTCTTAAGCGGTATGTCTGTGAAATCATGGGTTTAATGTGTAAGCCAGGTTTTTTTACCCAGTCCATATTAAAAAGAATATGTAACAGCTATATTTTTAAAAAGTTCATCCATGTGGCAAATGTGTCATACCCTCAAGGGAAATCATACCACACTTCTGGAAACACTGCTATGGAGTAGTGGTTCTCAAACTTTAGTGGGTGTCGGCAGAACTTGTTACACTGTAGATTAGTGGGCCCCTCCTTCCGAGATTCTGATTCAGCAGGTCTGAAGTGGGACCTATGACTTTGCAATTCTAACAGTTTCTCAGGAGATGCTGACATCCAGGGACCACACTTTCAGTAGCACTGGCCTGGAGGACGAGAGCCCATTCTCCATTTCCTCATCTGACAACGGGCATAGGACCTATTTCAAAGGGTTTGTCTTAGTTCATCCAGGATGTATGACAGCATACCATGGACTCGGTGGCTTAGACACTTAATGTTTGTTTCTCACATTTCTGGAGGCTGGGAAGTCCAACATCAAGGTGCTCGCAGATTGGGTGTCCTCACATGGCCAAGAGAAAAATCATTCCTCTTGTGTTTCTTATAAGGAATCCTATTCATGAGGGCTCACTCTCATGACCTCATTACCTTTCAAAGACCCCACCTCCTGCTATTATCACGTTGTAGTTTGGGATTTCAAAATATAAATTTTGGAGGGATACAGACATTCGGTCCGTAACAGTGTTTATGAACATAAAATGTTACCTACCGTATGTAGAATACCTGGCACAGAGCGGATGCTGTACAAGGCGGCATGATTTTTCTTGGAGCCATTTTAACCATTTGGAGTTATTTTTTAAGCTTTAGAGCTTTTTGTGGTTCAGTGTGAAGCTCAGATAGGAAATACAGGGAATTCTGTCAGGTTAATTCTGGTTCTAGGTTCTAGTGCTAAATTTAAGTTCGTTATGCAAGTCTGGGTGGCTAAGCAGTCCTGCAGCAGCATCTGGACAGTCTTCCATCTTACAGAACCCTGGCAAAAAGAGACAGTGGGGTCTTCGTTTCTCTGCGTCTGGTCAAGAGCTGTGCTGAGGGCTAAGGAACAGAGCTGTGTGGGAGTGCATCCTGTTGTGCTTACCGTGTTCTGAGAGATAGGTGGGCAAAGAGTAGCCTACAGTTTGATGAATGATTGTATTTGTGGTTTTTTGAGGCTGCCTAGTAGTTGAGTCCCCTTTCTGTGTACGAGGAGTTTGCTGGTGTGAGTCTGAAAGGGAGCCGGGACCCTTATTCTGTTACTGAAGCTCCAAAGGCTAGTTGCACTTTCCCCAGCCTCAGAAAACCGTGCGAGCCAGGCTTAGTGGGTGGGAGGAAGGACCTACTCTGGTGATGACCAGGTGGGGGCAGCAGCCCATCCGGGGCCCAGTGCCAGCAGCGTGGGACCCCATCAGGCTGTTCCTGGGACAGCATCCTTGCTGCTGCGGCAGCCTCCTGGCGTCTCTGCTCATCTTCCATGTATGGTTCTCAAGTTCTTTCATCAACTCCATTTCTACTTCACCTCGTAAATGATGCTGAGCCAATGGTGGTTTTTGGAACAGTGAAGTGGCATATCACAAACTATTTTAAAAATAACTCGGGCTTCCCTGGTGGCGCAGTGGTTAAGAATCCGCCTGCCAATGCAGGGGACACGGGTTCGAGCCCTGGTCCGGGAAGATCCCACATGCCGCGGAGCAACTAAGCCCGTGCGCCACAACTACTGAGCCTGCGCTCTAGAGCCCTTGAGCCACAACTACTGAGCCTGCGTGCCTAGAGCCCGTGCTCTGCAGCAAGAGAAGCCACCGCCATGAGAAGCCCGTGCACCGCAACGAAGAGTAGCCCCTGCTCCCTGCAACTAGAGAAAGCCCACGCGCCGCAATGAAGACCCAACGCAGCCAAAAATAAATAAATTTATTAAAAAAAAAAAACAAAACTGACCACCATCTGGAGGATGGATTGTAGGACAGGTGAGAAGGCAGGGAGACAAATAAGGAGGCAATTATCTGAGGAAGTGAGGATGGAGAGAGAGAAAGAAATGTTTAGGAGGTAAATTTGACCAAATCTGATGATTGGAGGCCTGATTTTATCTTTGAACTTAGAAGACAAAAATGAATTTTTGGTTTTGTGTGCAGCATTAGTTGCCTTTTGGGGATAAGTAGTCATTTTGTTGTCAAGTTAGATACCCCCAAATGGGTGAAGAAGCAAGATAAAATTTATTGAATAGGGTTGTGTTTGGAGTATAGCTTGGCTATGGCCATCTCCATTTCAGATCTTTTCAGCTCGACAAACATTGAGCATTTACTAGATGTTAGACATTGATAGTTATGTAAGAATACCATTTCTTTTGATTTTGGTGTTGAAAAGGGGTGGAAGTATGGAGGGAAAAATCTCACACGATCTTACACAAACACACACAATGACACAACGCAGAGAGCATGCATGTATTGGTCTTGAGATTTCCTCAAGGGCCCAAATGAACCCATGTGGAGTCTGTACTAGAACAGGGTGTGTTCTTGGCTGCTTTTATAAACCTTCTCTCTTCTTGCCTCTCACTTACAAGTAACACCCCTGAGTTATCACCTCCTAGTGAGTTGAAGGGTTCACGATTAAATGTTCCCTATGCTGAATGGATGCGTACACTGCCAGAGCTATGCACTTGCTCCTTGCCGTGTGTTGACTGGGAAGCTGCCACCACCGTCTTCTCCACTCTTTAAAAGATGGTGATGGGAAAAAAAAAAAAAAAAAAGAAGGGCTTCCCTGGTGGCGCAGTGGTTGCGCGTCCGCCTGCCGATGCAGGGGAACCGGATTCGCGCCCCGGTCTGGGAGGATCCCACGTGCCGCGGAGCGGCTGGGCCCGTGAGCCATGGCCGCTGAGCCTGCGCGTCCGGAGCCTGTGCTCTGCAACGGGAGAGGCCACGGCAGAGGGAGGCCCGCATACCACAAAAAAAAAAAAAAAAAAAAAAAAAAAAAGATGGTGATGGGTAGCTCCAAAGTGCCGGCTATTTACATACCTAGCTCCTGCCTGCTTTTTCAAGGCTCTTTGTTCAAGTGTCAGTACTGGTTTGTAAAACACGAACAGAGTTAGGTGGAAAAAGTAATTACAGTTCACATCTGGTGTTTCTACCGACACGATGCTGAGCTGCCTGACTGCACCGCTTTCCTGTCACTTCTCTCATTCTGTCTTTTCAGTTCTAGGCTCACCCTCCCTCTCCCCCTCTCTTGTGCTTGCTCTTCCGTATGTCAGAAAGCCACACATCTGAAAGGTAGCTGGCTTCTCATGGCCACCAGGGAGCCTGGTCTAGAGAGGCTGCTCCCCTTTAATGTATCAAGATGCCAAGGCCTTGGCTGGCTACACAGGGACATCTCTGGTGTGTTCAGTTCCTAGTGCCATGATTGGCTCTCCTCTGCATCTAGATCTGAAACCAAATGTTCCTTTGGATCAGACCAAACCAGGAGCTTTACATGGTTATTTTAGATCCTGGAGACTTTTAATCTTCCTGAAGAGCGTGTTTGCTCTTTGGATGCTGTTAATTTCTCTTTCTACATGTAACAATGTAATATATCAGGACTTGGTGACAGGTACATCCACACCCATATATCCTAAGATATGGGATATATCTTCCTTTTCCTATGGTCACAATTCCACTGTTGGTGGTAGCAGGTAGCCTAGAGTGGTGATGGTCTGACTTTTGGTTTCAAAATCACATTTTAAAATTAATCATGATGACCAACATGGTATTGTCAACTAAGGATCATTTTTTTAAAAAGTTTCGCCAGGTGTTATTACCATTGTATCATAAAAGAAAGGGACATTTTAGCTCCAAAATGTAGGAAAGACATTCTTTAGTATAAAGGAAGGTTCTTTACAGTAAATAACTGTAGGTTAATTAAAAAAAAATCTGATATCCCTTTGAGAGGAAGAATATTCTTTCTTGAAATAGTAGAAATGATGCCATGTAGCTTCCCAGACATGGGGAAGGGGCAGCAAGGGAATGTCTCATTTTTCTATGTGTCTTCAGTAACTTCTGGCACAGTGCTGGGCATGTCGTGGCCCAGCCTGTTTCATCTCCTTTCCTAATTGCTTCTCAATTCCTTCAACCTTAGGTGCTTAGTAACTGTTTAGGTTTATTCATCGAATTCAGTGAACCTTTACACACACAGATACACACACGTCGTCTTTATTTCTTTAACGTACAAAATACTTTTCATTTTGATTTCCTTATTGGTAGAAAATCATGATTTCTCTTTTTTGTGATTGCTGTGGTTTTAATCAGTGTGACCATCTATAAAATGTTATTTACTAAATAATAATGACTCATGCTTTTGTTAATTAATGTTATTGACCACATGCCATTTTCATAGGAAAATGCTAGGGAAGAAAGTGTGGCAGATATATATAGTAAGTTCAGTTTGGGGCATAGCAAGTTTGAAGTTACAGCAGCACTTCCACATGACATCACATCCAAAGTTTTCCTTTCTCCAACTAAAGTTTACATTTTTGCTATCAGGGGCTATGCTTTTTCTCCTTTGTTCCTCCTTAGTGATATGTGATGTGATGAGCACATTGTGGATTATGAATAAATGCTTGTTGATTATTTTAGGAACTATGTAGTTTTAGCTTGGTGAAAATTTCCAGGAAACATGGCGGTTGAAAATTGGTGATCAATGAGTGATTATGGGATAGTAGTACAACAGACACATGGCAGGGGCAGGGGAGTGCAGTCGAGGGTTTTCAAGAGTAAATATGAAATGGGAGATGAAAAATGAGTGCTTGAATGATGCAGCTTTTTGAAAAGTCTATTTTGTAATGGATCGTCCTGTAGGTCACTAATAACTTGGGATTCAAAAAATCATTGTATGGTCTAAATGGGATAAACTCTTTGGCTAGAACACTTCACCTCTGGGGATTCTGAGAAGTCCACTCATGCAAAGTGATTCTTTCATTCGACAAATATTTGTTGAACACCAATTATGTGTGAGGATTATTCTAGCTGTTGGGAATATAAACAAAAATTCCCACCCTTGGAGAATTTATAATCGAGAGTGATAAGCAATCAGCAAAGTAAGTAAATATACCATATTCTGGATGATGATGAGTGCTCTGAAGAAAAATGAAACAAAAAATAGAGATCGGGCAGGCCAGGGTTCTGGTGATGATCTGAAGTTTAAGTAGGATAAAGAAGACGACAAGGGTAGACAGGCAGCCCTGGCGCAGTGTAGTTTTCCAGGGGCCAAAGCAAGATGGTCAGGAAGCCAGTGGCGTCAGATTCTCTGAGTGCAATCTGACTTTGCATCACAATTAACAGTGACAGCTTACTGCTTTAAAATAGGAAATAAAGTGGAAAGAAAGCAAATGCTTGATAGTTGACCTGACATTCACTGTTGCAAGATTGGGAACGTACAATAAATGTCACTGATGGAGCAATATTCATGAAGTAAAAATGTCAGTTTTCAGTTTGGCACGAAGATGGTTTGACATGTATTAGTCGCACACAGACTATTATCATAATTAATGCATGAATAATGCAGCTGTCCTTTTTTTTCCCCCGTCCCAAATTAAAAAGGAGGAAGTGGAGAGAGTCAGGTGAAAGAGCAGCTCTCACCCTGCTCAGACCTTTTCTGCTAGCATTTGTCTCTTCCTGTGCCCTCCCATCTCTGTGGCATTGGCTTCTGCTTGGTATCAGTACGTATATATCCATCTCCATTCGTCGCTCACGTTTCCATGAACAACACTAGTGCCCTTGTCTGCTGAGGTCTTTCTTCTTAATTTTCAACAGTACTTTAAAAAGAATTTCTAAAGATATACATGTTTACTGTAGAAATGGCATGTAAACTAAATCAGGAATATAAAAATCTCCCACAAGCACACCACCCAGACAGAATAACTACTAATATTTTGGTGTTTATGCTTCAGTCTTTTTTTCCTAATTATATATATTTACAAGTACAAGATCATTCTATATATAGTTTGATGATCAACTTAGTGCATAGTAAATATTCTTTTTCATCCTACTGCTTTTCTACAGCGTGGCTGGGTGGTATTTCATTGTACAGATGTAGCATGATATGATTAACTAATCCCTATTATTGTCATGTAAATAGTTTCTATAGTTTTGATATTATAAACAGTGTTGTGATGAGCATATATGTAGCCAAATCTTTGTACATATCTATGGTGATTTATTTTCGACAGATTCTTAGATACGGAGCTGATGGAAGTATTAGTTATCTATTGCTACAGTGATGGTGCAAAACAGAACTTCTGTGGCACAAACAGTCAGCATTATTCGCAAGACTGGGATCAGCTGGGGGTCCACTAGCTGGCTCTGTTGATCTTGGCTGGGCCTGCTCTCATGCCTAGGCATCAGTTGGCTGGCTTTTGGCTGATCCAGGCTGTCTGGGGCCTGGTGACTGGGGGAACTTGGATCTGTTCCGGGGTCCCCAACCCTCAGCCCATGGACCGGCACCAGTCCGAGGCCTGTTAGGAACCGGGCTGAACAGCAGGAGGTGAGCGGTGGGTGAGTGAGTGAAGCTTCATCTGCCGCTCCCCATTGTTCAGATTACCCCCTGAACCATTGCTCACATTACCGCCTGAATCAACCCCCCCATCACTTGCATTACTGCCTGAATACTCCCCCTCCTCCCGCCCCATCCGTGGAAAAATTGTCTTCCATGAAACCGGGCCCAGGGGCCAAAAAGGTTGGGGACTGCTGCTCTATTCCATTGCTTCTCATTCTCCAGCAGGCTGGCCCAAACATGTTCTCCTGTCATTGGCAGAGACATAGCAAGCTCATTCTTCCACATGCTTTTCACATTTCTTCTTATATCACATTTATGGACATCACAAAGTAAGTCATGTGACAGAGCCCAGCATCAAGGGGCAAAACAGTTGCAGGGTACTGCAGAGTTACATGGCAAAGTTATGGATTCAGGAAGGGTGAAAAATTGGGGCCAAATTTGCAGTTTCCCCTGTGGGGTCGAAAGGCATCCTTCTTTTTAAAGCTTGTGATAGATGTTTCCAAATTGCTCTCCGGCAAGGCTGAACCAACCCCACTAACGGCGTAAGAGACTTCGCAGTTTTCCAGTTCTCTTTACTCTTGCTGACTCTGGGAGTGATTTATGACTTTCCATCTTGGCTGTTTTGATTGGCATCTCTCCCTGTCCTCTGGGCTGCACATTTTCTCTTTGTGCTGATTCTTTCCCTGCAGAGTGACCCCAGAGCTGCCCTAGTCTCTGGTCTACTCCTCCTCTTCATCTGGTCTCCTGCCCACTTTACCTTGCACCTGTGCTGACCACCTCTCACCTGTCTGGAATATTCAGTGATCCATAAGAGCCCTTTCCCCAACCATTCTGAGTCAGCAGGCATTTACTCCATGTCTCTGCCACCTACACCAAGCAGCAGGGCAATTGTTAGTCCTCTTTATTCCCAGAATCTCAGAGTTTTTTAGGACCAGAAAAAAGCTAAGAATTCAATCTTGTTTTTTATACAGTTTTGTTCCAAGAAGATAGCTATTAATATGGGTATGTGTGTGGTTGAAGACATGGATGTGGATAGAAATTTGCCTGCAGAGAAGGCTGGAAGCAGTTAACCACTGTTAGTGTTTTAGTATATCTCCGTGTAGAGGAATTATGGGTAAATTAAAAAAAACTTCAACATTGTGTATAGCAACTGAACATCACAGGAGTTAAATGACTTGCCTCCTGTCCTAAAGATAAATAATAGCACACTGTGATTGCAGCCCAGTTCTGCTGATTCCTGTTTTAATGCTCCCTTGAGACAATACCACAACACGAACTCTGGGGCCCAGCTGTCTTTTGTTTGTTTGTTTCTAAGCAGCATTGGTAGTTTGCTTTGGTTTTGCAAGAGTGCTTTGCTTTTTGTGGGTTCACAGGGAAATTAAGAATATTTTTTAAGTGGTTGAGTCATCTAAACCAGCTATGTGAATGTCGTATGCATATGTTCAATACATATGTCTGGGTGCATAAATTATTCTGGCTTCAAAATTTGACAGATGATTCAGGTGAATAGTGGACTTTATCAGTTAAATCACATTAAGGCTCCCAAGCAGATATATCTCGAATTCTGAGCACATAATTTATCACAGGTATCACATGGAGTCTATGCAATTATATTAATTATTTAGTATATACAGAAGGTAAGCTCTGCAGATTGAGTAGAATCAGATAAGCTTTTTAGGGAAATCTCAGTTGGTTAGCTTGATTAAATTTCTTGCTGTGAGCCAATTAAGGTGGGTGATGGAGTGTTTTTCCCTGGAGCTTACCTTCACTAGAGTGATTCTGAAAAACTGGAGGTTGGTTAGGAGACCAGGGCATGGGCCTCTGTCCATGGAAATGATGGGTTGGTCTGCTCAGAAATGAGTCTTTGATTTGTTTTCTGCTTGCCCTTTGTCTTATTTCCTTTTCATGCAAGCTCTGTCTCTAGGATATCCAAAAAGAAAAAGAAAGCTTTAGTTATTCCTCTGAGAGTAAGGATTGGGTCGAATGTTACTGTGGTGATGAAGAAGAGAGAAACATACTTTGAAGAGCCCTTGGCTTGGTGAATACCGAAGAGACGTTGGTGTCTTGAGTGTATTGTTCTGAGCCAAAGCCAGATGTTAAATTGAGGCATTTGGGGCCTGGAAACATGTCACTGTTGCTAAATTAGTACCTTTTACCCACTTCGGGCTTTCCGTAAGCCTTCTTGGATCACAGAGGGTGCAGATACTCAGAAATGGACACAAACCAGTAGGGACAAAGAGACTGGGATCTGAGGCTTCTTCACCAAGCAATAGGAGGAAGAATCCAAGCTCCTAAAAAATAAGCATCTATAGGTTCTCTTTCCTAGTGCTTCCATGGTGTTGCTTTTTCTTTGTGCCAGTTGGCTTGCGGAGAAAGACTGCCCTGGAAGCTGAGTTTGTGCAAGCCT
Organism: Physeter macrocephalus; assembly: GCF_002837175.3. Lineage (NCBI taxonomy): Eukaryota > Metazoa > Chordata > Mammalia > Artiodactyla > Physeteridae > Physeter > Physeter macrocephalus. The sequence goes on from NC_041224.1 coordinate 158,328,339, forward strand.
GTTGTAGAATTCAGGTGGAGATTTCAGCCAGTCAGTGAGGGTCTAGGTATTCTGTGTCTAGATGGACTCCAGCGACCCATGCTTGTTTATACTAGGATACAAGCATAATGCAGTTGTCACTGTTAGCCCCCAATCCCACATGTACCCCGACACATGCCCCTGTGGCATACACACATGCTCCTGGGCTCCATCTGCTAATGTGCCTTACTTAGGAGTATCTTGGAGGTACCTAAGATAGTTGTTGGCTGCTTCTTGATGGAAAGTGCTCAGTTAGAGCCAGTTTAAACAAGCATGCTACTAAAACTGAATAGATTTTGATAAAACAGCTTCAGTTAATATGTCCCTTAGGGTGAAGTACAGTCTTCTCTACTTCACTTCTCTTGCTAAGGAAATCAGTAGCCTCATTTCCAACCTGTGTTCAAACTCAGATTTAACTGTTAGAAAGTGCTTAAGACCACAGTGAGGTCCACATGGCTACTAATCAATGTGTGATTAAGATACTTGTTGGGGGCAGGTGGGGGGGTTGAGTAAAACAGGAAGTGATAGAGGCAAAGGGCAAGGAGATGAGCTGGAGGCACGTGGCAGCACAAGGAGGGAACCAGTGGTGGGGCACCTCATCACCCTGCTCACGGTCAGCACGGTGGCGCCCCAGTGTCTCTGCTCCATCATCTCAACTCTCTAGAAGAGAGTGCTGATGAGACCGAGGTAGGAGCCTGAAAGCTCACCTACATTGTTTCCTTTGATTACGTCTCACAGCCTGCTTGCTCTGTAACCTGCAGCTCTGGTTGGAAGATCAGTAGCGTGGGGCATGAGAAGGAATTTGAATGGGAGCAGTGCACGTTTATCAAAAAGTTCTTCAAAGTCATCTCAGCTTCTGACTTCACCTCTCGATGCCTGTTTCTTCTTATGAAAAATTATGGTAATATTACAATAATAGTATCGATCTCATAGGCTTGGGGGGAGGCTTAAATAAGCTAATACTGAGAAAATATTGAAAACCGTGCCTGGTGTACGGCAAGTGGTCTTTGAACGCTGATTGTTGTTGCTGTTATATTTATTAACTGCCAGGCCCCTGTTGGACTGGAAGCCGCATCTTAGTCTTTAACATTCCCCTGTAATTTCTGAGCTGCTCCTGCCCCGTGGAAGGATCAAGGGAGCCTTGGGGACCTCTGGAGCCCGTGGTGAGTGTTGGGAGGTGGGGACGCCTTGACAACTGCTGGAGTGCACCTGCGCCAGCTTGCCCTCCCTGACTGCAGTTAGCAGCCTGAACTCAGGGGCTGCCCGTCTCTTTCAGCGCCAGGTTTCAGGACTAGCCTCCACTTAACCCTTTCCCACTGCTGCTAAGCACTCGCCCTCCATTGATGCCACGCTCGTTCATAGCTGCGGACTCACTCCTCTCTGAAATATTCTTTAGCTGGTTCCTCTGGGACATTATCTCCACTTCAGCTGTGAGCTCCTTTCAGTGGAAGAACTACCGCGTGTGTCATTCCCCTCCCCCTCGCTCCCTCACCGTTGGCATTCGGTCCAGTGTTCTGTACACTTGGGACCCTGTTCCCAACTTGGAGCAGGTCAGGATTTATTCACCCTCGGGCTGCCCTTAGCAGCCAGCCCAGACCCGTCGGACGTGTGACGATGGAAAATGTTTGTGGAAATGACTCTCAAACAGTGCCCTTCTGCCCAAGTCCTTCCTTGAATCCCACCCACCATATACGGGGCTTATGTTAGAGGGTTTGATAACTGTACGGAAGAAAATAGCCCCGCCTTGGGGCCAGGTCAGGTCTGAGGGTCGCGAAGGGCTGTTTATTCCTCTTGGGTTGGAGGTACCTGATCTGTGGTACATTGGAATTGCTTACATCCTTGTTCCTCGAGAAGGGAGAAAGTTCTGCTTATCCTCAACCTGTTACCATGACACCCCTGCCACAGGCTCCACTACAAACACAGCAATGCTGGCCAACGTGGATAGACATCTACTGTCTGCCAGGTATTCCATTCAAGTAGGTGACTCGCATACATTTTTCATTTGATCCTATGGATTAGCTATTTTACCCCATTTTTTTAAAAATTTATTTTTTAAAATAAAAAAAATACTTATTTTTGGCTGTGTTGGGTCTTTGTTGCTGCACGCGGGCTTTCTCTAGTTGTGGCGAGCGGGGGCTACTCTTTGTTGCCGTGCACGGGCCTCTGGTTGCGGTGGCTTCCCTTGTTGTGGAGCACGGGCTCTAGGCGCGGGGGCTTCAGTCTTTGCGGTGTGTGGGCCCTAGAGCACGGGCTCAGTAGCTGTGGCACACAGGCTTAGTTGCTCCGCGGCATGTGGGATCTTCCTGGACGGGGATCGAACCTGCGTCCCCTGCATTGGCAGACGGATTCTTCACCACTACGCCACCAGGCAAGTCCCACCCCCATTTTTATAGTTAAAGAAACAGGCTTAGAGAACTATGTGACCGAGATCACAAACTTATTATGTGGCATAAACTATTGTACTAACTTGGACTACCTGGCCTTGCTCTTAACTTCTCCTCTACAGGTTTATATAAATAAAAATACTCTTCTATCTTTTAATATTCTTAAATATTTTTCCTGCTTGAGCATCTCTTTTCTTCTCTGGAGACAGGGACACTGTTGTTAACATTTCTTCCTCTGCTCTCTGGTGTTGCAGTGATTTCATCGTGCACACATGTACTCTGAGAGTGTACAGTTGGCTAGACCCTGCACCCCACATGATAGCTTACTGGGGGCCTTGTTACTCCGGAGCAGGAGGAACTGAAGAGAAAGAGCAGGAATCAACTTCAAAGGCGCACACACCTGTTACAATTTATACTTGGCTTACACCTGAGCTCAGCCCATCCTAGGACAAACCCTGGTAGGGCTTCAAAGGTCTCAGCGTTCCTATCTCTTCATTAAAGTCTGTTTGTACCTTTCTTTGGTCCAGTATCTGTCCTCCATAAAGTGTTGTTAATTTCCACAGCATCCTGCTTGATGTTCATATGTTCATTTTCTGTAAGGCTGGAGTAAAGAAAACAAGTGTCTCCCTGGCAGTGAGGGATAAGTTCAGGGTGTTTGTGGATGAGCCTATGGCTGCTCCCATCTGAAGGGCTTGAGAGAGACACTTCAGGATATCAGGATCTTCCGGATTTTGGAGATCTGGAGTTTAGGGAGCTTGGGAGGGCTTGAGCAGCTGCCAGTCAGCTTACACTGCATTTTAAAAGCATGTCTGTAGTTTTATGGTGTGCTCGCCTCCCCACCACAGCCCCCTCCTCATTACTGCTTAGATGAATGAGAAGCATCTCTGCTGATTCTTCATCTTATCATCAGACAGTATCTCTTTTTAAATGCTTATTATCAGGAGAATAATACACATGATATACTAGATGGTCTAGGAAGCGCTATATAAGTGTTTGTTAAATAAATAAATGAAAATAAATGCAATGGAAAGAAGGTCTCATTTATCCCAGACACTCAGTTGTCTTCTGTAGAGGTAACAACCATTATCAGCTTCATGTAGTTCCTTCTAGAAATTTTCCAGGTGTACACAGACATGTCTGCATGTGTGCATACCACCTCATTTTGCCTTCACATGTGGGATTGGCGGGAAATGTTGCATAAATCCCCCTGTTATCGCTCCTGCAAGGCACCCTGTGGTTCTGATCAGGGCCCCTGGAATACAAGCATCCACACAGGGAAATACTTTCCCTTCCTGTCATCTCTGGGGCCCACCCAGGGCCACCAAAGGAGACTCATCAAAGCTTGGGAGACCACTTCCCACATAGATCCAGAGACATGGTGTTCTCAGAAAGATGACAAGACAGAATATGGAGTTAAGATTTACTCCTCCTGAAGTTCACCAGAATTTGAATAGAGTTGTGGAATGGGGGAGGGAAAACTGTGGATAATTATTTTCTTCTTTTTACATTTCCTTTTAATAATGATCCTATATTAATAATGAAAAATTTATTTATAATGAAAAATCCCAATGCACTTAAAAAAGTATTCCAATTCCCCCTGAAGTGGAGTCTTAAGCTCTCAACTTATTAAATGTACTAGTAAAATTTTTACTGGTTACAAACAGATGCAAAATCCCTTTATAAGAACCCTCAGAGTACAGCTACCGTTGTTTTGTTATAATAGAATTGGTTCTTAATGAGCACAGTGCTAGAAATCAGTCTGCAGAAACTAGAAGTGAAGTAGAGTTGGTTCTGGTTATTTCTGTATGGTGCCTTGAAAACTCTCCTGGACCAAGATACTGGTGGTGAGTGATGGCATCTCCCAGGGTGCCTTTTTTTTTTTTTTTTTTAATTTTATGTATTTAATTTATTTATTTTTGGCTGCGTTGGGTCTTCGTTGCTGCGCGCGGGCTTTCTCTAGTTGCGGCGAGCGGGGGCTACTCTTCGTCGCGGTGCGCGGGCTTCTCATTGCGGTGGCTTCTCTTGTTGCGGAGCACGGGCTCTAGGCATGCGGGCCCAGTAGTTGTGGCTCACGGGCTCTAGAGCTCAGGCTCAGTAGTTGTGGCGCACGGGCTTTGTTGCTCCACGGCATGTGGGATCTTCCCAGACCAGGGATCGAACCCATGTCCCCTTCACTGGCAGGTGGATTCTCAACCACTGCATCACCAGGAAAGCCCCTCCCAGGGTGCTTTTAAAGCTGCACCTGACTGCCATTCTCCGTGCCTCGCTTGTTGAAAGTCAGTGCCGTAGGGCAGTGGTTCCCGCACTGGGGGCTTTGGACTCCTCTGGGGCTGGGAGATTACAGCAAGTGAACTCTGGACCCTTCCAAACATAGCACACTGTCTGCCTCCAATAATACAGTTACCAATGATGGAACATTTCTCACGTGCCAGGCACGGTTCTAGGAACTTTCATGTAGTTACTCATTCAATTCAGTGACCCAGCGAAGCCAGTAACATTTTAATCTCCGTATTGATGAGAAAACTGAGACCCAAAAGGGTGAAGTGAGCTGTCTCAGGTCTCTCTCTCTCTCTCTCCTGTTAGGAGGTAAAGTCATGGTTCACCTCCATGCCGTCTGCCTCCAGAGCCCTCCAGAGCCCGCTCCTAAGCACTGCACCACACTCCCTCTCAGAGAAGCAGATGGTGTTTCATCTGTGGGCTGTCTGTATGTTGTGTGTAGTATTTTTTCCCAGATGTTTGTAGATGCTGTTGGGATCGATCAAATAAAAATCCATGTAAAAGTGATACTGAATTTACATCAGCATTTTTTCGTCAATATTTTTTCTGCCATTGGCTCTAAAATTTGCCTTCTCTCCGGTGGTGGTCCTCTAGATCTTTAGATGTTCTAAGAAGGCTATAGTCCAAAAGGCTGAAAATCACTGCTCTAAAGGAAGAAGGTGGGAATCAAATATATGCCATACTTGCTTCTTTTTCAACCAGCTCCCCACTAGCTCTGCTCATCTCTCCAGTTCTCAACCAGAATCAATGGCAGGTGCTCTCCTTCTTTGTGTTGTGGACAGGTGCTGGTGAATAACTTGATAAGCATTGCTTTGGGAGTCATCTGGTAAGATACGAAAGTAATCTCATAACATAACCTCCTTTTCCCTGGAGGCATTCACTGGGAGAAATTTATGTGTTTTATATTCTGTATGGGAGGCTGACCAGACCTTCAGTCAGAAGGACCATGTTCTAGTGCCAGCTCATCCATGATCTGTGTTACTTCCAGCGAGTCATGCTGCCTCTGTGCCTCAGCTGCTTCATCATTAGGGTGCCCTGCCTTACGGGAGAGTGGTTGCAGAATTAAGTGAGATGATAATTCTTTGTATTGTTTTTAGTATGCTCGTTTGTTTATTGTAAAGAATGCTGAATGCCTAATCCATACCAGGCATTGCTCCAGGTTCAGGAATTCCTGCAGTGAGCAAAACAAAGCCCCAGTCCTCATGGGGCTGACATTCTATGTGGGGAAGGGAGACAAAAAGGAAATAAATACATATATTATGAGGTGGTGATAAGTGCTATGGAGAAAAATAAGACAGGGTAAGGGGAATAGAGAGGGGGGCGATTAATTTGTTTGAAGTTCAGGAAAGGACTTATGTTGAAGCTGTCCTTGAGCTCATTCCTGAGGATGTTAGAGAGTGAGCCAGAAGGATACCAGGGGAGATGCTGTCAGGCAGAGGAAACGGCCAGTGCCAAGGCGCTGAGGTGGGGATGTGCTTGGCAATTTGGAGGCACAGGAAGGGACCTGTGTGCCTGGGCCAGAGGGAGGGAGGCTGAGAGCAGAGATGAGGTCAGAGCTCTAAAGGGGCCAGATAACAGGGTGGGTCTGGGAGTGAGATGGAGCCATGGGCAGATTTGAGCAGTGAGATATGCTGTCACTAGCTGATCACTCTCGCTGCATGTGGAGAATGGACATTTAGGGGACAAGAGAGGGAGGGGGCGGAAGGAGATTGGTTAGAGAACTTTTGTCATAATCTAGATTAGTGATGATATTGGCTTGGACCATGGTGTTAGTGGTGAAAGAGGTGGGAGAAGAGGTCTGATTCCGCATGTATTTTGAAGGTAAGCCTGATAGGATTTGTTGAGAGAAGGGGCAAAGTTGACATCAAAAACATCAAGGTTTTTGGCCTGAGCCCCTGGTGTGATGTCCTGTTACTCACTGAGACGGGAAAACCTGAGAGAGAAGCAGGTTTGGGAGGAGGGTTGAAATTAGGGATTGAGCTTTGGCCTTGTCGAGTTTCAGTGCCTGAAATACCCAAGGGGAGAAGTGAAATAGGTCGTTGGACGTGTAAGATAGGAGTTTAGGGGGAAGTCTGGATTGGAGTTCAGAATTTGGCTGAAATACCCAAGGGGAGAAGTGAAATAGGTCGTTGGACGTGTAAGATAGGGACGTGTAAGATAGGAGTTTAGGGGGAAGTCTGGGTTGGAGTTCAGAATTTGGGAGTCATTAGCATAAACATATTACTTAGAGGCCTGAGACTGGATGGGGACACAAAGATTTGAGTGTAGATGATAAAAAGGTTGAAAGGGCTGATCCAGAGGAAGGCCTGGGGGACCTGTTGTTTAGAGCAGGGGATGGCAGACAGCAGCTGGATTGTTGTCTCTGTTAGTAAATAAAATTTTATTGGAATACAGCTATTTGCATTCCTTTATCCATTGTCTATGGCTGCTTTTGAGCTGCAGTGGTGGAGTTGAATAACTGTGACAAAGGCGTACAGCCCGCCAAACCAAGAGAATTTATTATCTTTTTACAGACAAGCTTGTCCAACTTGGATTAAAGATCAGGGAGATGATGGGGGTCCAGCAAAGTAGACTCAGAAGGAATAGCCAGGCATGAGGGAAGGACCCCAGGATTCTGCACTCTAGGCCAGGTGGTATAAGGCTTTTAATCACCGGCTTTAAGAATGTGTGCCACTGGGCAAGTTACTTCACCTATGAGGATAGTAGTAGTGCAGGGTTGTTGTGAATGAAATGGGATGATACAGGTAAAAACCCTTACAGCTGGGCCTGGCATACAGTTAAGTGCTCAGTAAATATTCTTACAGCACCCACTTCTACTTGCTTAGCCACAGTCCTCAGCCTAGGCTCTGTACTAGAGAGAAAATTCAGAGTGGTGACCACCCCCAGCCCCCTGAGTAAGCCCCGTGACCTGTGCTCAGGCCCTGAAGAAGCAGGAGGAAGGTGAACCAGGGTCCCCTGTCCCCCAAGGGAACCTTGAAGGAGAGCGCCGGCCCTCCAGCATCTGCTTTTACCTTCTGTCTTTAAGAAACAGTCTTTACTGAAAGCTTTTGCGCACACGGAAAATCCATTTTTATGAGATTACCAATGTTAACACATTCCATGTGTCAGGATTTGATAGGCTCCTGCGGGGCTGTGCCCGTGACAACATCAGCTGGCAGCTCTCACCTGGGGAGTTATACCACATACCCCTAATGCTGGAGAAGGGCCTTGGTATCCTGCTCAGAACCAGGATATTTTCTCCCAGGAAGAGCCTTAGATGAGAAGCTTGAAGAGGGAGTGAGATAGACCCACTGGGGCTCTTCTAAAGATCCTAGCTCCAAGGCTTGGATAAGGAAGGAATTACTTTGCATCATGTACTGGTTTGGCATTCAGCCTGCCAGCTTCACCACTGGTCCCCTCTGGGTCCAGAGTCATGGGAGCCCACAGGAGTGTCTGTCCTTTTGGGGAGGTTATGAAAAAGAATCTGGCCTTTCCCATTCACTTGTTTTTGCATGTGTTATTGGTCCCCTTCTTTCTATTATGGCTACTTTCCCTGGTTAGCCTCTAAAGCAGTGGTTCTCAGAGTGTGATCTGTGGACTACCAGCATCTGCATCACCTGGAAACTTGTGATTGGCGTTTGGGGCACTACCGCAAACCATGGAATCAGCAGCTTTTGGTGTATGACCTTGGGCAAGTTAGTTAACCTCTCTGAAATGTGGTTCTCCCCTTTGGAATATGGGAATAATAATGGCACAGGATTGTTTTAAAGATTAAATGAGATGAACAGTCTACTGAGTTTAACAAGTCCTCCAGGTGATTCTGATCATGCTAAAGTTTGAGAACCACTCCTCTAAAGATTCTTCTAAAAGATCCCCATTTGGGGACAGTAAGAAATTCCTGCTAAGAGAATTTTTCAGATTTTATCCCATTATACATCTCAGACCATATTTATTCTGAGCTAATCTGCCAATTATCTTTCCAAAATGAATGCTTTCTCATTTTCTTAAAAATGTGACAGGATACCATTCATAGTTTAGCTTTTCCATAAAGATTCGGGGCATAATCGTGAATGAATATAATCATTGCTATGTTGGGTATAGGGCTTTTGGCACCATACTTCTATGTTTGTGTATTCTTTACCAGTTTTTTAGCTTAAAATTTTTTTTTTAAGTTGTATGTGGCTTTCTTCTTCATTGTCTGCATATCAGCTGTTATTACTATAAGTGTACCTAGTAGGAACCCTATCACTTTCTAATTTTTTATTTTTAAATTGATTTTGTGCAGGGGCTGAAATAATCAAGATGGTTAATAGGATGTGCAAAGCGAGAATAAATAAGTTAAAAATACGAGTAAATAACCAGATGAAAAGCTGAGGGAATGTTTTTTTCAAGTATAAACTTCTGTACCTGAATTTTGTAGTGTAAAATTTGGATTCTTGAGTGCTTTACTGTTTACTTCTGATCATGTTCTCAATAACTGGCTTTTTAAAAAAAAAAAAAAATTATTTATTTATTTATTTTTGGTTGTGTTGGGTCTTCGTTGCTGTGCACGGGGTTTCTCTAGTTGCGGCGAGCGGGGGCTACTCTTTGTTGTGGTGCGCGCTTAGCCACAGTCCTCAGCCTAGGCTCTGTACTAGAGAGAAAATTCAGAGTGGTGACCACCCCCAGCCCCCTGAGTAAGCCCCGTGACCTGTGCTCAGGCCCTGAAGAAGCAGGAGGAAGGTGAGCCAGGGTCCCCTGTCCCCCAAGGGAACCTTGAAGGAGAGCCCCGGCCCTCCAGCATCTGCTTTTACCTTCTGTCTTTAAGAAACAGTCTTTACTGAAAGCTTTTGCGCACACGGAAAATCCATTTTTATGAGATTACCAATGTTAACACATTCCATGTGTCAGGATTTGATAGGCTCCTGCGGGGCTGTGCCCGTGACAACATCAGCTGGCAGCTCTCACCTGGGGAGTTATACCACATACCCCTAATGCTGGAGAAGGGCCTTGGTATCCTGCTCAGAACCAGGATATTTTCTCCCAGGAAGAGCCTTAGATGAGAAGCTTGAAGAGGGAGTGAGATAGACCCACTGGGGCTCTTCTAAAGATCCTAGCTCCAAGGCTTGGATAAGGAAGGAATTACTTTGCATCATGTACTGGTTTGGCATTCAGCCTGCCAGCTTCACCACTGGTCCCCTCTGGGTCCAGAGTCATGGGAGCCCACAGGAGTGTCTGTCCTTTTGGGGAGGTTATGAAAAAGAATCTGGCCTTTCCCATTCACTTGTTTTTGCATGTGTTATTGGTCCCCTTCTTTCTATTATGGCTACTTTCCCTGGTTAGCCTCTAAAGCAGTGGTTCTCAGAGTGTGATCTGTGGACTACCAGCATCTGCATCACCTGGAAACTTGTGATTGGCGTTTGGGGCACTACCGCAAACCATGGAATCAGCAGCTTTTGGTGTATGACCTTGGGCAAGTTAGTTAACCTCTCTGAAATGTGGTTCTCCCCTTTGGAATATGGGAATAATAATGGCACAGGATTGTTTTAAAGATTAAATGAGATGAACAGTCTACTGAGTTTAACAAGTCCTCCAGGTGATTCTGATCATGCTAAAGTTTGAGAACCACTCCTCTAAAGATTCTTCTAAAAGATCCCCATTTGGGGACAGTAAGAAATTCCTGCTAAGAGAATTTTTCAGATTTTATCCCATTATACATCTCAGACCATATTTATTCTGAGCTAATCTGCCAATTATCTTTCCAAAATGAATGCTTTCTCATTTTCTTAAAAATGTGACAGGATACCATTCATAGTTTAGCTTTTCCATAAAGATTCGGGGCATAATCGTGAATGAATATAATCATTGCTATGTTGGGTATAGGGCTTTTGGCACCATACTTCTATGTTTGTGTATTCTTTACCAGTTTTTTAGCTTAAAATTTTTTTTTTAAGTTGTATGTGGCTTTCTTCTTCATTGTCTGCATATCAGCTGTTATTACTATAAGTGTACCTAGTAGGAACCCTATCACTTTCTAATTTTTTATTTTTAAATTGATTTTGTGCAGGGGCTGAAATAATCAAGATGGTTAATAGGATGTGCAAAGCGAGAATAAATAAGTTAAAAATACGAGTAAATAACCAGATGAAAAGCTGAGGGAATGTTTTTTTCAAGTATAAACTTCTGTACCTGAATTTTGTAGTGTAAAATTTGGATTCTTGAGTGCTTTACTGTTTACTTCTGATCATGTTCTCAATAACTGGCTTTTTAAAAAAAAAAAAAAATTATTTATTTATTTATTTTTGGTTGTGTTGGGTCTTCGTTGCTGTGCACGGGGTTTCTCTAGTTGCGGCGAGCGGGGGCTACTCTTTGTTGTGGTGCGCGGGCTTCTCATTGCGGTGGCTTCTCTTTGTTGCGGAGCACAGGCCCTAGAGTGCGCAGGCTTCAGTAGTTGTGGCATGCGGGCTCAGTAGTTGTGGCTCACGGGCTCTAGAGCGCAGGCTCAGTAGTTGTGGCACACGGGCTTAGTGGCTCCGCGGCATGTGGGATCTTCCCGGACCAGGGCTCGAACCCGTGTCCCCTGAATTGGCAGGTGGATTCTTAACCACTGCGCCACCAGGGAAGTCCCAATAACTGATGTTTTGAATAACAAAAATTGTCGTACAACACTTATCACTCCACATTTCTTCTGAATGTTTACCCCCATATTATACTTTTCTATTTGTTGCATCTCTTTCTGTTATCGACGTGTATTTTCGTAAAAGATATAATTCATAATGTATCATTCATTCACATCTAAATTACCACTCTTTGGAATGAAAGGTAATCGCTAAATGTGAGGCACCCCCTCTTCCACCCTCCTTTTTTCTGGTGTTTTACTTTCCTCGGGCTCCTAAGTCAGCCTGGGAGAAAGTACGTAGGGCTGACATGTGAAAAACCCTGCATTCTAGGCTTGTTCCTGCCACTGAGTGACGGCATGGAATTAGGCAAATCACTTGGCTTCTCTGAGCCTGGAGCTGCAACATTATAAATGCAGATGATAATGCTTGCTCCTCTTTCCTTGGAGCAGTGTAGCAGTAATCCAAATAAGTAGTGCAAGTGGAATTGTTACACTATATACACCTGGTAGGCATTGTGGTAAGGTGCCTCCAAGGCATTTTGGCTTCCTGTAGGCCTAAAGGCTGCTTCTTCAGTATCCCTTTCCCCAGTGTCCAGCTGCCTTGGCTCAGAGGCTTTGGGACCGTGCTATATTTATTGTCCCACTTCAGAGCATACCCAATCAACACAGACGTAAAATAAAGTCACAAAGAGGAAGCGCATATTCACTACAGAAAATGTTGGCGGGAAAGACAAAAACACTCAGTGACAACACCACAAAAAACCTGTGTTGTGGAATGCAGTGTTTTGGCTGTTCTCATTGCTTTGGAATCTGGCGCATTCTGAGATGTGGGACATGCCAGGTTTTAGACAGCATGCCTGCTTGACCCCTGCAGGTTCCTCGAAGGGACTGCGGTCTTTCAATCTGGACCTACCAGCCAGGATTCTCAGTTAGACAGAGGCATGCCTTCCACTGGTTAAGGCCACTCTGGACCTCAGTGGTGAATAGATCCAGGGCCCGAAGAAGGCCCCCAAGAAGCCCACCACCACTGAGATTGAAAGGGACATCCACTTTCCTGAATAGCCAGTTCCCTTCAGTTGAGTCTGTTTGTGTGTCCTCTCCCCTGGAGAGGATTCTGACAGCTATGTCACCTGAAGGACACCTAGGAAGACTTCCACCCTCTGCAGGAAGCTTCTGGAAGAGTTAACTCAGTTCACTTCACCTTTCTGCCGATCCTATCCCTATCCACTCTTTAAAGCCCAGTGTAAGTCCGACCTTCCTGACCCTCCCACCTCTGACCTCTGCCAGCACTTCGTTGTGTTTTTTTTTTTTTTTTTGCGGTACGAGGGCCTTTCACTGTTGTGGCCTCTCCTGTTGCGGAGCACAGGCTCTGGACGCGCAGCCTCAGCGGCCATGGCTCACGGGCCCAGCCGCTCTGCGGCACGTGGGATCTTCCCGGACCGGGGCACGAACCCGCGTCCCCTGCATTGGCAGGCGGACTCTCAACCACTGCGCCACCAGGGAAGCCCCTCTGCCAGCACTTCTTGCATGAGATTCCCTTTGGCACTTATCATCTGTTGCCTTGTTAGGTAAATTTATTAGGGGTGTGTCTGTCAACATCTTGAGAGCAGTGCAAGGTCTTATCTGTACCAGTTCTGCTCTTGGGCCCAGATGCACCTGGAGCAGTGGGACGTCTGCCCCGGCTGGCTTCGCTGAGGAGCTGTGTCCTTGGGGCTGGGCTGGATGCTGCAGGAAGTTGTTCCAGGGCAGCCAAAGGCAGCAGAGTGAGAAGGAAGAATTGAGTGCCCTTAAGGCCCGAACTTCTTATCCAAGGGAAGAAGGAGGTCAAAGTCAGGGACACAATCAAGGTTAGAAGTCAAAGAATGAGGAGTCAGACAAGTGGCTCAGGACCGAGGCGGTGAAGAGTCCCCTGCCAGGGTTAGGAGGCCTTGTTGCTGTTGCCTGGTGTTCTTTTTGGCGTGGAAACAGGCCATTTCTTTTAAAAGATTCACTCAGGTTGGATATTTGCATCACGGTCTGATCCCAGGGGTGGGGCCTGTGGAAGTGTAGATCTCACTTCTGGTCCCTGTCCACAAAGGCCACAGTATCCCACTCCTCTCACCTGTGAAATGCAGGAGTTGGAATCAGTCCTTTCTTGCTCCATGGTCTTAGCAAGTGAGTTGAGGGAATTGGGAGTGGACCAATCTCTTATGTAATGAATGGATGTTCTAAGGAGTACCTTTTTAAAGTATTTTAGGCATAGAAACATTTCCTGTCTCAAGCAGTGGAGGTTTTGAGACCAAAAGCTAGACCATCCCTAAAGGGAAGTTTAGTGTTTTCTTCATTGGGAGTGAAGATCCTATACATTTAAGAGCAGAAAAGGAAAGATTGCATGGGTTTGGGGATGGAGGATTGGGCCGATTTCTTCTAGGGATAATGAATTGCAATAAATTAAGAGGAGACGGAACAAAATGGTGGGTAGTGACTGTTATCAGAGAAGTAAATGCTATTTATACAAGAAGACAAGGTGGGGGAACCGTGATATAGACAAACCTCTGGCTTTAATTAGCCGATGGCTTAGTGATACTGGTACTCGGGAAATCTGCTTCTCAGTGGGAAAAGGTTTGTTTTCAGAGGTAGTGAGCTGTGTCCACATAAAAGCACTTCAAAGACCAGTTCACAGCAGGCGGGCCAGTGGGAGTTGAGTGGTCAGTTGCCATGGTGAACAGATTCCCTGCTGAGAAGTGGCGCCCCCCACCCTCCCCGCATCTGTGCACAGGGACAGTGCTGGGTTGGATGATGCTTCTCCAACTCTAACGTGCATACAGGGGGTCCTGGAAACTGTGAATTCTGATTCACGATGTCTGGGTGGGCTCAACACTGTGTTTCTAACCAGCTTCCAGGTGAGGTTGATACTGCTGGTCTGTGGACCATGTTTTGAGTGGCCAAGCTCCTAGTGGACGTTGGAGGAAGAAGCCGTAAACCTGAGTTGTGGCCCTGGACAAGTCACGGACTCTCTGAGACCCACGGTTCCCTCAGCAGTAGCGAAAGAGGGAAATGGACTAGACCCTCTCCAGTTATATAGTGCATTGTTTCTGTTACAGACCCAGAGAGGATGGAGACCTCTGCCTTGTCCTTCCTTAGAGTAGCCTGTTGGCCCTGGAGGTTGTACCCAGTGGTCTTGCAACGTGGGGGTTTGCATGGTCCCTTCACTATTTGTGGGTGGTTTGGTCAGCCTCTGCCCAGTGCCTTTAAGAGTGTAGCCCAGGGACTTCCCTGGTGGCGCAGTGGTTAGGAATCCGCCTGGCAGTGCAGGGGACATGGGTTCGAGCCCTGTTCCAGGAAGATCCCGTGTGCCAAGGAGTAGCTAAGCCCGTGCGCCACAACGACTGAGCCTGCGCTCTAGAGCCTGCGAGCCACAACTCCTGAGCCCGAGTGCCACAACTACTGAAGCCCGCGCGCCTAGAGCCCATGCTCCGCAACAAGAGAAACTACCGCAATGAGAAGCCCGCACACCGCAGAAAGAGTAGCCCCCGCTCGCTACAACTAGAGAAAGCCCGTGCGCAGCAACGAAGACCCAACGCAGCCAAAAAAAAAAAAAAAGAGTGGATACTAGATTCTATTGTTATTTGTAAGAAAAGAGACGAGACTACAGTTCAGTGACCCCTGTCCCATATCCATCCTCTAATGGTTCAGAGGAGGCTTTCCCCTCTCCCCTTAGCACACGTTTGGATTCATACTGTGACCCCTAGGATTCTCTTGTCCTTTCTGCCTGGGAAGCTGGCTCACTTGGACACCCTAAAAGAATGCCTAGGCCTCAGACCTCTGAATCCATTTCTCTGAGATGAGGTGTCCAGTTTGTTCATTACAACAATAGTTGCTGGGCCTGTCACAGTTATGCAATAGGTTTCTTTTTTTAACCAGGTCTTGAAAATGTGTGCATTATCCTTTAGGTAATAAATGAAATAAAAAAGGCTGAAAATAAATCAGCTTTGCAAAGTGGGACTGAAGCTTTTCAACTAACTGCACCTTTTTTTTTTTTTTTTTTTTTGGTTCTTGTTGCTTTTTAAGCAGCTGATGGCAAGTTGGCAAGTCATTTCTTTTTAAGCCTTTTTCAGGGCCCGCCTCATCTTTCACAATTGGCTGTTGGGACTTTGGCCTGTTGCAGAAGGGGCGCCCAGACAGTTACTCTGAGAATGGAGGGCAATTTAAGAAGACGTTGTGTGTCTTCTAACATGGGGTGGCTTTTGTGCATTCCCTGACCTGTTTCCATCTTAAAGAATCACTTTCCAATTGTCCTGGTGGTTGTATTAAAGGAAAATATGTCTTCCTACCCAGATGTATCAACTGAGGGCTGGAAGGTGAGAGAATAACCCTACCATCTAAGCATGACACCAGGATCAACTTCTTTTGACCTTCTGAGGCCGCTACCTCTTTACCTCCATAAAATTTCATTAGCACTTTAAATGCAGCACATTGGCTTAGGAATTATGCAGTCTGCTCCATGTGCAGCAGGCCCATGATTCTACTGTAATCTGTCTGTTTCTCTGATGAACATGTTTACAATATCTGCTTTCTGGGCATGGGGTGTGACAGCTGGGCAAAATGATCGCAAACATGCATCCCTTTACCCAGCGAGGGGCTGTCGGAGTCACAGCAGTCAAGTCTATTTGGGGATGCCCTCTTGGCTTGCAAAGTGGAAAGGAAAACCACGTGGGAGGCGGAGGTCTGACGTGGGCAGGAAGCGACCCCTGCCCCTTGTGTGTGCACAGACACGTTGAATGGAGGTTGTCTTGAATCATCTGATTTCGCTCCTCATTTGTATTTCTCCTCCATGTTTCCGGCCACACTTCCCCCAGTGGTGCGTGGAGATCTATTAACAGTGCTCACACATGGCACATCTGCGGAGCCATTATTGCTGCTGGAGAGCTGTGTTTGTGTAAAATTTTGAACACCCTGTGAAGATTTATCCTGGTTTCCCATTCTGTCCCCTACACTCCCCCCTTTTCTCTACTTAAAGATATATTAAAAACTCTGGTTCTATCTGGAGGAAAAACCTTTGAAGTGAGACAGCATGAAGATAAAATGCCCTTCTCTGAAAGTCTCCCTCTAGGATGAGCTTGGAGCCTTCTAAGAAGATGGAGGGCTGCCTGCGGCATGGGGGTGGTGCAGCTTCACTGCAAGGCTGTGGGCCCCATTCTTTCTCTGGTCCTCAGGGAGCCAGCTCCCCTGAGCCCAGGCTGGGTACACGGGGACCCACACTGTTAGCCAGCTCTAAGTCTACCTTGCTAACTCCCTTCCCAAGATCCTCTCTCTCACTTCAACAACTTGGGTATGTCTTGGGCTTCCCTGGTGGCTCAGTGGTTAAGAATCCACCTGCCAATGCAGGGGACACGGGTTCGAGCCCTGGCCTGGGAAGATCCCACATGCCACAGAGCAGCTAAGCCTGTGCGCCGCAACTACTGAACCTGTGCCCTAGAGCCTGCGAGCCACAACTACTGAGCCTGCGTGCCACAACAACTGAAGCCCGCGCACCTAGAGCCCGTGCTCCGCAACGAGAGAAGCCACCACAATGAGAAGCCTGCACACCACAACGAAGAGTAGCCCCTGCTCACCACAACTAGAGAAAGCCCGCACACAGCAACGAAGAACAAACACAGCCAAAAGTAAATAAATAAATAAATTTATTAAAAAACAAACAATTTGGGCATGTCTTGGTTGTAAGGGACCCTCTGATTTCCTAAAATGTTAGTCTCTGCTCTTCTGTTTTGTCAGTGGAGATGCCAGTGGCTGAAATTTGGTCCTGGGCACAAGTGAGCCAGAGCTGGAGTCAGTAAGTGGGGAAACAGTTGTCCTCACCCGGTGCAGAGCTGGCAGGGGCCTGGTTTAAAGGCGTTTGCAGACCGTTGACCTCATCAGTCCTCTGAGGGTGACTTAGAGCTCAGCTTCTTCTAAGGTTGCTGAACTCTCTCCTCACCCCTGTTCCACCCTCTTGCCACTCACATCCCAACTGAGAGGGGCCTAGACCTGTTGAATGTTGCACTCCTGTGATTCTAACATCATATGCGTGATGGAGGAGAACCGGGGGCTGGGGGTGGGTAGAGGCCGCTGGTGCCCGCGGCTCTGGTGGCCTTCCCTCTCCTTCCGCCGCCTCCCCCCATGCCACCCCACCCCGGCAGGCCCTGGGCGCAGCGTGCTCCAGGAGTGGAGAGTGACACGAGGCGAAGTCTGTGGCAAAGGGGAGAACGTGTGCTGAGCCTGGCGAGGCACGGATTGGCTGTCAGTGAGGTAACACGGTGCAGTCTAAATGCAGAAGCAGCAGTCCCGGGCATCGAGGGCATGACTCCTCGGCAGGCTGAGTTGCCTGCCAGCCACCTGAAGGACAAGGTCTCCGAGGGGTTCTGCAGACCTCGTGTGCCTGGCTGGCTCCCAGGGCAGGATCTGTGTGGCGGAGACCGGATGGCAGGATCTGGGATGTCATTACTGTTCCCTAGCCCTAAACCCACTGCAGTTCTGACCTCTGCTCTTAAACAAATGGGGCTCTCAGCAAAGGTGTGTGAAAATGAGGGACTGGGCCTCAGGACTACCTGTGCGGGTAATGATGAGTAGCCATCAGTACTACTCTTGAGGACCTGGATGGTTTCTGGTGCAGCCAGCAGTTTAACTCCTTTGATGATGTGGACCCCCCTGGGGTCCTTTCTTAGTACAATTCTAGGTTCATAATTTGGCCAGGAGTCCACACCCGATCTCCCCATTCCAGCCCACTTCCTAATTCTTAGCGTCAGTGGCAAATTTAGCCATGAAGGATTGAGGACTTCAACAGGACACTGTGGGCTATGCTTTCTTTCTCGTCCTCTTTAAGGACAGAGCTGGCCTCTCAGCAAAAGTTTTCTGAGGCTTAGCAGCTTCCAGAGATCACAGTTGGTGCTCCACAAGTACTAGAGGTCAATTAAATAAATAGTAATTGAGTATCTACTGTCAACTAGTGTCAGGTTTCATGGGAGTTATAGGAACGTGGGACTTGCCCTTGAGGAGGTCATTTAGTCATTTATTCAACAAATATATTCTGGACTATTTACTATGGGCCTGATGACACTGTTCTAAGTGTTTAGGCTACACTGGCGAACAAAGCAAAGCCCTTGGACTCTTGAAACTAACATTGTAAGGGGAGATACAGACAAGAAAACAAGAGAGCTGAGGTGAAAGTGAGGGAGGATAAGGAGACTGAAGGTGACTAGAGGCTGAGGCTACTTGGATTTGGTAAGCCAAGAGCTCAGTGTAGGAAAGGAGATAGAGAAGTTCTAGGGGCAGATTGTTCCAAGCAGAGGGAACTAACTGTGAGACCAAAACCAAGTCAGGGCCAGCTTGGAGCTTCCAGGAACACAAAGAAGAAGAGCAAATGAGAGGGAAAGTGGTAAGTGGTAAGGATAGTAAAAAGGGCAGTGGCCAGATCTTGTAGGGCCTTCTATGCCACAGCAGGTAATTAGAGTGTCAAGCTTTGGGTGGGTCATAGAGATGAATAGCCGAGGATAAACATTCTAGCCATTAATGACAACTTCTGCTCTGTCATCCAAGGAGAAGCAGAGACTGTTATTGGGCTACTAAGTCCTGTGTATTCACAGTGAAGTCATTGCTCCTCCCCCAGGTGCACAGTAATTCTGCTGGGTCAGAGTGGCAGTGCCTTGTAGGCAGGTGGACTGAGGGGGCAGCTGGAGCAAACTCTACCTGAAGGGGTCATCCTCAGTTATATGCCATCTAGTCCAATTCCTTTCTTTTCTCCAAAATAATACTGGCTGTATATTATTGGATGCTTAGTTTGACCCAGACCTCATGCTCAGCCTGTAGGTACATCATCTCATTTAATCCTCATAAAAGCCACGGAAGGAGGGTGGTATAATTCACATTTGACAAATGAGGAAACTGAGGCTCCAAGAGATAAGATAACTCTCCCAAGATGGTTCATCTAGGAAGAGATAGAAACAAGCTTCAAACTCATAAGATACGGACTTTTGGACAATCTTAGTTGAGGATGACTAGCCCAGGAAAAACCTCCTAGGGCAGGGGTATGGGTGGGGTGAGAAGGAGGGAGAAATATTGAGAGAGAAGCTGTGTATCATAATATCATGGATTAAACCAAGAGGAATTTTGCACCCCAAGGAGACAATTGGCAATATCTAGGGACATCTTTGCTTGTCACACTGGGAGGTGGATAGGGAGTGCCACTGACATCTAGTGGGTAGAGACCAGAGATGCTTCCAAATATCTGGTGAGGCACAGGACAGCCCCACAACAAAGAGTTGTTGGCCCCAAATGTCAGTAGTGCCAAGGCTGAGAAACCCTGAGTGAAAGTCTTACAGTGAAAACTGCTCTTTGCTTCTTTTCTCTTGTATCTCTGCCCTGGGGGTTACTGCCACATGGTATCTCCAGATACCAAACTAAAATCGCAATGGCTATTTGCGATTCCATCGGGATGGTGGTTTTTCCCAGGTCTCTGCCATTTAAGCTGTTGTTAGTGAAGGGAGATGAAGAGCTAGATCTCAGGGTGAGTGGGCCCTGGTGTGGTACTGCATCAGGTCTGTGGCCAAGAGGAGGCATTAGTTAACTGTCTCTAGTGTGGTTTCCCCACCAGTAAAACGGAGGTGAGAACTCCTCCTCCAGCCGCCTCTCAGGTTTGTTGTGAGAATTCCACGAGACAATAGATGTGAAAGTGCTTTCATGAAAGTAATATATAAATGTGCTATTACCAGTCCTTATACCACTAGTAAAACGAAACCATCATTATTCTGCTTCTGATGACACCAATTTGCAGAACCATTAGAGTTCTGTACATTATAGTCTAAAAGAGCTGTAGAGAGAGCTGTCAGGGACCTAAAGAGGTTGCTCAGAGGAAAACAGCCAGGGATACACCTGGGAATTGTTAAAGTGAGGTGGGGAGATGTGTGGTTTCTTACTCAGTTACTCAGATGTCCTTTGTTCACTTTCTTGCATCATGATTACCTCTAGATGTAATATAATAACTTTCTTAATAAAGTTGCTGCCCTTCTCCCACGCCTGTCAGAGCTCTGAGGGCGCAGTCGAAACAGAATAATTAATTAATGGAAATGAAGAGAAAACAGCTCAAGTAATAGCTACGAAGATCAAATAGCAAGGAGGGAGCTGCAAAAATTTCCCCTCTTGTTTGACATTAGCCAATGCATAGGAGGCTGGGAAAGTCCTAGGATTCCAGATCAACTGGCAGAATATCTTGGGAATACCTTCTTACTTTTTTTTTCACCGTGAAAGGTATAGAAGATATGAGGACAGCGTCGGGACCACTATCTGATGCAGCCAGCACATTGCTGAAGCTTTTCTGGGGGGTGAGGCAGTCTTGGAGGCTGTAATATGTGCAGGGTCAGTCTTACAGGAAGGGCTGAAGTTAACTTAGTGGTCTAACTTCAGAAATATGTAGATGAGCCCCCTACAGAAAATCTCCCTTCAAACTGTTCACTGGCATCTGAAATTCCTTTAAGAGGGAATAAAGCTTCCCTTTCTATAATTAAAGACAAAATCCTATTCTTCCTGAGAGAGAGAAGTATTGGGTTGGCCAATATCGGGTTTTTCCATAAAATCTTATGGAAGAAGCTGAACGAACTTTTTGGCTAACCCAATAATATTGTCTTAAATTTATCCCAGAGGATATCGTATGATTACAAAAACTGAGGAAATCCTTTCCCTAACTCCATGGTTTGAGTGTGGGCTCTAAATAAAGGCTGCCTTGCTTTTCCTGAGTATCTAAGTTAACTGGCTATAACCACATACCTTCCCTGGGATGTCACTGGTTAACATCTTTCTCATGACCCTAAAGCCCTTTGCTGTTTCTTTTTGGGCATCTGAATCTGGTTGCATAGGACTTGATGAATCCCCTGTTTTTTTTTTTTTCTCCAGTTTCTACCTACATCCCTATCTTTTGTCTGACAAAGAGCCCTGCAAAGGGTAGAGGAAAGAATACTCCAGGGACCAGGAGACCTCAGGGGTAGGCCAGGCTCTGTCATTAAGTAGCTTAACCTTGGACAAGCCATGAAAACTCTTTGGGCCTTAGTTCCTCTGCCTGTTAAGTGGGAGGATGGGATTAGATATCTCCAAGGGACTTTCTTACCACAAGATTACAGATTGGCTTTTCTTCTTTTCATTTTGTTCAGGGAAGACTCTCCTTCATTACCACCATCTCTCAGCCCAAGGCAGTATTTTCTCATCAATCTGAGTCCTTTCAAGAGAATATAAGGAGTGGCCATGATTCAGGGAGCTGCAAGGGGTGCCCATAATCTAAGGGGATGCAACAGTGTCCGCGAGTCAAGAGGCCATGGTTGATCTCTCTTGGCAGGTTGTTGCCATCCCAGAAAGACATGGGCAGTGGGTTGCAGATGCTGGCGTCAGTGGAATGAGGGGCAGGACTTTAAAACTCACCCTTGAAGATGCAGAGCTCAAAAGGTCACTGGCTCACAGCTGTGGGCCAACTTGAATAGAAAGTTGACAAGATAAAGCAGAGTTTGGACAACCTTACAAAGTAGCAGAGCCTGAATTCCTCGTTTTCACGGATAATTGACCGTAGACTTCAATTTTAGGAACATGGCAGTGTATCTGTGTACAGTTTACTCCTCTTTCAGGTGATGGAACCAGAGCCCGCGGAGCGCGTGGGACTCTGTTGCCCTCTAGTGGCCGGAGTGAAGCAGAATGCGCAGCAACTCCCCCAGAGTTAGACTTCTGTCGGCTTGGCGGTGCAGCGGAGCCTGAGCCAGGGTTCACAGAGTCCCCGTGCAGCACAGAGCACCCAGGGGGCTCAGGGAACCCTTTCAGCACACCTCCTGACTTGAGATGATGCAGAGGGTCTACCATCCCTCCTATTTCTGGGGGTAAGAGCGGCAGCACAGAGAGGTTCTTGTTTGGCCCAGGGTCATACAGTATCCAGCTGCAGGGCTGCGACCTGAGGTCAGGTGTCTGTGTTTTGTGGTTAGCTGAGGCACCTGGAATCTGCTGTTAACAGTTACACCTTTGCTGTGTCACTTCTGCCTCAGTCAGATGTCGTCTCTAGCAAACAGACATCGTTATGTGGTTCTCCAATTAATACTTCCCAGGGGGAGCTGGTTGATATGGATGAGGCTTTTTAACATCTGGCTTTGAAGAGAGCGTTATATGCAGCTGTAGCAGAAGGAGCCAGCGTCTTAGTAGTTGGCCGAGGGTGGGAAGGAGCAAGGCAGTCTGGGGGGCACTTGTCATCGTTGGGACTCAGCAGCTTTGCAGAATATGTTATCATGGTTCATATTTTAAATGATTTTTTAAGTAAAATCGAAGGTGGGTCTAGGTGGAGATTATTCCAAGAAGGCTAGAACCCTAGACACTAGTTGCAAAAAAAAAAAAAAAAAAAAAAAGAATTGCTGAAGGTCATACTCATGTTGTTGATCTGGGGCTCAGGTAGAGGGTTCTTAGTAGGGTTCCCTTACTCTAACTTTTGCCCTTGGTAATAGGCAATTAAACAAGAGGATTAATTTATGGAGAGGCCGAAGAGTGTAGTAGGATGAGGAGATTATGCAACATGACCTCTGCTGCCAGGAGAGGGTCCAAAAGTCCATGAGGCGTGGTCAAGGCTATATATGGTATTCCAGTGCCCCTATCTTTTGGGCAGGAATGCCCAAGACCCAGCAAAACTCCTCTTCTTTGACTTCCCCTTCTAACAGTATAAGTCATGGAAAGGGAATGGGTGGAAATAAGGCATTTTGTAGTGTTGAACAGGGGTTGCTTGAAAACACAGTGGCTTTCCGTCGATGGACTTTTGGAATGTACCTTATGCTGGTAAAGCTATTGAGGGCTTAAATGATCCTCTTTTATAGCATGTTACAATTCTTCCTTTGAAAATGAGGAGCTTGAATTACCTTTATTACTTTATAGTAGAAGTTTAATCTTATTTCTCACTCCCTACTCTCTCCATTACACAGTTAACATATAACAATCTGGTGCCTTCTAAAGACATTTCACCTAAAAGTACACATTTTATACTGGAGCCCATGTTCCTTGCCTGCACACTTCTTGTCTTCCAAGCTTTAGAATCACCAATGATTATTCCTCTTTTATTCATACTTCTCCAGCCCCCATCACTACCCCAAAGAGCATCAACCTCCATTGCAGTCATTCACTCAACCCTGCTGACTTTTTGTTCTAACAGCCTGAGATTAGGTTTTTAAAAAAATTTTATTTTATTTAAGTATAGATTTACAATGTTGTGTTAATTTCTGTTGTACAGCAGAGTGATTCAGTTATACATATACATATTCTATTCTGTTATGGTTTACCACAGGATATTGAATAAAGTTCCCTGTGCCTGTACAGTAGGACCTTGTTTTTTATGCATTCTGTGTATAATAGTTTGCATCTGCTGACCCCAAACTCCCACTCCATCCCTCCCCCACCCACCCCCAGCAACCACAAGTCTGCTCTCTGTCTGTGAGTCTGTTTCTGAGATAAGTTCATGTGTGTCATATTTTAGATTCCACATGTAAGTGATATCGTATGGTATTTGTCTTTCTCTTTCTGACTTATTTCACTTAGTATGATAATATATGTGTCCATCCATGTTGCTGCAAACAGCATTATTTCATTCTTTTTTATGGCTGAGTAGTATTCCATTGTATATAATGGAGTGGGAGTTTGTCTTTCTCTTTCTGACTTATTTCACTTAGTATGATAATATATGTGTCCATCCATGTTGCTGCAAACAGCATTATTTCATTCTTTTTTATGGCTGAGTAGTATTCCATTGTATATATATAGCACATCTTCTTTATCCATTCACGATATTAGTTTTTAACCAGATCACTCTGTTTTCAGTCTATGCAAGAATCTCTTTAACTTTGGGAGGCCCTCGTGAGCTAACATGCCAGAAATACCTGTGGTGATTCTAAAGTATTTGCTGGGACAGGGTTAAATGTTGAGGAAAGAGAGGAAGAATAGGCAGGGGGGGATGGGGTCCCATGAGGAGAGGCTTGTTGGGTGGCGGTGGGAAGATGGGGCCTCCCAGCTGCAGCTACAGGCTGGGCCAGGCAGTGGATGGCAGGAGGTGTCTTAAGAGACTTCTGGATGCTCTTCACTGCACTGCATGTCATGCCCTTCCTTTCCAGCTCACAGATGGCTGAGGTACCACCTTAAACTAGATTCAGTCATGTGTACTTTAGGGACAAGAGAGGGAGTGGCACATAAGAGGAGTGTATAGGGGTCCTGAAGAACAAACTCACTTATTACTCAGTTTTTTCCTGCATTGACACTGGTCCTGGGTGCCCAACAGTGAAGCCACTAGAATTTGACCCACTACTTACCCAGCTTTCCCACTCCCAATCTGTTTGTTACACAGCAGCACAAATAGGGGGAGATGGCTTGGGCTTACGGGAGAGCAGGTGGCTCCTACCAGCTGGTGCTAAAAATGCCCCAACTTATAGATATTTATATTTCTCTCATGCAGCCAAAGTCAGGAATCTGTGCTACTTGTCCTTTGGGGCATCCCTTCCTCTTCTCCATGTAATGCTGGCCTCCGTGTTCATACCTGATTACAGAGTTGAGAAGCCTTGGAACATCCACCCTTACACGTGGATCTCCTTTCTGTACCTTTGGCTTCTGTGACATCTGATTGCCCCCTTCTTTCATTCACTTTTAGAGGTTTACTGCCTTTGGCTGCTTATGAAATGCTTGTGCTCCTGAAGGTTCTGTCCTTGGCCTCCCTTTTCTTCTCCTAACATCTTCTTTCTGGACAAGCTCAACCATCTTCTTAATGTTAACGAACCTCAGATTGAAATTGCCAGCCCGGATCCCTCTCCCGAGCTTCAGACCAGCTTCCTATTAAACATCTCAACTGATCTGTCCCACAAGTACCTCAAGTAACACATCTAAATCGGAATTCATTCTCTGCTGCACAAAAGGTGCTTCTCTGTTTCTCATTAGAAGAGTAGAAATAAATGGAGAGAATGGAAGACTTCATTTACTTCCATAATTACCTACACGTCTTCCTCTTGCCCGTCCCATCTGCCCCTCTACCTGTTACCTCTAATTTGTCACCAGGTCTTGGAATGGTACTTCTCAAATATTTTTCCAGGCTGACCCTTCCTCTCTCTCTCTACACTGCCCTCGTTCAGGGTTTCATCAGCTTTATTTGGCCTCTGACATTTGCCTCCGTGTGTCCAGGAGCTGCATAGGTTAGTCTCTAAAAGAAAATCTGGATACATTTTGTTTTTAAACAAAATGTTATTTTGATAGAATCTGCATTCTTACAGAAAGTCTTCAAACACACTATTACAGTAAGTACCATGAATGAGTATAGGAAAGGCCGACAGGTACCTTTTAGTGGGTTCCTAGTTTCAAAGAAATCCATCTGTGAGATAACATCACTTCCTGAGGTTCTCAAACAATGCCCAGAGCCATTATTTTTGGTCCTGTGTTAACTTTCTGAGTAAAATACAGAGCTTCTTCATGATAGTTTCCTATTATGGATAGCTCATGAAGGTAACCCTTCATGAAAGTTTCTTGTCTCTCTATAGCCTGAAGAGTATGTATACTTTGAAAGTAGATTCCTTTTGGCACCTTCATCTTCTTCCATCTTGGTCCCTCCTACCAATAGTTGTAGATTTAATTCCATTCATGCTTCTTCCCGTCTGGGTTCCTAACATGCTCAGTTAAATTCTCCCCTCCTTGGGCTTCTCTTTGAAGATTAAGATCCTATCTCAGAAAATCTGGTCATTGAGAAGGTTGGGAAAATGCTAGCAGTTACTTTGGAGTTACCTTTGCCTAGCTCGGGATGGTATTCATAGGTGGACACAGCTTTAAGATTTGCTCTTCTGCATGAATCACAGTGCAGTCATCTGAGCTAGCCTGCATAGCTCATGAGGAATCGCAAGGTCTCCCGTCATCCTCCTTTCGAGCACTCACAGTGATTAATTCTATAGAAATCACTCTTGGTGCGTCACCTTCAGAAAACAATTTTCTTTTTTGAATACATATGGGATATCGAGGCTTCTCCCTGGAAAGAAAGTCTGGTTTGCTTTTCATATTAGCTATTTTTTTTAATTCCAAGGAAATCTACCTCCAAAAGCAAGCAAAACATCCTTCTCCTAAGTGACCGTGCATTGGGTTTTAGATTCTGACTCATTGTTTTATCAGGCCTGCTCTCCTCTCTTCTTGGCCTTCTATCCAGGTCACCTGGGTTCTTTTCTCTTTACTGACTGTCAGCAGGGACTGATCTCCTGAGCGAGCAGGGATGCCATGCAAGAGAAAGTGAACTAAGCAGTTGTCCTAACTCTTCGTGTCTGATACATCACTCAGGGTCAGTGCAGCTTTAGTTGAGAGAGTAGTGAACTGAGGAACAACCATAGGGTCTCCAGAAGACTCTAAGGTATCTCCAGTTTCAGGGTGACCATTTTCTGGTCTCTGAGTCATGGTCCCATTTGCAGGGGGGTTTAGATCAGACGGAGTTGGAGCCCTACTCTGATTTCGCATCACCCTGAACCCCTGGCTAGAGCTAGGAGTGTTGAGTGCCATTCTGGACCAGCCTGGTGTCTTTGGAGTCCTTGAGTAGAGATAACTTGGGTCAAGTCATGTCTTATAAACCCACTGTGGTGCTGCATCAGAGAAACTCCTTCAGAATGACCTTATCTGGAGAAGGAGTGAAATGACAACGTCCCTTCATCCATGACCTTCAGGCTGGGAATTAGGGTCAAGGGGCATCAGGAGCCTGCAGGCCTGTTCTGTACTCAGCATGGGGTGACAAGGCAGCAAGTTGGCACTCTGGGGTCTTCCAATTCCAAATTCAATCATTTGTTTGCAGTTTTGTTTTTTTTTTCTCTTTTGAGGGGTAGTGGGCAGTAGACTTAAAAAAAAAAATAAAAACACACTTAAACTTCCAAGCAAAATTGTTAGAAGCAGCACGCCCCTTGCCCATACCTGGAATTGCTTCATACCCTTTGCCTGTTTCCGGGATGCTCAAAGGTTTTCTCCATTGCCCTCTATTGCTTTCCCTTCTGCCCTGTTTGTTCTTATGGCATTAAAGGGCCTACCTGCTTACTTCACAAGGACCCTCATTTCTTTATCCATCATGTTTTCTTTTCTTTTTTTTCTTAGTCTTAAGGTCTGCAATGGAGCATTTTAACTGAACTCCTGGGCTGCCTGAAGCAGTTCCCAGCCAACTGCCTTGTCCTCTAAAGAATGAATTCCCTTTGACAGTACCACTTGTGGAAAAACAGCCAGTGTAGAGGATCTTACAGATAATTCAGGAAGCGAGAGGAGTTATTGGAGGGTGATAGGGGAGGACAGAAGATGGATTAATATTTTTTTCTTTATCACTTGGCATGTTAAACTTAATTATATTCCTTGGGAGACCTGTAAATAGTCATAATTAGGAGTTATGATAATAGCCACTGCGGCCTTACACATGTTCATTTTACTGCTTGCCTCTTTGTGACTGTGGGCTGTGATTAATACCAATCAACATCACTAGGACAAGACCTCTCCCTGCCTGTTGGGACCTTTTTGACTTTGGACGGCCAGTCTCGAGGGTCAGGAGCACCTTCAGTAGCCCCATGAGCTAAAAAGAGTGACCTCCACAGACTGAGTGCAGTCATAGTTGTTGGCAGTGTTAGTCATGGCTATGAAATAAGAATTTGGTTCCCAGATTTTCTACTTTCTCTTCTTCTGCCTTTGCCATTGATTTTTATTTTATTTTTTTTTTGGTGAACTTGAAAATACCATTTATTCATTTATTTTTGTGCAGAGAGGAAGGAGGGTTACCAGGATAACTCTACATGCTTATGAAATGATCGTACAGAGGAAAAACCCCAAAAAGAGTGTAAAAAGGAAATCCCCTAATTAAGGGTCTCAATCGAGTACCAACCACTCTAATAGGAAACTGAATTTTAAGTCAAGGCAAAATCCTGTTCAGCATTTTTGAGATCCATTCTCCTTTTGATTGTGAATGTGAAAAAAGTGAGAACTAGCTTACTTTTTTTTTTTAACATCTTTATTGGAGTATAATTGCTTTACAATGGTGCGTTAGTTTCTGCTTTACAGCAAAGCGAATCAGTTATACGTATACATAAGTTCCCATATCTCTTCCCTCTTGCGTCTCCCTCCCTGCCACCCTCCCTATCCCACCCCTGTAGGTGGTCACAAACCACCCAGCTGATCTCCCTGTGCTATGTGGCTGCTTCCCACTAGCTAGCTATTTTACGTTTGGTAGTGTGTATACGTCCACGCTGCTTGTTGGCCCTAAAAAGGATTTGAGAGGTCCTCTTTGTTTTGCTGATTTTATTGGAGAGGAGTTTGAGTCTAGGAGTTAAGGCATTAATTGGGCAAAGAGGCACAGCCACTCATGGGCCACTCAGAGGCCTGGGACTGGCGGTCTCCAGTGGGCGTATCACATGAAACCCTTAGGCTGTTCAGCCTCAGACACTTATAAGAACCCCTTAGTAGCCCAGTTTAGAATAACAATATAGATCCATGCTTAAAGTCAGCCCTATTTGCAGTACCATCCTTACAACAAGGATGTTATGACAGACCAGAGACTTGAATACCAAGTCCTACCTTTCAAGATAGTCTCAAGTGATAGTCAAGACCAGATTCAGAAAATACATGATCCTGAGCTTAGGGGATTCACAATCAAAGGTTTTTCTTGAAACCTTTTCCTGAAAGCATGGTTCTAAAGAGATACCCGCGTTAAGGCAAAGGGTTTTGGTTTTCTTTCTACTACCTCTTCACTTTCCACCCCACAAGATGACAAGGAGTTGTCTTTGCTTCTTTTAAGTCCTAGTCTTCCCTGAGGCTCAAGAGGAACTCTGCTGTAATTTGATGAGGTGAGTCACCTTTGATGACACAGTCCTCACTCTCCAAGAACAAGGAATCATTAGTATCTTGACGTCTAATTGTGTAAGTTAAAGCACTTCCTTGGAGCTCAGAGAGAAAAGCTGAAGTCTCACGCACAGATGCTGCTGGCAGTAAATGACTGTGCTTTATAAAAGGAGAGAGAAATTCTGTTTGGGTGATGCCATTGGAACGTTAAAAGAAATCCAGAGGGGAAGAAATCCAAGTGAATAATACATATTGGGTCTCTGGCCCCGGATTTGATATTCAGTCAGATCAAAACTAACCCTGTGAGATCTTGGAATATAATGTCATATAAAAATGCCACTGGGCAAGGAGCTTTATTAATACACAGCAGTAACAACTATGGGAGGCGCCATGTCTGGGTATTTTTCTGTAAAATCTGTACTCATTTCACACCCTTGACAAGCACAATCCCAAACTGCTATGTTTAAACGTCCACATGTGTTGGGATGTCTTTAAAAAAATAAAACAAACAGAAGAATCGCATTTCACATGTGTTAAGCAGTGTAATAGTAAATCCTATTTAACACGTTGGGCAAGGCTTCAGTTTTCATCGGCGTACAAAATGTCTGCGTGTAAATATGGGACTCACTTTCTAAATGAAGGTTCTGCAGTCAGCTTTTAAAAAAATAATAAAATAATCATGCAGGCCAACATTGAATCTTCATGTGACTGCAGGTGTGTGAGTGTGTGTGTGCGTGTGTCTACATGCTTTTAATTCCGTAGGATTAGCAGCATGACAGAATGTGTGAAGGAAGATAGCTGATGACTATTTTAAGCAGCACAGAAATGTGAGGAGGAGGTAGAGGATGAAAAGGAGAGAGAGAAAAAATGATTAAGCAGGAGGAGGGACACGGGCATAAGACTAGAAGAAAAGAGAATTTCTTTAAACTAGAAAAATCAAAGGGATGTGTTTTCCCCTCATGGCAATAACCACTTTTTTTCTAGGGCTTTATACATTAACACCTAAAAAATAGATTCGTGCTATAAATACAAGCTGTCTTCCATGCATATGTTTGGAATTATTTTCCCCTCTGATCCCTTTGTGGTCTTAGGCCCTCATCTGACATTTTTAGTTAGGAAATACCAACCCAAGTTTTCTTTGATCGCGCTCCTTCCTTTGCCTGGAGACTTTGTGTCTTTTTCCCCTAGCCATTTTTTTTACTCATTCTTCCAGACTAGCTCAGCTGTTTCACCACCCAGAAAAACCTCCTCGTCTATCTTTGCCCCCTTTCTTTCTCGCTGTGTCTGCCAGCTCTGTACTCTGAGAGCACATTATATTTAAATGAATACTTACTGTCTCTCCCACGAGGCTGCTGCTAGCCCCAGAAGGGTATGGCCATGTCTTATTCCAGTCTGTATTCCTGGAGCCTAACATGGTGTCCTCAGCGCTCCCTAAATCTTCTTAAGCTTAAACGCATTACCGTTTTAATGTTCCAATCCTCAGTGAAGCTGAGGCTTGCTTTCAGAGGAGACAGTCAACTAGGGGTCACTTCTTGTTTAGCACCTGACTATGTGTTGACAAACGTTGTACGCTGTCTGTTGCAAAGTCACAACATGTCCTTTCCACACATGGAGTAAGCCCTTATTGGGGAATAAAAAATGATAATGACTGTTTTCAAGTAATGTGAATATCTAAGTGTCTGAACTGCTATTGTGGTTGTTTGTTTAGTGAGGGGGAAGCGTTTTCCTTAACCTTCCATGGCTTTGGTCCTCATCATTTTCCTGCTCCCCATGTCCCTAGGATGAATTCCCTGAGATCTGAGATTCTGGTGGGCATGCCTCGAATTTTTTTTTTTTTTTTTTTTAAGAAAAAGCTAAGTTTATTCTTGTCTAATGAAATTCACTAAGAGCCCAGGATGATAAAGACCCACACATTCAGCAAACCCTTTTAAGTTAACCAAGCCACCAGGCTGTTTTGATCCCTCCACCGAGCACCCTGGCAGTGAGATGACCAAAACTGGCCTTCTGTTATCTCCAGCATCCTTACTCCCTTCGGGCAGAGTGGCCTCTCTAAGGCTGGTTCAGAACCATACTGCCAAAATGTCTTTCAAAGCCTCGGGATGGTGAGCTTCCTTCAGCAGCCATATGGGAATAAGTAGGTTCATGGAGCACCAAATGGTTCAAACGGAATAAAAACTCTTCTAAGATCGTTTTCAAAAAGGGACACCAAAAGAAAAAAAAAAGGGCAACAATTTAAGGGCCCGTTTAAAAGGCTTCTCCGTCAGGTTTAGGCTTCTCGTTTAAAAAACAAAGACCTAAGAGGAGGGGCCCGATCCAGAGGTAAACTGGCGGAGAAGGGGCGAGGTGCAGGAGTAAGGGAAGCAGGTGGCCGAGGGGGGGAGGGGCCTCGACAGGTGACCCGGGAGGACGACGGGGCGCCCGCACAGGTGGCGGCGGAGCTGAGCCCGGGGACATAAGCCGCCGGGAAGGCGGGCGCGGACAGAGCGCTGGGGTCACCGCCGAGCAGCGCAAAGGGGAAGACACGGAGCGGGAAAGGCGTGCGATGGGAACGGACTGGTTTCTACAGTTGCCCTTTTTCCTCACATAACTCACCAAGAAAATCACACCGAGAAGACGGGGGGAAAGGGAAGAAGCGTCCGCAGCCCCGCACCTCGGGGGCTCGCCCGGGCCCCCACACAGCGGCCCATGCCTCGAATTTTTATGATCGTAGCCGCATGGTCTGTTGGGTCTTAGGCTGTCATCAGCTTTTGTGAGGAGCCTGGGATAGATTTTAGAGGTGTGGAGGGAGAGCTCCATCTCGCCGCGGGGGGAGCACTGCTCTCCCCCTACCTCAGGGTGCCCAGTGATGTCTCTATTAATGAAAAGCATTCACTGCAGTGGCATAATTTTATTACAAGGTCAGTAGTTTGAGGATTCAGAGATGAATCTTAAAATATGGATTCCTTTCCTGCTAAGCTTCCATGGCCAGCACCCTATTCTCCCTGCCTGCCTCTTTTGAGCTGGCTCCTTTCTTAATCCCAAGGGACCAAGGTCTAAGAGCTCAGGCAGGACAACTGCCTCTTTGGGCAAACCTCAGCTCTGGCCCACTGTCCTGAGACCGTGATCTTGCTTCCTTATGCTCAGCCCCCTGTGTCCTCATTGGCTCAGCCATGAGGAGTCTGCAGGGCCTCCTAATCCCCTCTTTAGGTCCGTTCTGTTATTGTGCGCTTTACTCTGTGCTTGGAATTGTGCTAGAGGCTGAGGATAGGGTACTGAGGGCAGAGTACGTGCTTAGTGATCTTATCCAGGGGCGCTTTCCAATCAGATTTATTCCTATCAAATGTACTATTTGAGTGAAACTGGAGAGTTCCATTCTGGTAAGTAATGGTAGAGCTAGGCGTGATGTGTTGCTCTTCTCCAACTAAAGCCTTGGTTTGTTGAGGTTTCTGCGACTATGCGTGTTTATTTAAGGAAGTGGCAGTCTATCCTTCTTATTCATGCCCTCAAGTATTCACAGCCCCTCTGCTACTAGGGAACATTTTTTGGTCTAGCATTTTTAAGATGCTAAAGTAAAAGAGCTGGCTTACAAATGGTCCCAAGTGCTTTTCTGGGCACCATGAAGGAAGTGAGAGCATGGCTATTAGGGGAAGCTTGAAGTTGGTTAGTATATAAGCAATGTGGGAAGATTTTGCTTTTAAGCCTTTGAAATGAAAAACAGAGACAGGAGTGAAATGGCCCTTTGCTAAGAGAAAAATGTTGAGGCATAAAAGGCACCAGAGACAAGAAACAAAAGTTGGACCCTGAGGATGTTGGTAGAGATGGTAGTAATTCTATGTATGTTTTGGATGGGAGTTACCTGCCATCCATTGGCATCCGAGGTCACAGTGGAGTCCTTGATGTGGGTCTGAGATGTCAGAACTTCCCATACAGTTGTATTCTGGACACCCTAACCTATAATATACCTTCAGCCAAAAGAGATGTGCTACCAGTGCTGCCATCCAAAGCCACTGTGTAGAACAGATATATCCCAGATGTCACTGTGTGTTAAAACATTTCTCTTTACTGTTTTTAAATAAATAGATCCACTCATTTATGTAAGCATGTGTTTATGTGCATACTTATATACATATTGCACTAAAATCTCACTAGTTGGGACATGGTGGTTGACAGGGAAGCACTGTTTTAGGAAGCCTGGTGTGTAGTGTAGCGTGGGCAAGGAGACTCTTCTTATTGATCCCTTTGTCACTGATCAGTTGTATTTAATGTCAGGGAGGGAAGCTGGTACAGATTTAGAAAATAACCTTGTTTCTTTGTCAACTGAGATGGGTAACTCATTGACTCAGTAGTCATTTATGACAGCCAACAGTGTGCCGGGACATAGAGGTGAGTGACCCAGTCAGGGTCCCTGACCTCAAAGAACGTCACAGCATGGTATGATAATACTACCATTGAGGTATCGAGGGCTGAGAACACTTGGAGAAGGAGCAGCTGACTTAGAATAGACTTCACAAAGGCTGCCTGGAGGAGATGGGGCTTGAACTGTGTTGTGAAGGATGAGCAGACCACAGATGGACAAGGGGGAGAGGGAGAGGAATTCCAGGAAAAGGACTGAGCACATGGGGGCAGGTAGCCACAGGCAGTATTTGGGGGGCTGTGGGTGGATGGGGGGACTGCAGGCACTAAGGCTGCTTTGGGGGGAGTGACTGGGGATGAGGCTGCAGGGGGCAGCAGGGGCCAGATCACAAAGGAAGTCAGACCATGACGGCCTTGAACAGCTCAGTTAGGAGTGGAGGTTCATCCTGAAATTGATGACTGGAGTCTTTGATTGACTTACGGGAGGAGGATGACACGGTCATCTCTCTACCTGGAAAGATCACTCCGGTTGTGATTTGTAGGAGAGAGTGGTTAAGGATGGGATGGAGGCAGGGAGAGGTCAGGAGATAATCTCAGTGAAAAGGGGTGAGATGGCACATGTGAAAGTAAGCTTTAACAAGTCAAGATTCTAATGGAAGATGCTGTTAATTAAACTGACTGTTTATGAGGTTGGTACAGTAAGCCAGGCCCTGGGAAAAG
Source organism: Physeter macrocephalus (assembly GCF_002837175.3). Classification (NCBI taxonomy): domain Eukaryota; kingdom Metazoa; phylum Chordata; class Mammalia; order Artiodactyla; family Physeteridae; genus Physeter; species Physeter macrocephalus. The sequence goes on from NC_041224.1 coordinate 158,362,479, forward strand.
CAGTCAGACTGCTTTCAACTTGGGGGTAAATAAAGGAAATGAGTAGAAGATGATAAAGCTACGCTCTGTGATATTCCTGGATTTTATAGGGAGACAGTACAACTTAATGGGTAAGTACTAGAGCTTTGAAGTGTGACAGCCTTGGATTTGATCCCGGGCTTGGCCCCTTACCAGATGTATGACCTCGGGCATGTTATTGACCCTCAGTTTTCTCATCTGTTGAGTGGGGTAATAATAACACGTGACTCAAAGGGTTCTTGTGAGAATTCAGTGAGAATGTACATGTTAAGAACTTTTTAGTACCTAGTAAGTGCTGAGTAAATGGCCACTTTCTTATTTTTGTAATTTGTCATTAAAAGCCAGAAATGTAGTAGAAAAGGCGCGGCACAGGTGTTTACGGGGCTTGAGTTGACAGGAAACTAAGCTGTAGTCTGCTTCTGACAGCTAGTGCACAATTTTCAGGGCTCTTGGAAAAGATCTGTGTCATAAGCAAATTCATGCATGGTACCAGTAAAACTGGGGATCTCCAGAGAAGTGATTTCACAGCCCTGTTTACCTTCCACTGTGTAACAGGACGAGAGAGAGAGAGAGAGAGAGAGAGAGAGAGAGAGAGAGAGAGAGAGGTAGATAGATTATGGCAGGGAGAATTATATTTGGGAAGACAAAGAGATTGGTCTAACTTCTTAGCCTTTCTAAGTCTCATTTAAAAATGACGTTCAACTGCAAGCTGACAGCCCGTGTAACTAGCATGCAGAAATATTTTTTAAAGTTGGGCCAACACTTAAAAATTGGAGATTTTACTCAAAAATAGAGGTTCCTGGATTCTGTTTAAAAAAATCAGAGGATCTGGCCAACCAGGTTCCTTCTCCTCCAGGGGCACAAGGGCTGCTGCCCCTGTTGGGTGAAGAGTCAGTTTTCCAGTTCTCTCCAGGCCCATCACTCCGGGGTCTGTGCTAGTCACTTATGACGGCCTCACTTCTCTTACATGTAACTGGACTGATGCAATGGTTTCTAAAGTCCTACGTAAGTTTACAAATCCGTAATTCTGTGAAAAAATAAATATGTTCTAGAAAAAAATATACGGATTGGGCAGAGCCCAGGTATGAATGTCCTTTGTGAAACTGGTTTTTCTGTTCTGAGTGCTGAACATTCAGAGGTCTAAAACCATTCCCTAAGGTTGGCAGCGGGGTGGAGGTGAAGCAGTGTGGAGGCCGGGGAGTGCGGGGGAGAAGAGGGTGGAGTAAGGAGAAGGAGTCTGTGATGATCTCAGGACCCCAATCTACTGTGCTCCTGCAGAATTTGAGTTGAGAGGCCGTGTGGAGGAGGGTCTGCTGGGTAGGGCCACTGGAATATAGATTGTGTTTTCGAAGTGGCTGATTTATCAGGTGCAAGCGGAGCACAAACAGCTCTGTGCTGTCCTTCCTTCTGTCACAGTCCCCTGGCCCTCCTCTCTTTCCTCCACTGACGCCCCATCCCCTGGCAGCATTTGCTCCCCCTCCACCTGACTCTCCCACGCTTTCCTGGCAGGTTCACCAAGAAACAACCGGGTCTCCATGGCAACGTGAAGACAGCTGAAAAATGGCAGCTAAATGCAGCTGCCCCTCATTTAATATCGACTCTGGCACTGACAGAACAGATAATGGGCAATAACACACCATTATGTTGTGGGAAAATGAAATGCTTCAGCAGAAGGCTGTCATGCTGGGGGGATTTATTTGTTACTGTACCAGCCCAGATTTCTCTTTACTTCCCTTCCTTTCTTTTTATTCCTCCTTTCTCATGGCAGAGTTTTTTTCTTCTCTCTTCCTCATTTCTTTCCCATTCCTCTCTGCTATAGCTTTTCTTTTTGTACTTCTTCTTTCCATTTTCCTTCCTTCTTTTCTTCCTTCTCTGAATCACTTGTGAGTATATATGAAAGCATACATATATAATAGTAATAGCAATTATTTGCATAATGACTTACAAGTTACAAAAATTTTCAAATATGTCTTCTTTTTTCATTTGGATGATGAGACAACTGTGTGAGATGAGTAAGGCTTGGTTGCTGATATTTATTTTACAGATTTTAAAAAGGGCTCAGAGAAGTTGAACGATTTGCCCAAGGTCAGGTAAGCAAGTTAAATGTCAGAACCTTCATTCCAACCCAGATTTCCTGGCCCGTAAAGAGGGTTCTTTCCTCTGTATGTAGTGGAAACTTTAGAGTTACCAATCCCTACTCACTTTATCAGGGTCCTGTTTCTAACTGAGTAATCCTCAGCCCCAGAACAAGGACCTCAGGCTTTGGGACTTAGAAGGAAGGTCTTTAGATCTTTGCTTTAACAGCCTCTTGCAGATCCTGCCTTGGGTTGTTGATAAGTGTGGATTTATGTTTGTTTTTGTTTTTGTTTTTTTAAATCCAATACACCGCTATCTTCTTATTACCTATCATTGTATCATTGTGTAATCACATAATCTTGGCACACAGAAGGGACACAGTGTACTCTCTGAATTGAAAATGGGGGCATTTTGGTGGGTGTCATCTTTCGCTTTTGCCAAAAGACCACACAGTACATTGAGAACCAACGGGCATCACTGATGGGCTTGGAGCCCTCCTCTAAGCTGTTACCATCGATTAAGATTTCTTTCTTAGACCTTCTTGTTAGGCTCTACATACAGCTCCCGTCCTGTCTTTTTCTTTAAAAATTAATTAATTTATTTATTTTTGGCTGAGTTGGGTCTTTGTTGCTGCCCGCGGGCTTTCTCTAGTCGCAGCGAGCGGGGGCTACTCTTCGTCCCGTCTTGTCTTGAATATTATCTAGTGGACTCTAAAGTATAGAGAGATCTGGGATCAAGTTCCTGAGTTCATTTGGTCTTGGGAGGTTTACAAATAAAATAAGAATGGATATTTGAATTATGTTTTCATTTCTGGTAATGGTGGATGAGGAAAGAACTGAATAACATAAAATGTATATGGACATTTAGAGGAGGTACAGTGTATGTAATAAATATAGTGGCTTTTTAATCCTAGGAGAGAAGGCTTTGTGCTGATAAAGAGAGCAATGCTTGTATTTCACAGCAGGGGTTTTTAACCTAGGATCTCTGAACTCCTTAAAAACATATGCAAAATTTTGTATGGACACGGCAGTACAGTATAGGGGTTCAACCCACCAGCTTTGGCAATACCAACGTCTTTGCTTTGCCACTTGCCAGGTCTGTAGCTTTGGAAAAGTTACCCTCATGAGGTGTTGAATTTCTCAACTTGTCTGTGACTCAAACAAGAATTGCTGTTTTGTATTCTTCCTCTTCTTTCTTTCCGTCTGTGATGTTTTCTTTTATTTCTTTCCTTCTTTCTTTTCTTTTCTTTTTTTTTTTCTTTTAATTCCTGCACGCTGAAACTCTTCCTGCAGATTCTATTCTCTGGAAGGCAGACCCATTTTTAGCCGTGGAAATTCAAATAGGCCTCTGGAAAAATGCTCTCCAGGTGGTGAGGAAGCTAAGGAAATCAGGCTGCTAAAATTATGGACAGTCTCTGGTTGCTGCTGCTTAGTTTCAGTGCCTGTGCAGTTATATACTGTGGATGGTTCCTTAGAGTGAAATGAACCTTCATGGCATATCATGCAATCATGGAATGTTAGAACTGGCAGGAGACAGAGATTTTTCCACTTCTACAGTCTCTCTGTCCAAGTCCTCACTGCATGTAAAGCAACTCCTTGGCCAAAGGCTTCCTTTGCTAACCGACCCCCTTGCTATATTGTCTCTCTGCCCCCTTTAATTTGCTTGATTGCTTTAAGTTCTTAAGTGGGTTTACTGCCATCATTCACCTAAGGGTGTATAATCTAAAAATAGAAAACATTTATTCAGTATTTATACTATTTTAGTAGTTGTATTTTCTTTTTTAAAAAGCAAACTTGGCTGGCTCATAAGATGAGTGCTTTGAGGACTGATAAATATTTGTAAATGTTTTATTTTAATAAATTTTAAAATTAGATTTTAACATTTAGAAGACTGTTTAGAAATTGCCCCATTATCAGATTTTTGTTGTCGTTGTTGTTCATTATTCAAAGAAATGTAAGAATAATAAGCCCTTTCTCCAGCTGCTGGAATTTTGGAACCTCCAAGACAATCGCAAATCTAAAGTTAACAAGAGATAAGGGTGTGCAGCCTTATACCAGAGGAAGAGTTGTCTCATGGCCCATGAACTTCCTTCCATAGGAAAGGCATGTGACTAGCCAGAGAACTTAAGACTTAGTTTTTATTTCAGGCAGAAGAGCCAAGAGCTGGGCTAGAGACAGCAAGTAGAATTAGTGGAGAATGTTGGAAGTAGTCAAACATGCTGTGAGGTGGGAGGGCAGCAGCAGGGACAGAAGTTCACCCAAGGGAGGCCAGAGAAGGAAATCCTAACACACGAGCTCAGGAAACCAGATCTTTTAGGGCTTAAGCAAGAGCCTCAAGAGAACGCAGGAGAATCGAATGTACTCTTAAACCAGCAAAGCATGCTCAGACATCACAGAGGACTCAACATTTCTTAGGGAACTAACATTTCTTAGTAGCATCATTAAAAGCATCGGTGAAATAACTGATGTTCATCAAGATCGTAAAATACTAGACTCTTTGGGTTGGATGGATCTTAGACATCATCTAGCTCTGGGCTACTCAAAGTGTTTCCTACAGATCAGTGCTGTCCAAGACTATTACTCATCCATAAGAATAAAATATGGAAACTGAGAGAGGACCATTGAGACACTTTGATAGCATCTCCATTTTGTGGCACATCCAGGTCAGTGGACTGGTCTCATTGAACAGGGTATCAACCAGTGCATTGTTTCCAAACTCACCTGGTGAGTCACATGTGGCATGAGCTACTAGTTCTTTGCTGTAGGGCCCTGTATTGGCCTGGATTGATTGAAAATTTAAGAAACAAACAAAAACCAAAATTGGTTCCTCAGCACAAAGACTTGGCAAATCCATGATCTAGTTAAAGAACCTTGTTTTACTTATGAGAAGACAGAGGATTTATCTAACAAAGTCTAGAAAGATAGTGGCAGAACCACAATAATACTGTACCAACAATTTTTTTTTTTTTTTTTTTTTTTTTTTTTTTTTTGTGGTACGTGGGCCTCTCACTGTTGTGGCCTCTCCTGTTGCGGAGCACACGCTCCGGACGCGCAGGCCCAGCAGCCATGGCTCACGGGCCCAGCCGCTCCGCGGCACGTGGGATCTTCCCGGACCGGGGCACGAACCCGCATCCCCTGCATTGGCAGGCAGACTCTCAACCACTGCGCCACCAGCGAAGCCCCCAACAATTTTTTTAAATTAAGAAAACTATGCCCAACATACTCTGTTTTCTAACACAAGGAAAGCATGCAATACATTTTAGAAATATTTCATTAAAAATATTAAACATTTGAAATCTTTGGGCTTTTAAAGGTTTACTCTTTCCTCCACAGAGTCCACATTTCAAGTGAGGTTTTGCTCTGTATATAGACACAACTGTATCACCCTACAGAAAACATATTTTACACTCAAAGTTTGTTGCTCTCTTGAGGCATTATTTTGTTTCTGGGAATTCTTAAAGAATATAGGGTCATGCTAATTGGCAATTTTATGGGTCAGTTTTGCCCAAGGCACTCTCTAATAGTGAACTAGGTACTGAAAGAACTTTTGTGGGCCCTTCTGATGCAATTTAGGGCACTATTGTGATAATAGTCTAGATGGGGGCTCCACAACTAATGGAATGCTAGGGGCCTCAAAGCATGTCTAAGCCTCCTTCAGTGCCCAGTTTATTCCACTGAATGGTGTGGGCCCAGGTAGAGCAGAGCCTAGATGTGCCCTTTGGACACCCCTGTACCCACTTCCATGAGGTTCATGGACAGATCAAACAACAAATGTCTGGACACTTCTCCCATTGCCCTGCCTAGGTTAGACTGGTTTTCTCTTACGGGTTGAGGTTTTGAACCAGCTGGAAGTAGAGACTGTCATGGTCGTCACAACACCACACCTGTTTTACAGGTGCGATAATAAGAGTATCTCACCTGTAAAACATTACACTTTTATCTCATTGGGTCCTCACCATAATCCTATAGAATTGGCAAGACAACTACTATTAGATCCTTTGTTTTAAGGAAGGACAATAAAGGCCTCAAAGAGATGAACAGATGCTGATTTTATCCCCAAATTAAAACTCAAATCCACTCACATGTGTTCTTCTCCATTGTCACTGTCCGATTCTACACCACCATCATCCATCACCCGGACGATTGTGGAAGCCTAGCAACAGTCTCTTTGCTTCACTCTTAGACCTTCCAATTGATTATTTACATAAATGTCAGAATGCTTTTTTTAAAAGTATAAATCATATAACATCACTGTCAGCTTAAAATCCTTTCATGGTTCCTATTGTTTTTTTAGATTAAAGTCCAAACTTTGTGGCAAGGTTTGCAAAGCCCACCACGATCTAGCACTTGCCACCTTTGCAACCTCATCTTATGCTGCTCTCCCCTTACTCCTGATCCGTTGGCCCCAACAGCTTTCAGACTCATCAGGCTCTTGCCCTTGCCAATCTCTCCTTCCCCATCCTCCCAATGGCTAACTTGTGGTCATTTGCAGGCTTCAGCTTTAATTCCGCTTCCTCAAGAGGACATCCCTGAATCTTCAGTCTAAATGAGCCCCTCCCACTTTCTCTTTGCTATTATACCAGCCTGATCTTGTCTTCACAGAGCTTGACACAATTCACAGTTACGTTCGCCTGTGGGCCTCTTTGTTTGAGGGCTGTCTCCCTCACCTGGCTGCAAAGTTGATGAGGACAAGATCCAGGGAAACTTGCTTTACCAGTGACTGTTCAGCACATAGCTCACTGCCTGCCTCAGAGCTGGACTGCTATACGTATTTGTTAAATAAAAAGTGGGGGTGTGATGATGGGCTGAAGAAGGCACAGATGGACAAGAGTAGTGTGAGGCAGTGCCACTCTGCCTCTGAAATGATTCCTAATTCCCTTTGGTTTTGTTCTTACTTAAAACACGACCAAGGGTTCCTGGCAGAGCATGCAGCTGGACACGTAGTGGGAGCTTAGTACACGTTTGAATACATGAACCAGTGTGTAATGAAAGAATGAATGGTATGCATGCATCAGAACAGATTCCGCTGCTGGGCTTTCTTTATGTATATGGTGTTAGAATGTCACGGTCCCCAAGTTGCACTATCCTCTTCCCTGCTTTCAGTGGACTAGAGACCCCCCTCCCCTGCACCCACTGCTGCACTTGAACCAAATAGCCTCTGACCTATCATTTTCCCTTTCTCTTGCCACTGCTGAAGTCTGTTCTGAATGAGGAAGCAGCTTGGTTATAAAACAAAAACTCTGATTTTTTTTTTTTCCTGAAAAATACCATCAGGACGAAGGCTATGATTAATACACATAATTGAAATAAATGGCAGCTAACTGCAGAAAACCATCTCCCAGCTGTTGGAGGAAGGAAATTGCTGACAGCCGGTTCCCATTGAGTGGCTACCAAAGGAGAGGAGCTGGTAGGAGTAGGAGAGACTACACATCACCATCCCACAGCACTCCAGGGCTGCTGCTTTTGCCAGAGATGCCCTGAGGGCTCTGTCTCATGTGTGAGCTTCTCCATGAAATGGTAGTGTCATCGGCTTTTAGGGCTGGGGCTTGGAGCTGGGCTTCCTATGTCTGGGGATGACTTGGCAGTAGGTATCTCTGTCCTACAGAATGGGCTTTTAGAATCCTTCTGTCGCCGGCAGCATGACTGCAAACCCCAGGCTGAATCTCCTTATAAAGGAGACAGGATGCTTCTTGACCTGTTTTCATTACCTTCTTCTCCCCTTTCCTTGTTCATCCATCCTATGCCAGTGGGATGGGGAGAGCACCGGGGAGGAAAAAGATCTGGGTTCTTGCTATGAGTCTGCTGTGATCCTGACAGACCTTTCACCTTCCTAGGCCTCAGTCTGCTCCGTCTATATAATACGAGATATCAGACTGGAAGATCTCTGTCCTCTCAGTTCTAAGAGTCTCTTAGAAAAAAAAAAAAAAAAGATATACTTACAAATTATAAATGTATATATATTACATTTATCTGTCTGTCTGTCTATCTAGATATTTATCTCCTACCGCCCTTCTTCTCAGCCCACTGTTTTACATTTAGCACCCCAAAAGTTACAAGGCCCTTGTGACAGTGTTAATATGTGTCTGGCTAAACTACTACCTAGATCAGGTGAAGGACTTTATGAACACATAAATCAGAAAACAAGAAACCTGAAGCCAGACATACACCCAGCACACCCACACCATTATTACCAAGAATGTGAGTGCGGAACTCAGGCCTGTACACGGTGGGAAGTCAGCTGAAGGACAGTGTGAGCAGCACACCAGCTTTGGAGTTCAGTGCACCGCAGTTCCCATCCCTCTGGAAGATGGTGTGCTCTGTGAATGCTGACTCTGGAACTGCACGCTCTGAACACCAGGGCCTAGAGAACAGCTGGGAGAGAATGTTCTCCCAGAAGAGCTCACCTTGGTGAGCTTCCTCCGTGTGCTCTATACTGTCTCGTCGTCTCTTTTTATCCTCAAACAATCAGAGAAGTAACGCTCTCTTCTTTATATGAATAAGAAAACTGAGGATCAGGGAAATTAGCTGCTTTTATTCAAGGTTCCCCTGTTAGTTGCAGGCATCACTAGTAGCATTTTTTTAGTGCTTTGGTGCCAAAGAAGAAAAAACAATTTCTTTCTTCAAATAGAAGGGGACTTCTGGAGGGGTTAAACGGGGAATATAGCATTATTAGAACTTCAGGAATTTTGCTTCTCTCTGTGCCCTCTGATTATCCTTGTGACTTTCATGTGTGACACCCTAATGCAGTGGCCTGTGTTCTACCAGTCAGTTTTGGAACCTTATATAATGGACCTTTAAACCCGTTACTGTTGCAACCAAGATTATCTCCTTGAGGAATTCCATCAGGGAGGGAGGGGCATTATCCAGAAGCCAGAAGTCTTCACCTGCTGCTTGCATTTTCTGCGGAGCTCCTCCTCTACCGCAGTTGAGAGTCACAGGATTTTAGTGAGATCAAAAGCCATTGAGCATGGGGGAAAGGTCGAGGACCCCTGCCCTCTCGTCACGCCTTTTCATATGGATGACCCTGCTTCTAAAATTTTATTTTGAATTTTCCATTTATTCTCGCTGCTATGGACTGAACATTTGTCCTTCTTCCCCCAATCCCTCAAATTCATATGTTGAAGCCCTAATGCCCAATATGATGGTATTTGGAGGGACTTGCCTGGTGGTCCAGTGGTTAAGAATCCACCTTCCAGCGCAGGGGACATGGGTTCAATCCCTGGTCGGGGAACTAAGATCCCACATGCCACGGGGCAACTAAGCCCATGCATTGCAACTACTGAGCACGCAGGCCACAGAGGAGGATCCTGCATGCCACAATGAAGATCCCGCATGCCACAACTAAGACCCGATGCAGCCAAAAATAAATAAATAAATAAACGTTTTAAAAAATGATGGTATTCGGAGATGAGACCTTTGGAAGGGATCAGGTTTATACAGAGTCATGAGGGTAGAGCCCCCGTGGTGGAATCAGTACCTTAAAAGAAGAGGAAGAGAGCAGACTTCCTTTCTACATCATGTGAGGATACAGCAAGAAGATGGCCATCTGCAAACCAGGACCTTGATCTTGGACTTCCCAGCCTCTAGAACTGAGAGAAACAAGTGTCTGTTGTTTGACGCCACCCAGTCTGTGGTATTTTGTTATAGCAGCCCACGCTGACTAAGACACTTGCCTTGTAGGTGAAGTAGGGCTAGGAGATATCTTACAGGCATGGGATTTCTTATTTTTATTCTCTCGGGAATCAATTAGCAAGTTGGCATACTGGTGGTAGGGCCTGAAGAAAGGAGTAAAACACCAAGTGCATTTGAAACAATTCCAACTTTGAGACACTTTTTATCACTTCAGACAAAGGCAGGTAGAATGTTTACTGAGGTGGTGCCCTGGCCCTTTACGTAATATTTGGCTAGCACTGTTCTTAGCTGCATGCAGATAATGTGTTAGATGGCTAGAAGAATAACCTGCGAAACTGCTTCTGATTTATTCCCCCTCCCTCTCATGTCTTTGTTCACAGTAAGCACATCAATATAGAGCAGCTAGAAAATGAACACTTCTTCATGAGGGGTACAGGTGGGTTCTGGTGGACGCCACTGCATCTCAGAACAGCAGATACGGCAGAAGGGGGAATCATTGAAAAAGCGGGCCCACCCTTTCCCAGAGCGGATGGTGGTGGTGTTTATTGGTGTCTGGGAATCAGAATATGGAGGAAGATGAGAGGACTGTCTTAGTTCATGGTTGGCGATTACATTGAAAGCCAAGTAAGATGATGTTGATGATGATGATGATTTGTCAGGTGGATACTATATGCCAGGCTCTGCTCTAAATGCTTTACGTGTGTTCGTTTGTATCTCACCACAACCCTAGGTGAGACTTGCTGTTGTGATGTTATTACACCCATTTTATAGGTGTGGAAACGGAGGCTTAGAGAGTTTAAATAACTTCCCAAGTTCACATCGGTTAACCATGAGAGTCAGGATACGATCTTCCCTCAACTCCCAACGAGATACCAAACAAATTAAGAGTCTCCAACAGTTTGGGAAGGATTGTGATTCTGGAAGTTCTCATCTTTCTCTCAACTTCGGAAGGACCTGCCAGTATTTTAAAGGAATGTTTAACTCCTTTGAGTTATAAGCTGTCAGAGTAAGGAGGAACGTGGGCTTGGGTGGAGATTGAATCTGAGTCATGTTCAGTCTGGTTCCTGAACTAGAAAGGCAGAGAACTAACAACATTTAGAGGAGATATGTTTTGGAGCCCTATTTGCTCTTGCATTGTCCCCCAGTTATGTGAAGCACCTCGAAAAATTTCTTTCTGTTTTTCAGATGAGAAGCATGAAGAAATGAGTTAGCATTTTCTTCTCCTTAATAAAATTCCTTAAGTGTTGACTTCACTAATTACGTATTTTCCTAATTCAGTTATGTTAAGCTAAAATTTACCTTTGAACATTGTGGGTTGGGAAGGGTTTATAAAACAAAATGAGAAAATGGCTATTCTGTTCTGTGGGGTCGGGTCAGTAAATTAGTACCAATCCCAGCTACTTCAGAGCAATTATTTGTATTCAAGTCACAAGTGCACTAATTTCAAAAGAATATCCATTTTTAAGTCTCTTGCAGGATTCTCACATACATATAGCAGAGCTCTTTCTTCCCTTATATTCTTGGAGATAATAAATGAGCATTTCTTTCAAAAAGCATTTGTTAATTTTTAAAATTCAGTCATACTGATCTTTCTTCCAGTTAGGATGAATTAGTGAGATTTTATTCTGTTACATTGTGTGTAAGTACTGTTGTCCTCATTTGAATCATTAGCTTTTACCTCAGTGCCGTCTGTTTTGGTTGATGCATTTGCTTACGTCTATTATTTGGGATAGCATTTAGAAAGCTGACACTTTTGAGTGAGGCGGACTGATCTCTGAAATGAACTTGGACATTTGGACACTTAGGACAGTGGGGTTGGCACTATACGGGTGGTAGACTCTTACAGATTTAAGTACAGAGTTTATACTTACAGCCTATTAGTTCTAAAACATTGGTTCTCTGAGATGAGACTTTTCTGGTTGGCAATAAAATACTTCATTTTGCAATTTAAAGTTAAAAGGTGAAATGGGATGGAGCTGGGTCGATGCCCCTATGGTCCTTCTGAATTAGTGATTACTTGGAAATCTCCACCTCCCAAGAGATTCCAGGTTGAACAAACTTTGAGACAGCATTCACTGCACTCAGTTCTTACCCAAGACAAAACACTTGCGTGACTTAGCACAGTGAACAGACATGTTTCAAAATGGTGATGGCACGAGTATTGAAAGGATACTTTGGTATATCTCATTCACTTTCTGTAGGCCTTTTGTTCTGTGATGGTTACTTTGTCACGTGAAATTCAGCTGATTTATCTTGTGGTCCTGCAGAAGCCTTTCACTGTGGCCAGAGGACATGCCTGGGAATCTGGGGCCTGGGAATTCCCTCAGAGGATTTTTCTCTCTTCCTTTTGGCCTCACAAAGTAATCTTGAGCTTTGGAAAAAAAAATCCTGGGAGAACTGAACAGCCTTCTGCTGACTTCCCCACTCTCTTGGAGCTTATAAACAGCACAGCTTCTTAATGTGGTACAAGACCCACCCCCCCCCATGAGTGCAGGGTGATTTGGGTACAGAGTAGGGAAGGCGCTTGGGGTTATTAGCAAGTCCTCTTCTTCCCACGAGGCCACGAGCTCACAAGATTTGTAGGAGAAGTGTTCTGGATTGTGTATTTCTTGACCTTTACATATTTTCATCTTTTAAACTTTGCAAGGCAGAAGCTTTGTCTTAGAAATTGTTGTTCTTTTGTACTAAGATCCTTTGAAGTAACTGATATGACTTGTTTTAAGATTTAAAGTGTAATTTTTCGTAGGCTGCTAATAGCATTACCGTTTATTAATTACTTACTAATGACCCCAGCACAGTGCTAAAGACTTTCCATATATTATGTCATTTAGTCTCGACAACAAGCCTATGACTTACAAGTTATTATTTTTTTCTGATTTGCTGATGAGTAAACTGAGGCTTAAGGAAGTTAAGGAATTTTCTGAAAAATCAGATGACTTCTAAGGAAAGGTGGGATTCTGTCCGACTCCAAAGCTTGAGCAATGTTTCAGCACTGCCTTTTAAAAAAAAAATATTCTGTATGTAAACCCTGTGTTTTCCTTATTACTGGGCTACAGAACTCAGATTTCCTGAGAATTTGTGGTTCTGATCTCTCGAATTCTTCAGTAGCCTTGATTATTGACCCTTCTCTCTTTCCAGTAGAGAGAAGAGTTGTTTTAAAATGGGTGTCTTTACTTAAGAAAGGCCTTTGGCTATCTCTAAAGTGTGGAAAATTCTTTTTGTCCACCAACATGTGAATACATGTTAGTTGATTTGTTTGCTGACATATTTTAGTCCCCCTCTCTTTATGCAGAGAGCATAAAGGACTGGCTATAGTAGATTCCATTTTCTGCACTAGCACACATGCCCCTCACCGTGCAACTAGGGGAATAACAAGAAAATGATTGGAAAGGAGGTTCATGGTTATAGGGCTGGACACCCAGTGGGCATATAATGAATCCTTGATTATTGTGCCCTCTCCTTGGCTTTCGGCCCATGTAGATTTTCTCTGGGCTGTAGCTGAGAGCTGACACCTGCAGATTTGTTTGCTTTACATATGTAGCTAATAGTCAAAATGCTTTCTCCACCTCACATGGAGGCAGGGCAAGCATTATGCACAGTCAGAATTGACAGTTGCTAGGAGACGGGATTTGAGGGACTCCATGGAGTTACCCCAACCAAAAACAAAATAGTCCTTCCAAAGCCTGAAATCTCCCAATTATGGCTTGATTCCATTGGATTGAGCCTTTCTTAAAGAAATGCAAATTTTTCTCACATGGAGGGCTAACTGTTATGTCCCTAACATAACATTATAATCTTTGGTGCCCCCAAAGGATATTAAATCTAGTAAGTAAGATGCCTTTTGCTTTGTCAAGGAAGGTTAGGGTTGTGTTCTTTGATTTTTTTTTTTTTTTTTTTTTTGCGGTACGCGGGCCTCTCACTGTTGTGGCCTCTCCCGTTGCAGAGCACAGGCTCTGGACGCGCAGGCTCAGCGGCCATGGCTCACGGGCCCAGCCGCTCGGCCGCATGTGGGATCTTCCCGGACCGGGGCACGAACCCGTGTCCCCTGCATCGGCAGGCGGACTCTCAACCACTGCGCCACCAGGGAAGCCCTTTTGTTTGATTTTTTTGTTTTACAGTTTAGCCTTTGATTGATAGGACACCAGGGATGCCAATATCCCATGCCAGAGGAAAGTCATTGGCAGCCTCCTGGCTCTTTCCAGGGAGGCAAGCACCTTTTCCACTTAGCCTGGATTGCCTGCATCTGGGAAGGACTCAGACAAAGAAGACCGTACATGCAGGAGCTGAAGGGAGCCTTTCTTACCTCCAGACCTGCAGGATACAGTTTATTCCCCCACAGGAAGTGAAGCAGGAATGATTCTTGGCAATCGGCCATAGCTTTAGAACTTCCTCAAGCCTGAATCCCTGGGAGGCTGAAGTAGGCTTTGAGGCTTCAGAGGAGGCATCGACCGATTGATCTCACTCCATATGTGCATGAGGCTTGAGGTTACCCGGTGAGGCAGTACAGGGCGGGGGTAAAGAGAGAAGGCTTTTGGGTCAGCGGAACCTGGTTTTGAGCCCTAATGCTGCCTCTTACCAACTGAGCCACCAAAGACAGATTACAAAGCCTCAACCCTCATGTCTGTAGAACAAAGACTGTGAGAGCGCTTGCCCCTCAGAGTTGTGATAGACCAGAGAAGGAGGTGAGCGTGGCGCTCAGTGCATGGCCAGACCTCCAGAACCAGTTGCTGCCATTATTATTAAACAGTGAAAAGCTAAGTATAAGGGAACAAACCACTTGGAGTTACTGCACCTGGGGAACCACTTAGAACCCCAGGAAAAGGAACTTGACCTCCAGAAACACTCAACTTTTCTCAGATTCACTTCTCTTGGTATAGCTTGTTAGATGGGGAATTCTAACCGTAGTGTGTAGGTTTCCTTCACTTCTCTAACCAGGGGGGTCACCCTGTCTGCATAGTTCATGTCATGTTCAGTATGGACAGAGAAATGAAATGCATCTTTCACAAGTCTGCAGAAAACAGTCATCATGGGCCTTCCTAAAATGTCCAGAGTTAAACAGGTGTATCATTATTTTTCCCCTTCAAAATCAATGTCAAAACTTAAGAAAAGAATTCTCTTTTGTCTGTAGACAGGTATGTTTGTTTACAATTCAATCGCAAAATACTGAGAATGCTCTGATCTCTCTGTGGATGGATGAATATATTCATCTCCCCAAATGTGTTTGAAAGTCAGTGTCAGATGAAAGTTATCCATGTATTTCAGATGAGATGGGAAAGGGATGCTGTTTTCCAGGCAGGAATGATACAAAGAGTGTGTTTGTGGGGACTTCAGAGGCCCTTGAAGGGTCAGTCTGAGGCTGTTGCCAGGTGGTGGGCTCACCTGTGTTACTGAGGCAAGGGGCTTCTCTTTCACAGAGCACCTGGACCACTTGTAATGCTTGTCAGGGCTCGAGGAGAGTGGAGAGACCTTTTATATATCACCAGCTATTGCATGCCATCGCTGCTTCTTTTCTGGTCCTCTTTATTTTCCCTCACCAGCATGGTTCTCAGATTTCTTAACAGCTTTTTCAATGACTTCTGCAGCCATCAGGAAGAGAAATAAAGAGGGCTGGGAGAATCTCATCTTGTGCTTGTCCCTCTTTACTGTCTTGGTTTTTCTTTTGTTTCCTCTTCTTTTTTTTTCCTTTTCTTTTAAAGAAAATTCTGTGTTGCCCCTCAGCATTAAGCTAGAGTTTCTTTTCCCCTCCTTCCTCCTCTTTTTACTGCTTTTAATTGTTTTGGTGCTTTTGTTTTTCCCTGGACCTGAGAACGAGGGGAAAGGTCAGCTGTCAGAAGAGGGGCTGTACACCATTGATAAGGCTTTCAGGAGATTGCATTGGAGTCATTAAGCAGCATTCCCTCCCTGAAGTCCTAGAGTCTCCACTGCTGCAGGGGGAAGAGAAAACGAAGCTCAGAGAGTAGAAGAGGTAACCCACATCGAGGGAGTGGCTTAGCCATGAGACCTCTGAGCAGCACACTGCTTACCCAGAGCCCTTCTCCAGGGATAGGCATTGCCCAGTGCCAGCTCTTGTGGCTCTGGGACATTGATGTAAATGTGCATCTGGATGAGACACACATGCAGGAGGCCTTGGAGAAAGGACTCAAGTGAGAATTAGGCATCCAGCATCCTGGAGATCAAACTTCTAGAGCTGTCCCTTCTGTTACCGGGTTCACGTGTCCACCCCATAGTTATTTCGCACCTAACTCACTTATATAAAAATCAGAAAGCCTGGGTTTTGGTCTTGCCTCTACTGATAATTCCTTTGGACAAACACTGAACTGTGCTAGGCTTGTAAAAAGAAGTAGAAAAATGTGATTTCAAAGTACCTTCCATCGCTAATGGCTAGATTTCACCTTACCAATTCTACCTGCAAAGAAGCAGTGAGAAGCATATCCTTCCTCAGACATGGATGTGAAAACCAGTTAATTTCTTTTTCCCTCAGTGCCTTGAGGTTAACCCAAAGTCAGGGTTCTATATAACCTGTCCGTCAGGAAATTCATGGTGTAATACTACAGAGCATTTAAAGAAATGGTGGACATCTTGTGGAATGGGAAAAAAAGGGAATAAATTATATGAATAATAATACCATCAGGATGCATAATTCTCTGTGTGTTTTCAAAGCCTGTTCATGCTTCAGAATGACCTGGTTTAAGGATACTCTCTAACTTAGCCTACCCTAGAAATGTGACATGCTAAAATTTGAAAGGACTCTTCTGTTTTCACTCTCAACCTACCACATTAGTAGTGCTCTCAAAATGTGGTATCCAAATGGATGATTAAATGATCAAGTGAGTGGGTGACTTAAAGGCTTCAGGTAACACATAGTCAGTCAACTCTGTTCATTTGACTCTCAGTAATGATTGGATACAATGAGGAGTTTGGGTAGATAATGCCAGACATGAAGGGTATATAATCAGGTTATATTGGTAGGTCTGCTGTCTTGCTATAGAAACCAAAAAGAAAATGATTAGAGCATAGCCAGCTTGAGAGAGTCATCAAAGAGGGTCACTGTCCAGACTGGCAACCACAGAGACACTAAAGATCACACAGTGGGTCGCTTCACTCCTGATCTCAGGAGAGTGGCTTTTATACAAAGCCTGACTCTTTTTTTAATTGAAGTATAGTCGATGTATAATTTTACATAAGTTATGGGTTTACAATATAGTGAGTCACAATTTTTAAAGGTTATACTCCATTTATAGTTATTAAAAAATATTGACTATATTCCGTGTGCTGTACAATATATCCTTGTAGCTTATTTTATTTATTTATTTATTTATTTAATTTTTGGCTGCGTTGGGTCTTAGTTGTGGCATGCGGGATCTTCGTTGAGGCATGTGGGATCTTTCTTTGCAGTGTGTGGGCTTCTCTCTAGTTGCGACGTGCAGAGTTTTCTCTTCTCTAGTTGTGGCGTGCAGACTCCAAAGCACATGGGCTCTGTAGTTTGTGGCACATGGGCTCTCTCATTGAGGCATGTGAGCTCAGTAGTTGTGGCGCGCGGGCTTAGTTGCCCCACGGCATGTGGCATCTTAGTTCCCTGACCAGGGATTGAACGCGCATCCCCTATAATGTAAGGCGGATTCTTTACCACTGGACCACCAGGAGGTCCCTATCCTTGTAGCTTATTTTATATATAGTAGTTTGTACCTCTTAGTACCCTACCATTATATTGCCCCTCTCCAGTTCCCTCTCCCCACTGGTAACCACTAGTTTGTTCTCTATATCTGTGAGTCTGTTTCTTTTTTGCTGTGTTCACTAGTTTGTTGTATTTTTTAGATTCTACGTATAAGTGATGTCAATACAGTATTTGTCTTTCTGTTTGACTTATTTTACTTAGCATAATGCCCTCCAAGTCCATCCATGTTGTTGCAGGTGGCAAAATTTCATTCTTTTTTTATGGCTGAGCAGTTCTTATATGTATATGTAACATCTTTATCCATTCATCTGTTGATGGACACTTAGGTTGCTTCCATACCTTGGCAATTGTAAATAATGCTGCTTTGAACATTGTGGTGCATGTATCTTTCTGAATTAGTGTTTTTGGTTTTTTTGGATATGTACCCAGGAGTGGAATTGCTGGGTCATATGGTAGTCTTATTTTTAGTTTTTTGAGAAACCTCCATACTGTACAAAACCTAACTCTTGTTGCGATAGAGGGAACAATGAGATTGAAGTTAGACCCAAGTCTAGCCTCATTCTAAATTCCTTCCTTGACAGTTATTGTTATTCTAATTGCATGGCCTTGAGCCTATGAATCTCAGCTCCCCCCTTTGAAAACTGCAGATAATAATACCTGAATAGGGGCTTCCCTGGTGGCGCAGTGGTTGCGCGTCCGCCTGCCGATGCAGGGGAACCGGGTTCGCGCCCCGGTCTGGGAGGATCCCACATGCCGCGGAGCGGCTGGGCCCGTGAGCCATGGCCGCTG
>NC_041224.1:158381047-158406009 GCF_002837175.3 Physeter macrocephalus
CATACCACAAAAAAAAAAAAAAAAAAAAAAAAAAAAAAAAAAAAAAAAAAAAAAAAAAATAATAATAATAATAATACCTGAATAGATTATGGTGAAGATTATATTAAATGTCATCTGCATTATAGTAAGCCAGAGCTAAGGCCCCTGAGACACAGTAAGCTTCAAATACGGTAGTTGGCATCATCACTGTCACCTGCATCTCAGGGACTGTGGACATTTTCTGGTATGTAAAACAGTGATAATGCCTTCTAAGGCATTACTACTATTACTACTCTTCTAAGGTCATCATAGGATTGAAAAAACAATATTTGCAAAGTGACCCTCACTGTGCTAGGCACATAGTAGAGGAACAGTAAGTACTAGCTTCTTTCCTTCTGCTTTCTTTGATGATGTCTTCTTACTTTTCTATTTCATTTGCGGGCAGCGGGGCACTATGGTTCTTTTGTAAAGTGGCCCAGTGTCATTGAGGGGTGTTCCAGAGGCCCCAGAAGGTGACTGGTCTTTGCTGGTTGAGGTGTGGGTAGTGGGGTAGCTGGCAGGGGGAGGAAGAATGAGCAGCACTCAGGGGCAAACCTGAGGGCACCAGAGGCTGGGATTCTGAAGCTTTCGTAGAGTTCTGCCTGTTCCTGAAATTATCCTAGTATCTCCAAGGGAATGCTACTGTTTGCATAAATCATTCCATACAACCTTATTAGTTATAATACAGAAGACACTAATGATCCCTAATTCAAACAGTAGGAGGTTAAAGCTGTTTATTTGTGGTGGTGTACAATGATAATCAGTGAGGAGTTAGATGGCTCTGAGGTCCATGAAATCTCAAAGAGCGTTTTGAATCCTCAGAGGAAGTCCAGGTTATTCTTAGGATGACTTTAGTTTAAAGTTCTAGAATGTAGTATACCACAGCAATGAATACATTACTTGTAGTGTTAATGGGATCATTTGTTCTTCAAAAACCAGAATGTCAAATTTGAAATGGCTAGGCATTTGTCGCTCACAAAAGCATCCAACTAATTCAAGCCTCTTTTTTTCCTTGAATTCTAGGCAACTGAGAGTTTTTATTTGATCTGCTTTATTTTTTTACTTCCTGACATGTGACCCATGTAGAGTTCACAACCATCCTGGTTTCCCAGGGATTGTTTCCCTTTTAGTACTGTAAGTCCCATGTCCTGGGACTCTTTCAGTCCCAGGCAAATTGGGATGGTTGGGTACCCTATCTGAAACACCTGGTAAACCCGTTTTCAGGAGAATGCCACATTTTGGTCAACATCTAACTGACAGCACACCTAGAAAAGATTCTCGGGTTCAGTGGTTCTTCAAACTTTTGAAGTTTTTTGACAAGTAACGTTTTTACAGAAAAGGGAAGGAGCAAAATAGGATTGACTACTTTTTATTTTGCCAACTGAGGACATTACCAAATTTCATCTGTCATCGTCATTACTTTATAAAAGAGGAAATTCCAAATGAGAAAGGAATGGAATGAAAGTGCTATCTTCCCAGCGCCTACCATGGTGTTGTATAGAGTAGGTCCTACTCAAATGTGTGTTCCATGAGTGAGTATTGCATACGTTTAGCTTTTATTAAAGAATGTACGGCATTGTTCTTATCTTCCTGATTGTACTATGGATTGGTAAAAACTTTAACTGAGACCATTGTTTGGGAACCAATGGTTAATTCCAAATCTGTGGACTATAGGATTTTTTGATGGTAATTTTTCATTGTAAATCATGATAATGACATTCTGCTGTCTACCTCAGTCACATGTTGATTTTAGTTGGTGTAGTCAATCTCTCATTATAGGATCACTCCTGGAGAGAGATAAAACCACATTTCTGGGCCTTTAAATCAGACAGGGAGATGCAGTCAACTTCCTCTCAGACTTTAGCTGCCACCGTATCCAGATGCATCTTTGCTGATATCTGTTTGGGGATGCCACCATAACTGGCAGGAATGAGCCAGCGGTTCTGCTTATTTTCTTAAGTCTTGGATGGTGTTTTTGTATGTCCTAAGTCTCCGTGCTTTTCTTTGTTCTGATTCATTCACCTGCAAAGTGTGGTCAAAAACCTTGACCACCTGGTGATAATGTGCAAATATCATAACCTCTCTAAGTCTGGGATCGCCTATGCAACGTCTTCATATCATAGCTGGAAATCAAATCATTCCTTATTTTATCTTAACCCATGGATAAAAATATCATTGAGAAATCTTACCTGCTACCTAATTTCTGGAGAGGGTTAGGACTTTAGTTTTGTCGACGTCATAGGAACTATAAATATTCATCGTAAATGGCTACCCAAGAAAGCTAAACCAATTTGAATAACTGTTTCAGAGAGTCTTATAAAAGCTAAACCAGTTCGAATAACTATTTCAGAGAGTCTTATAATCTCAGTTTTGTGTGCTCTTTCTAATAACAAGTCAAATACTTTTTCCCCCTCTGCAAGCCTTGAGCATACTTCTGACTGTACCCATTGGTGTTATAACTCAGGGTCCAGCTGTATGGCCCTGGAGCTTCAGTGAGCTTGCTGGGGTGATGGTTTGTGAATCATCTGACTTAGAAGTTGGGTTGCCATTTTAGATTCAGTGCATCAGAAGAGGATTTCCTTTTTATGCTCTCATAATTAAGGATTTTCTTTAGGAGTTATATATTTGCAGTGTTGCAAATGTAGAGAATTCTTACAATTTTCTCCATCGTTCTAATGGTCTATAGTCATATCCAGTGATTGTGGTTAATATATCTAAATGTTTGCTGAAAATCTACCCTTGTTGAGCAGATAGAGGTTCCTGTAAAAGCTGCAGAAGGATGCTTTACAAAATTAGATAATGTATGTGAGAGCAGTTTGGAAAATATGACATGCTATGCAAGTGTATGTGTGTGCACGCGTGCGTGTACAAGTGTGTGTTTAAATTAATAGTTCATCTCCCACAGGAGTACTGTTGACAGAGGTCTTTGCAAAAGATACCCAACCCTCAGTAGGAGGCAGCATGTTCTAATGGAAAGCATACAGTGTTTAGAGGTTGACCTTGGTGTATATTTTGAATCTGCTTCTTACTAGCTGTGGTGTTGTACATGTATTTCACCCCTTGTGAATGTCGGTTTTATCATCTGTGAAATGGGTCTAGTAAAACTTTATTTCACAGGGCTTTTGTGAGAGTTAAATAAGACACATACCAAGTATCCTAATAAAAAGAGCTCTCCTTTCAGATAACATATGAACACATATATGTTATTTCTGTTAATAATACATTGGTTCTGGTGGTTAGTATTTTGAATTCTTGTAGCTCAAATCACCAAGACAAGTCTTGGTTAATTCTTGTCAAATACTACATGTATAGTGTTTGTTTATTCAGACCCTCTCTAGATTAAAGCCCAGAGCATAATACACGCTCAATAAATGTTAATTTCCTGTCCTTTTTATACTATGGCACAAAAAATCTTCTGTTAAAAAACCGCTAATAGTCTGAGGTGAAGAAATGATGAAAATGAAATAAACACTTTATTCTAGTTCTATTTAGTTCTATAATTGAATTTGCAATCACTGAAGATTTTCTTCTTTATTTAAGGCTTCTTAAATTAAGTCACTGATTTGTAAGTCTGCCTCCATTTTAGAGAACTTTCCCTCTCTACCCCCTTTTAGCATACCCCATCCTCATCCACCCCCAGGTTCAGACCCCTTTGTTTAATTACGTTGGACTCTGGGCATGATCCAGTCCCTTCTTGAGAGCCCTGGAATGGGGCGGTTTTAATTTTTGGCAGAATCAGCCCCATCTCAGTGGCACGCTTATTTCTGTGGGAGGTAAAGGAAATGCATACCTCACCATAAAAGAAGACGCAGCCCACGTCTCTAGGATTTGTACCTCTGCGTTGGCCAAGTTCCCCAGTTGTGTCTCTGAACGGGGTTTTAATCACCGTGGCTTGAGTGCTCCGCACTGAAAGCTTTAAGGGTACTGCAGAAATGGTAGATTAGCCGCATTTAACAAAATAGAAAGTTTTCATTGTGTCATAAAAAGCCTTATTGATCTTGTCCAGGCATTGACTCCAGGGCCTTTTAACCAGCCACTCTGTCTAGACTTGCAGGCTGGAGCCCTCAGTGCTAACAAAGGAGGGCTGGGCTGCCTGCTGCCAGGGAAGGCCAGAGGGATGGGCACAGATTCCGGTTCCCAGTGGGGATTTTCTTAAAGAACTGGGATGGTTTTATCCTGCTATTGGGAGGCTTGTGCAGAAGCCTGTCACATCCTCCAGACCCCAGCCAGCCTTCTCTCACTGTCAGCATTTGCTGTGGAGCTTTCACAGGGCAGCAAACGCAGGCGTCTTCTCTTCCCTCACTTCCATCAGTATTTCTCCTCTTTCCCCCATGAAGCCAGGCTGAACTCTGGGATGCTGAGGTACTGAGCAGTGGGTCTCCAGAAGGAGTGGGGAAGGCAGGAGGAGAACTGTTTACTTTAGCATCACTGCGATCAATTCAACTTCATTTCAATTCAACTCGGGCTTTATTTAACACATTTTGGGGTACGTGGGAGATTTTGAAAAGGTATGAAAAATTGCTGCTCACAAGATATGGTCAAGGAGTTGACATCTACGTGTAAAATAGCTAGAGAATTGTTCAAGATTTATTTGGTGATTAGGTATTTTATCAGAATCATCTGCAGGGATTTAACTTTTTAAAAATGAATGCTAAATTTCAAACATAAAAGAGCATAAACCTGTAGTAGAGGAGATTGTAAACATTGGCTTAGTTATTGCCCATATTGAACAAATCTCAGTGTTTTGCCATTTTTGCCTCATATCCTTTTATAAAGACTTAGTCTTGTTTGAATATCTCCCTGGTTCCATGTCTTCTCTCCCTCCCCAGAAGTAAACACCACCTGAAATTGATGGGTAGATTTTTTTTTCCATTCTTGTTACATACGAATAGCACTGTAATATATAATGATTAGTGATCATTATGTGTGTGTGTGTGTGTGTGTGTGTGTGTGTAAATTAGTGGAGGTAAAGTTCATTAGCTACCCACAGTTTATACTCATTATTCTCTGTATATTCTGGGCTGAATGAAGGAAATATTTGGCAAAAATCTTTAACACCTTATACGTCCCTGTTGATCGCCCAAATGAAGCTTGGCAGTCTCTCAATATGCTTTCCTCATTTTGGACCAGGAACCATTTGAGCTCCAGAAATGTCTGTAGGAAGTTTCACATAACACCAAATTATCTTGTTTTCTTTGGATACTTAAAGGTGGAGAGTTTCACCAGCAAGATGATTTAGATGTAGATTTATTGAGGTAAGAGGTATATTAGGTCATCTTCCAAGGTCTCTTCTGATGCTACAGTGATGATTAGTTATGAAGGAGTTTTTACTTGTTTTCATCTCAGATGAAAAGAGAAATTTTACAGAAATAAATATTTTAAAAGTCCATATGGGTTTAAAAATCTATGTATTGCTTCTAAATATCTTAATATCTGTTTGAGTTTTACCAAATTCTGTGAACCTTTTATGACACTTATATTCCTTTCTGAACAGTATGTGTGAATACAGTGAGTATTTAATTTAGGTAGCAATTAGGGTCAGTGTATGTGCCACTGTAAAAAAAAAAAAAATCATTTCAGATGATCTACTTCCTGCTCCAGGATCACTGTAGATATATCTCATTATTATTAATTTTGTTTTTATCAAAATCGCAGTCTTCTCCTCTCCTCTCCTCTCCTGCTGTGTGTTCCTAGTGAATTTTTTTGTCCTCATCAACTCTGTGGAATGTAGTCTCACAATGAGCCATTAGATACTCCAGTACAATTGCCTTAGTTGTTTTGTAACTTTGATAAGAGATACTGGTTGAAGAAAAACAAACATGCAGATTATTCTTTTTGGACTGGGCCACAGGTGAAAGGTTATATAGGTTTGCAGATGTGTGTATTTTCTATAATTTTTTACTCAAAAACATCAAAACTCAATCTAAAAGTTATCTTCAGGAAGGCGACCCTGGTTAAATTTTCACCATTCTAGTCATCCATATCCTTGGTGTAACTTCAAGAAATGTGTTTTAGTAACACCGTGGCAGAAAGCTGGCTTTAAAATTATTGATATAATTGATATATTTACTTATAATTGACCTCATGTAGTTTCAGATACGTCTGTTATCTTCCCAATCAGAGTGAAAGCAGTCCAAGGACTGGTTGTCTGAGGTGACAACTGACAACCATATGTTCTGAATTAACTGAGGGACAGACACAAGACTCAAACTGGCAGTCAGATTAAGGATCCAGATATCAGTTCTGTTGCTGGTAGAGCTGCGTTAGAGGATGTGGCTTTGATCTGCAGTCCTACTGGGCTTCCTAGTAATTTTCCCCCTGAACTAAACTCGGCCACACAGCCATAGGCAGAAGAGCTAGAAAACCAAAGGCCTTCTTAGGTAGGGGCAGAGTCTACTCTGATAGGTTTCACTGCATGGGGAAGCCTATAGGAGAACTCACAATCCCTGTAGGAATGACAGAGCTGAAGGGAAGAGAAAGGCAAGTCATATGGAAACAGTGATTTTACCTAAATAAGAAATGTGGACCTCTGCGTGTCAGACCCTTATTATATCACGAAGGAGGTGAATTACTTCTTTCATTGGAGCAGGTGAATGAGTAAATGAGAGAAGGTCAAAGTGTTACTCCAAATGACCCCCTTCTGGAGGGTGGGAAGGAAATGCTTTCCTGAAGTCGTGGGTACAGGGAAATGGAATTCCCTCTACAGGTTAAGAGTGCACCATTTGTGTTTAACGATTGTCTGATTGACTGCCCCACAATTAAAATGAGAAGCCGATAGTAGAAGAAGCATAATTACAGTTTGACTCATATAGATTTGGTGGTTATGGGAAATAAAATGTACAACATATTGCATAAATTATTATAAGTGGGCAGGCAGGCAGATGTAGCACGGTTGCCTCCGGCCAGGGTTTCTTAGCAATCTCCATTCCACCTTGGAGATGTCTCCTGGATTCCTCTTTACCTCTCTAGCCATTAGTCCACCCACTGGACCTCTGGTACAATACAAGTATAATTGTGCCACTCACAAGCCGAAGTTCTCCTATGCTGGTTCTCCATCCCCAGAGCCCCAAGAATATGACACATAAGACCCCAGCCTGCATCTTGAGTCTCACATGCCTGCTACTTTAGCCACATTGAACTTCTCACCATCCCCTGGACACCCCGTGCTTTTCTAATGACCACACCAGTGAATACATTGTTTATTTTAACTAGAACTTCATCCCTCCTTTTGTATGGTGAACTCTTACTCATACTTCAAGACCCAGATTAAGTTTGACCTCCTGTATGGAGCCTTCCCTAACACCCTGGGTCAGTTATTCCTTCTTCTGTGTGCCCGTATCACCTATGAAACATTTACTGCACTTGTAATCACTTGTTTATATGTGCATTCTCAACAACAACAGCAACAGCTAACACGTCTGTGGCTGGGAACTGGGCCAGGAACTTTATCTGATTCACGTCTCACAGTGACTCTATGAAATACGTACTATGGTTATGCTAATTCTGTAGATTAGGAAACTAGCTATTAGAGAAGTTAAGTAATAAGCTAAGGTTCCATAGAGTTAGGTAAGTTCAGAGCTGGATATCAAACCTAGGTCTGTCCAATTCAAAGCCTTATTATTAAATTCCATGTAATCAAGTCCACATGTCCACTACACTCTGAGCTACAGGAGGATGCCCTGTTTAATGTGAGTCCATGTCAGGATTTGGCGCTTAGTAAGCATTCGAGTTTTTTTAGATTTATAATTTCTCTTCTTCAGTAAAATGTCAGCTAATTATTCCTACTCACCATGTTCCTGGGTGGTTCAAGTGCATTCAACACTGGACACATCACCTGGTGCATAGTAGGCACCTGGAAATACTTATTGCTTAAATGAATTAACAGAAAATTTAACTTTTATTGTAATACAATTGAGAGCAATGCAATCTTTAGGATACCATTAGCTTTCTAGTGATTTCAGTGAAGCATGATTTTCCAGGCCATTCTTTTGTGGACTCGAGGCAGCTTCCCTCGCCAGGATGCTGGGCTGTTTTTTTTTTCCAAGTGACAACTTGATTTACTATTTTCTTTCTCATCACTTTCAAGAAGCATCTGCTGGCTAGTGAGTGACCAAGGCAGCGTGGAAAAGTCCATTTATTTCTCTGCTGCATCTTTCCTACAGAGTCTGAGGATAAGGGTTGGGAATGGCCTTAGGAGGTCAGATTTCTTGTGTGTTTTCTTTTGTAGTGCAGGATTGCTCATAAGGACACAATTTGCTGTCTGCTGGTGCACTCTGCTTTTAAAATACCTGTATGATGCGATGTGGCATGTAAAGGTTCATTGTTTCTCCTTGGGGGATGGCTCTGCAGTTTGATCTATTCAAATGCTTTGTTTGGCCCTAAAATACATTGTAAGGGAAATGGGACAGGAAGAAGCAAGAGGTAGTCACTTGTGCAGTCTTTTTCCTTTTTTACTCAGTGTGTTCCTTCCCTAATTCTAGCAGGAAATGTCCTTAGATGATGTGTAATAGAATTCCCTGTAGTAAAAAGATTTCTGTTTTTCCCTCATTTTTGCAAATACGATAATCTCACAGCTCAACAGCTAACTTGGGTGTCTTGTCTACCCATAGCTTGTAAGAATCCTTTAGAGGTGGAAATTGTTGTTCTGGATGTTGCATTCTTAGCAGGTTGCATGGAAAGAAAACAGAATTGTGCAAGAACAAACTCACATTTGCCTTAACTTGTTCCTTTGCCAGCAAACAACCCAAATTGGTGTTGTAGCTCAAGGCGACTTTCAGAATTGAGTGGATATGTGGTCCCTGTAGGAATGGGTAGAACAACTGTGGAACTGTGGCCTTCTCAAAAAGTTTATTTCTGCTTTGTGTACCCCTTGCCTTGGGCTTGTCCTTCTTCCATCATCATCATGGCTTCTTTGCCTGCGTAGAATTGGGTGATATGTTAGTTTACAACTTAAGAACCTGAAACCTCACATTGCAGCTGCACCAACGGAGGAAGGACAGTGCTGTCCCTGCTGAATTTGTGGATCAGAGGAAGGGAGTCAGCGGGCCAGCCCCAGGACCGTAGGACATCCCTTTGTCTGGCAGGGAGGGCAGCAGTAGCTCGTGTTTTTGTGCCTCATTAGCTCCAGGGCGGGCCGGCCAGGATGGCCAGCCAGGGTTATCTTTGCATTGGTGCAGACTAAAGTACCATGCTGCTGCGGAGGCCAGTTGAAGGACAAATGATTCAAAGATGAGAACAGTTTTGCCTCTGTCTCTGGGGCGTGTCCTCAGAAGCTGGCTCCCCCTCCCTTTCTAGAGAACAGCAGGTGTTCTGCTCAGGACCAGTGCCTGCAGCCACTCCAGAGGGGTTGGCATTTTCATAGGCTCTGCTAAGGGGTACCTAAAAATTCCATTTCTCGGGCTCTCTGTCTGATGACGGTGAAGAGTGTGATCTCAGTTTGACTTTTTCCAACCTGCTACTAGGGAATTTTGGAATAGAGCCAGCCCCACTCCCTGATCCCCCTGCGTGGGCTCCTGTTGCCTGAGTGGGCTCTTACCTGTCATTGTCAGTGGTTTCTCCTTTGGACACATGGAACTTCATGCAGTTGCAGGATGTCAGATACAGGATCCTAGGTACCTCTTCCCTGAGAATTTGAGTTCCTGGCGAGGTGGTGTGATGTGGTGGCAAAAGCAACGGACTGAGAAGGCTAAGGTTTTGGAACTGGCCTAAATGCTTCCACGCTCCTTGGATGCCCTATGTAAACTGTGTGCCCCCTCTTCCTTACATTAATATAATCATAGCAAAGTGACCTCACAGAGTGTTGAGGGAATACAGACAACAATTAAGAAAGCATTTGAGCATTTGGAAATATATGATATTTTAAAAACTGTGAATAGAATCCTTTACCCATTCCTGACCTGTTCTCACCTGAGCCCTTTCATGCCTAGTGCTGTGTCCTTGTCCTCAATTTTTACCTCTGGCCCTTGGTTTTCCTTGGCTGCATTTGGATCTTAAGTATCCTATGGTCTCTGGTTTTCCAGAATGTCTGCCTCTCAGTTCCTTAGGTTGTCTCTTCTAGGAACTTTTGCTTCCATTCTTGCCCAATGAAATGCAAATCTCACTGGGTTATATCAACATTCAGGTTGAACCAGTTTCAGGCACCCCCTGGAAAAGTGGTTCATGTGTTCTCTTCTTTTAACTGGGCTCTCTGCCTTCAGCTCTCATTTCTTTCCAGTTCACTCTCAACCCAGCAGAAGTTGGGCTGCATAATCTTGTATTTTAAAAATACAAATCTGACCCTCCATCCTCTCAGTAAAATTATGCAGTCGTTCCTCAGAACCTTCAGAGTAAGGTCCAAATTTCTTGATCTCACAGCCTAAGACACCAAGCTATCAGGAACCACAGGCCCAATTCAACAGTGATTTTCATTTCTTCATACCTCTTAGGTTGTATAGTAATAAAAAAATGACAGAATATTTTAATCTGTTTTGGAATTTCTCAGAAATAGAATTATTACATAAATCAGTAGTTGGATGTTTTTTGGGAGAGAGTGGAAAATAGGACTGAGTAAATGCTTGTTAATGCGATGTATATATCAGTGCTTGGATTAACAAGCCATTTGAAAGATCAGTGCTTTATATGTCTTATACAAACTGATTCAAAACCTTGAGTTATACTTATCTCGATTGCATCTAGTGTTTAATCAATTGGACACTTACAAATAATGGGTAAACGGTTTGTTGTCATACAGGGTTGAGCTCTGCTTTTCATGCAGTGAGAGTAACATTTTTATTTTAACACTTATGCAATTGATTGTAAACTTTGGGATGATATAATCTAAATGAATCTAAACAGTCCATTAGCCATGTCAGTGCCTACCCTCTTGCCAATCTGTAGCTTTATGCTAAGCTGTTGTGTGTTACTGTGTTACATAATCCCCTGCATTCATTTTCTCTACCTGTTTAGCCTGAATACATACAAGGTGACTGAATTGTCTCTTCAACCTCCTTCTCAGTGTAAACACTCAGTATAGAAAACAGATTTGGGGCAGTCTTACATTTTTCTAATGGAGAGTTTGGAGAATTGAATGGGCTTAGAAATGTGTTTGTCACTATTTGGTTTTGCACCTTTTAGTTATGTTCACTATCAACTTGGTATGGTTTGCAAGGTGATAAGAAAATGCTCGAGCTTTAGCCACTGGAAGGAAATTAAGACAGATTGAGATTTTAGGAGAAAAATGTCAGTTGTGAGAGTATACAAAGGAAGAATTTCTTCAAGGTCCTCTCTCTTTCTTCTTGCAAGCCCCTTATTTGCTCTTTTAAAGACTGGGTCATGCACTGCCAATGCCTCTCCTTCCTGTAACAATCAGGAGGGAAGTATCCCATGAATTAAAAATGATATGATTTTGCTTATCTAGAATACGATTCAGAGAGTAGCTTTCGGTGGTCTGTTGTTTGTTGACATGTGAAGGAGACAGCCAGCATCTGGGGTGATGCTGCTCTGGTGTTTTTCTCCAGCCCAGGGAAAGGGTAAACTGGGAAAATTCATCATTGAATGAAGAGATTGGGAAGGTTGTGAACTTTTGCAGCAGTATTCATTAGATATTTGCAAAGGAATGTACTCTCAAGGCTACGTAAAATCTTCATTGATGAATTTGCATGGATATTAGCATAAATATGCATGTGATTTACATAGACTTTTTTCCTCACATGGGTTTTATTTCTTATTTATTTGTTGTGATAGCCTCTTCTCTTAATGATGTCATTTTTCTTCTATGGCCTTCCACATAAAACAAGTTCTTTTATTTTAAACACACGGATTCCGGGGGGTGGGGATGCAGGGAAGGGAAACATTTCTTTTGATGAGTAAATGTGATTTACATGGGGTAGGAGGATTAGATCTCTGGCTCAGTTTATTCAAGGTTTGTGATGGTTTGTAAGTCAGTACATGGTTCAGTGGAATCATTCATGCCCTTTGAGAAGCAGAGTAGGAGCATGTGCTATATCCAGAATGATGGGCAAAAGGAAAGGTAACTGATATTTAGAGGAAAGTCCAGAGTAGAACTAACTGTCATGTCTTGGGCAACTCACTTATTCCTAGTCATCAGTTTCTTCCTTAATAAAATAAGGGTGTTAAATCAGGCAATCTCTAAAATCCTTTATAGCTCTAAAATTTATTATTTTGATAGACTCCTTAGTCTAATTATATAAAAAATATTAAGCACCACATAACCCATTGAATAATATCTTGGTGCCTTGCTGTTCTGTGTCAGGCCCTTCCCCCTTTGAAGGGTACTCAATGATTAATTGAGGCTTCTCTTTAGAAGCATTCCTTTCCTTGCTCATTTATCTCAGTTCACTGGGCACACAAGGTATAACTTAAATGTTTATAGAAGGGGCTTCCCTGGTGGCGCAGTGGTTGCGCGTCCGCCTGCCGATGCAGGGGAACCGGGTTCGCGCCCCGGTCTGGGAGGATCCCACATGCCGCGGAGCGGCTGGGCCCGTGAGCCACGGCCGCTGAGCCTGCGCGTCCGGAGCCTGTGCTCCGCAACGGGAGAGGCCACAGCAGAGGGAGGCCCGCCTACCGCAAAAAAAAAAAAAAAAAAAAAAAAAAATGTTTATAGAAGACTCCCACTAATATACCATGTGGGGTGCCAAGGACAGGCGTAGTAGTTGGCTGTGTGTACATTTGCATTGTTAGGAAAAGAGCTTAGCGGTGATAACTGAATTTGATTTGCTATCTTCTGCTCTAAATTAGGGTTACATCCAGTCTACTGAACAAGAGCTTGTCCAGTTGAATTTTAACAAAACCATTTCTTTAGAAATGAGAGATCATGAAGATAGGGCAGTAGGGGATTGCATGGATGGACCCGTTTCAAACAGACAGATAGTGCCAAATTTCTGCTCTGTGATTTTGGGGGAACTAATTTTGGTAAAATGCATCTGGCATGGGTTATGTGCTGAGTAGTACTCGCTACTTATATGTGTAAACAACACTGGTCCCCTAGAGGAGGACAAGTCCCTTTTGCTTATACCAGTGTGTGTGCAAACAGAGATGTGTAGGTGTACACACATCCTTGAGGCCCTCTGGAAGATATAGGACACACTTAATCTCTTCTGACTCTCTGGAGTGTGAAGTTAAGGCTCATGTTTTAATGATGTGATGCTGCAGTGAATTCAACAGTATATACTGGGTGGTCACCTCTTCACATTGTAAGAGTGACTCCTTTACCTCATGATGAGAAAATACTTATTTGATTTTACTTAGGGAACTTACCAAGGGCTATGATGGTCGATAAGGATATGAATTAATGTGGACAAACTTTGGTGAATAAGGCGGAAGTGTAGGTCTAGAAGGGAAAATAGAGTCCCCTCAACCTTACTTTGTAGACCATGCCACCCCTCTTTAAAGGGGAGCTACACATCTAAACTTGTATTGTCACCCATTTCTTTTCATTGAGGAGGTGCTTTTGACCAACGCTGATATGAAGTAGGCCACTCTCTAAATGAGGCTGCCTGACAAGAGGACAAATGGAGGGGTACATGCTGAGTGTCTACGTTATAAATCAAATCAACAAATAATTAAATAAAATACATTTGGTTCTCTTAACCTTGAAAAATAGACCTTTGACACTACCTGGTTAAGTCAGGTTCACATTTAGAGTTTTTGGATTCCTAGGAGTTCTGCATTGGGAAATACCAACACAGGGAGAGCCAGCCCCTCTGGTCCTCAGCCTGTGGCCTTTCCGCTTCCTCTGCCCACATTCAGCTCCATCCTATATCACGGAGGTCTGGTATAAATGCACGTGGATGCCTCGACCCACGTGACAAAGCTCTGTCCAAACCTGTGCAAACAGTCCCCCAGGGTTAGTCCTCAGACCTTGAGGTATGCACACTGATAGCATGATTTGCCTTCAGAAAATGGATCCAGGAAGGAGGACTGCACAACCCCTGGAAACAGACTTGGGGCTCTTTGGGTAGGGAATTACAGGACCCCAGGGTCTCGAATATGGTCTTGAAAGAGAGTATGAGTCCCAGTGGAATGCCATGTTGGCTCTGTGGACCCCTGGTCCTATGGAGAGAGATGTTCCGTAGGATGGTCAGACCAGGCCATCTCAAACGGGAGGCCTCTAGGGCAGAGGTCCCTTTGACTCTAAGGGAAGTATTGCTGTCACATCAAAACATATTTTACCAAATTCCATTCTGTTCCCTTTTCCTCATCTGCTCAATCATTTCCTCAGGTCCAACCTCCTATTTAAAAACCCAGTCACGTTCCACTGGGCACAGGACTCTACCATGGAAACCAAAGTTAGCTGGGTTATTGATGGATGGAAATTAGAGGCAAATCTTTCAGGCTAATTGATTTTTAGTTATTGTTCAATAAAAGGTACCTAGAGCTAAAGAACCCTTCGTCAGAACAGTTAATTATCCATTCTAAACCAGCTCTTCTACAAGCATTTAAAAGCCAATATTGATGCAAAAGCAAGTAAACCTCTACCATTTTGCATGAAATTTCCCTTTAGGTTTTTCTCTGAGAAAATTTGAAGGAAAGGCAGCAAGCTTTCCTGCACCATCGTGTTAGTCTTCTACCCCTGTGTGGACATATAACTTCTCTGCAGTTACCTTCTCTGCTAGTTTCCCTGGTACTTAGATACGAGTCTTGTGGAAGAGTTAGAGGGGGTGTTGTGCTGGTATCAGGCCTCTGGCAGGGACACTGCCCTGTGTGCGTGTGTGTGTGTTCTGTTTGGTATTTGCATAGACCTGGCTCATGCCAGTCAAGTGTTGACTGCTTTCCCCTTTTCTTTCTCTGTAGCTCGAGAGGAGAATGTGGCCACTTTCCGAGGCTCAGAGTACCTGTGCTATGACCTGTCTCAGAACCCAATCCAGAGCAGCAGTGATGAAATCACCCTGTCCTTTAAGACCTGGCAGCGGAACGGGCTTATCCTGCACACGGGCAAGTCGGCTGACTATGTCAACCTGGCTCTGAAGGATGGCGCAGTCTCCTTGGTCATTAACCTGGGGTCTGGGGCCTTTGAGGCCATTGTGGAGCCAGTGAATGGAAAATTCAATGACAACGCCTGGCATGATGTCAAAGTGACACGCAACCTCCGACAGGTAATGGCTGAGGGGAGAGAGTGCCCAGAGGCTCCTCTTAGGTGGCTGGGGAGGAAGTTTGTGAAGTAGGTGGTGGGTTAGGTTACATGGAGAGGGGTAGAGATACCCTATGGGTTTGGATTTGTCGAAGTCAAACTTTCTCCCAGCCTTTACAATTTCACAAGGATAATTATTAAAATATGTTTCTTCTCTTACTTCAATTTTCCATTTGTGCTTGTTATTTAAGAAAAAAATTCAGTTGTATAGATAAAAGTTATAAATACTTTCCTTCTGTTTTGCTTTCCTTTTTATCATTTTCTTGATTACCTTTGAATATTGTATTATTGTTAAATCAATTAGGGAGAGCGTTTTGTTTCTGCAGCTTGGTAGATTTTTCTCATTCTTTGAATATATGTTTTTCTTTTTAATTAAGTTAGCCATTGCCATGATGCCATAATTTTAATTCCTTCCAGAAGAAGTCTTTCTTTTTCTCTTCCTTTTAATTTACCAACCCCTCGTCCACTTTTATTCTTTCTGTTGGGTTGTTGTGTTAACCTCTAGCCTTGGAGTGAATTAGCTGGGATCTTTCTGAATTCCTTTGTTTCTCTGTTCCTTGGTGTTGTGGTATACTTTATTGCCCCTGTCTCTACCTCTGACACTCTTCAGTTGACTAGGAGGCCTGGAAAGTGGAAGGACCCACATAAAAAAGTCAACTTTGGAGCAGCCTTTCCTGGTTCTGTACGTGCTTGAGAACTCCCATCACTTGCTGATTCTAAGCAGGCAACTCCGTCAGGTGACAACACTCTCAGAAAGCCTTAGCCCAGTGAAGTTGTTTTCCATTTCATAACTAATAATAATGATAACAATAACAATAATAATACCTCACCAGCCCACATCAGGAAAAAATTAAAAACACTTCCTGTAAAAGTCAAGGTCTGTTCTGAGACTGCCTTTTTCAGGTTCTGTTTTCACTTGGTTTTTCTACTTGTGAATTTGTCATTAAACCCAGTTGGACAGCATTCATCCTTCATTAAATCAGAAAGCATTATGTAAATTTCCAGAAGGTGCTTATCAAATTTTCTTCTGCAGTGTGATTGATTTAATGCCTTCTAATGTACACATGAAAGCATGAGAACTGACAGGTGTTTGCCTATGTTTTCTGTTGGATAAATGTGTAACTCCTTAATAATGCTCAGTGAATGGAAAAGGCTCCTCCACATTGGAAACACACAATATTCGAAATACCCATTTCCATCCACACTTAAGCATGTCAAGGAAGCCCCGTGGTTGGAGATTCTATTCTATCTGTGATGAAGTTGCCAAATCCTAAGAGTTAGAATCCCCCGTCATCTTCATACACATAGGTCGAACATTTTTGAATCACCGTTCTGTGTTTTTCCTGCAAGGCCAAAGAATCCTGTTGTTGATGTTTCCTTTCATCATTCCCCACCTGTACTTACAGGAGAGTCCTCCTCAGCTGCCAAGAGAGCCCACAGCAAATTTTCACTTGCTAACATATAAGGGCTTGAAAGGTTTGAGTAGCAGAGACTAGACCAAAAAGTAGAATATGACCTTCTGTCAGTTTTGACTGGCAGTTGCACAGTAATACCCTTCCGGCATTAGTCAGTTAAGGGGGGATTTTCACGTACTGGGGAGTGGAATCAGGTTGTGGGTCTCACCAGCCGATCTGTTTCTCTCTCTCTCCCACCCCACATGCTTCTTTGCCATTCTAGAATGATTCCAATTAGCCGGAAAAGGCTCACTTTCATTTCCACTAAAAACACTTTTCTAAAATAGAGTTGGGCCCTAATTCAGCCCTTTACTCTGAAATGGGGATGAACCAAACTGTAATTCAAATATTGGTTGTGCTGAGTTAGTCTGAACAAGCAGAGGAAGGCAAAACTGTAGGGTTTCTCTTCCAAGTTCTAAGACCTGACTCCTCTCTGTGCCCTTGGACAAAGCATTTAACCTTTCCACACCACATTTTCCATTTGTGAGATGGTGATTACAGTCCTCCACGTGTGGTGGCTAAATATGCAAAGCACCTTATGTTCCAGAAGGATTATGAGCTCATCCATGGTCTGGGTACTAGACTCGCTGGGACATGCACATGATTTACATGCTGAGTATTCTTTCAAAGGTGACTGCCTTTGTCTGTCGCCATGGATGCAGCTAAGCAGAGCTCTCAAGACAAGGCTACTGAGGCCCTAGGGTGTTGGGGGCATTTCTCGGCAGAAGGAGTATGAATCTTGTAGAGAAAGTGCACCTAAAATTGGACCGCATCGGAATCTGGACTGAATTGTGCATCCAAATGCAATTTATTGAAAGAAGAAAAAAATCTCAGAAAAGCAGAGTTGATTTTGCAAATACAATCCTTTCAACCCTGAGTCAGCTAAGATTATTATTTTTCCCATTAAAAGTACATTTATAACATCTTTTTGAGTTCCCTAGGATACATTTGAAGGGGTGGGAAGCCCCTGTCTATTTCAGTTATACTGTAAATCACTTCATAAATATTTGACAATAAGCCGATGGCAGTCTCGCCTACTCTTTTGGTA
The DNA here is from genome assembly GCF_002837175.3 of Physeter macrocephalus. Taxonomy (NCBI): domain Eukaryota; kingdom Metazoa; phylum Chordata; class Mammalia; order Artiodactyla; family Physeteridae; genus Physeter; species Physeter macrocephalus. The sequence goes on from NC_041224.1 coordinate 158,398,695, forward strand.
AGGTTGAATGGCTTCTGTGGTAGAGATTCATCTGAGGAAAGCTTACTTGGGGTTTCCTTACCAAATGGAGCAGAACTTTCCCCCTTTCTTCCTTTTTGGTCATCTCCTACGGTTCTGCTTTTGGGCCAAGTCAGGCCGAGGTCAGGTACTTCATTGGGGGTTCTGATTAATGGAGGGAACGTGGATTATCTGTTCTAAATTATAACCAGGACCTGACTCCAAGGTCATGGCCATCACAGGAAGTGCTTTACCTTTATATGCCACTTTAGTCAAACCGCAAACACAAAACTGGGGTTAACCATCTTGTAGCCTTGCAGCCTCCCAGCTCGGGGTGTGTCGGCAATTTAACATTTGAAAACAGCGAAGAAAAGACTAATTGTAGGGCTTCTCTAATCATGTTTAACCTGCCAGTCCTCTCTGCTATCCATGCAAGAAATTGCTTAAAAGCTTGAAAAGCATTCTTAAAGAGGAATGAGGGGAGAGTGATTCTAACAGGAGACATTCTGGCAAAGTAAACAAAGTAACATTTTTGCCTAGTGAAGGAGACTCCAACTATTTTGATGCATTCTAACGACACAGTTATTTTAACCTGAGAGAACAGGAAAGAGGGGAAAGTTGCCCTCCTGCTGCACAAATCCACACAAAATCAAGGGGGTCTTGGATCTTTAAATTACCTATGGAAACCCAGAGTAAACTACATATGTCGCCTTCCTATGCTAGATGTGACCTGTAAATGTTTTGAGATCTTTTTGTCCTAGGAGAAAATCATGATTGTCCGTGCATGTAATCAGAGTCAGAGGTGAAAAAACAATCCCCAAAGTATTGGTATTTCAGCTCTCTCTATTTATCTACGTGTGGAACGATAAACCTTGGGGGTCTTTTCTTTCAGGACAGGTGGATTGTGTTTGTGCTAGAGGGTGGGAAGGGAGCAGTGCGGTGTTCTTTCAGAACAGCTCTTGGAAAGTTTGATGCTAATTCTGACTGGGGTGAGGTCTGGTCTGAGTGGTATTTGGGAGAAGAAGAGAGTTACAAAGACAAGGTGGCCTGCAGCTCCTTTCCTGGCTGTGCCCCAGGTTCCAAGGTTTTCCATAGAGTCTTGGTCTCATTGTCTTCCCCCACTCTCTTTTTCTGTGTCGGGTGCCTTTCTTTTGAAAAACTAACACAAGATCATTCATGCAATGTGTCATTTTACTAACCGACTAATGTACTAACACCCTAACGACTCATCTTTGTTTTTAGTTTTTTTAATTAACAATCGTTCTGTTCACAATTTTTAATTTCCTTTCTTCCCCCTTTTCCGCAAAGCACTCAGGCATCGGACACGCTATGGTAAACAAACTACATTGTCTGGTAGATATCATTCTTATTGTCTCTTTTTTTGGGTTTGCCGTGTGTTGCCCCCCTTTTCCTCCCCCAACCCCCCTTTTATCCTCTTTAGAGTTTCTTCTTTTAAAATTTTTTGTTGAATTAAATACAAGCCTTTCCTTTTCTTTACGAAGAAAATGGAAGGGCATGCACCTGTCCTGACCGATATTTGGATGAGTTTGGTTGGGACAGTTTTCCTTTTCTCTACTTCGTAATTTTTTTTTTCCCTAAAAAAAAGTTTTCTTTAAAGAAATGTTCTTTGTTGAGCTAAATTCGTTTTGTTTTGTTTTCTTATTTTGCAAGTTCCAAGTTACAGACTAGGGACAACAGAGATTTCTGTTGAGGACTTTCTTCTCTCCGTGTGTGTCTTCCTACCCCTCACTTGTCCTTTCTTTTCCCCCTTCCCCACTCCCGAATCCCTTTTTTCTTTCCCTTTTGTGTGGCCACGGCTGCCACAGGTGATCTGGGGAGGAAAGTACTCGACTTCCTGTATTCTTCCTTTCCCTCCTTTCACCTTACTTCCCACCTTGGCCAAAGGGAGCTGTGCCAATTTGTGTTCTCCGTATAAACTCTGCATGGCATGTTCCTGTCTCGTGAATTTCCCCGTGGGCATCAGAATCTGTTCCCTCGTTTCTTCCTCCTCAGTACTAACAACCTACCAGTCATCAACCCCACTCCACGTTCTCCTCTCTCTCTTTTTTGTCTCCACGCTTCTTCATGCTCCTCTCACCCTTCATATATTTTGGGGTTGGGTTTGGACTTTTTCTTTTCTTTTTTGTTAGTAAGGGAGGTGGCAGGCAGGGGGAAAGACTGCCCTCTAGCTTTGAGTGTGTGTTCTTCTTTTCCCTCCCCTCTTGTTTTTCAGCTGGTTTAGTGCATGTAAGTGTGAAGTGGATTTTGATTCTCTTCTTTAGTGCTCCTCTCCCTTGTCCCGTTTCCCTCCCTTTTATTCTTCTGCCTTCTCTCTTGGCTCCAGATGATTTTCGCATGGGTGTGTCAGTGTGCGGTGCGTGCACGCTTCGAGGCCCCGTCTCTTCTCCGTGCCCTCTGCGCCTTTCATGGATGTTGGGTGTATGGGTGCTGTTTATTTCCTGTGGGCATTGTTATTATTTTGGCTATCATGCCTCACCATTCCTTTCTTTTTGTTAGCGTTGCCTTTTTTGGTTTGGATCATTTCTTCTCTGGCTGGTGGTGATGGCAGACAAGGGAGGACAGGGGTTGGTGTCCTGGGTAGTCCGTGGCATGTATCACCCATGACTCATCAAAATCAAGACCCTTTTCCTTCCCTCCCTGAATGCATGTTTGTCAGCGTGGTGTGAGCCCAAAAAGAAACAAATAAAAAAAGAAAAAGAAAAGAAAAAAGAAAAAAACCATCAACAACCAAAGACCAACCCCCTAACAAACCCCATTGTCAAACATCTCCTTTGCTGTTTCTCACAACCACTGTAAATTACAATCTTTCGAAAGTAAATGATCATTTTACCAATGAACTGAGACGTCTGAGGATAGTTCCATTTTCTAGCCTGACTGAGTGAAGAGGGCCATGGGTAGAGCGAGTTGCTCAGCTTGGCAGTTCCGAAAAACTCTCCCAGGAGTCTGCAGGGAAACACTGGAGGCTTGGGCCACAGGGAGGCAGACCAGAAAATGGAACTTGGCTGCACATACCAAAATCAATCCAAATTAGAAAGAATACCTCACCCAAATCTTAATGAAAGTGATGCCACAGGTAGGGGAAGCCCCTGGGTTTTGATAGGACTGTAAGGTCATTGTTGGGATTTTTTTTGTCCCTATGTCCCTCCACCAGGTGACAATCTCTGTGGATGGCATCCTTACCACGACGGGCTACACTCAAGAGGACTACACCATGCTGGGCTCAGATGACTTCTTCTATGTGGGAGGAAGCCCAAGTACCGCTGACTTGCCAGGCTCACCCGTCAGCAACAACTTCATGGGCTGCCTTAAAGAGGTAAGGTTCACCCATTCCATTTAATGCACTGACTGTCTAAGAACAAATGCAATTTTCAGTTCAGTGACTGGATCTGTCCTCTAACCTATTCTGTGAGGCCATAGGTTGTAGCAGAAAAGACTCTGGACTTAAAAGTAGAGGCCCTAGGTTTTGATCCCAGTTTAAGCTGGTTGCAGGACCTTGGGTGCGCCACTTAAGTACCCTGTGGTTCTGTTTCCTCATCTAACTAATGAGGAACCTGATCCCACAGGTAACTGTGCTTTATAAATTAAATGAAGTAACTCAGATGAAAGGACTTTGAAATCACAAGGAACTAGACCTGCGTGAAGTTTGATTTTGTATTTTTGACTTGGCAAGTAGGGAAGCCTTAGCTAAAAGTGGCTCAATTTGTGGTTGTGTGTCTTGTCTAAAACATAACATATGTATTATTTTACCTTTGCTAACCTTCGTGTTCCCAAGGGTCTCATTATTCAAGATGAAGGAAAATTCTCAGAATATAATATTAAGGCCCAGAAGACTCGGTTTTCCTTTTTTTTTCCTCCCCGAGAACTCGCAGCTGTGAGAAAGCAGTGGGGCTTCACCATTACTCGTTTATTACTATTGAGCTAATGTGTTGAGACCTCTGTCTGAGAGCAAAGGAGCTTCAGTCAAGTGTAAGTTCAATCTCTAAGGTCAATTGTTGAGGCAAAAAGAATCACACGTGATTTGCTGGAGTCCTTTCAGCACACAGTGTCATCAGAGCAGTGCACTGCACTTTTTTGTTTAATCTAAACTAAGCTTGATGGCCTCAGATAGCTATACCATTTCCCTGTGGAAATTCCTTGAGAAGCTAACAGTGTTCTTTCTTGTAGATAAAGATCCCTTGTGACATGTTATGAGCCTCCTCTCAGGGCACATGTTTTATTCTTACGGTTATTTGAAATTTGTTACACATCAGTTACATCTGTGATGGCATCGCACATGCATTCACTCACGCCACTCGGCTGTGAGCTGTGTCTAGACAGGAGTTGCGTCTGTTATACCTGGCATAGAGCAGGTGCATAATAATTATTTATTGAAGGGAGACATTTATCAGATAATCATTGGGTACCTTTTTTGTGCTGTAACTAACCTTAATGGCTCTTTGCAGACCACGGTCTCCGTGTTGGAAGACTTTGTAATCTGGGAAGAGAGATGAGAATCTGTAAGGGAACAATTATAGCTCAGGACACTATGTGTTCAGTGCCACAGATGAAGTGATCTCATTGAGCTGAGGAAACAGATACATTTTAGGTGGGAGTCAGCATTGGAGAAGAATTGATATTTGAGCTGGGCCTTGCTGCAGTAAACCATGTGTGCATTGAGAGAAAGGGGGAGGAAGGGGAGACATGACAAAGGAGGGAAAAATCCAATTACAGCTTTGTATTGTTCTTGTTCTGAAGGAAAAATGACAGGAGAAAAGTCTTAGAGAGTTTTCCTCTCTCTGCTGGACATTACCTAGGCTTCTGCTGGCTACAGGGACTCCACAGGTCATTCCTGACGGAACTGCAGTAGACATAGCGCACTTCTTCCCTGGGAGTTACTCCTATTTGAATAGAATAACGATATAAACTACTCTGTCTAATGAACCCTGAAAGATTCTTAAACACCGTTAAATCACTCCATTGGAATCGCACTCTCATCAGAAATAGATAGGAGCATTCTTGTTCCACGTTTGTAGCTCAGGAATGATTTAGGCATTGATTGCTGTGGAGAGCTCGTCCATTTTTGTCGTGAAACAGCCCTGAGCCTGGAGTTTCCCCTGGACTGGATCTAGGGGTGGCCTCTAGGACTAATTTTCCCCTTCACACAATTATGTTGAACCATCTCTGCATTATGTATTTTGAGACAAAGGAGCAATTTCCCAACCGCAAATCTATCGGTCAGGAAGGATGCCCCTGAACGTTTTGAAACTAGTCTCATAAAAACATGAAGATATCTCTGATGATTTTATCCATGCAGAACCTAAAGTAAATAAAATCTGCACACACGCGCACACCCACACACACGTACTCACATACTACACTGTCCAGGTGGAGGGCAGACAGCTTCAAAAGTCTGTGAAAAGTGGCACTTAATAGCTTAAAAATTAAAGGCAGTTCTGAAAACCAGTGTCAATGACAGAAATAACAGTAATAGTAATAAAAATATGCACATATCTTAGCTAGCAGCTAAGCAGAATTTAAATCCAGATCAAGAAAGAAAGAAGAAAGAAAGTCCAAAGCAGTGAAGGAAGTGGTAGGCGAAACAAGAACTTAATATAAACTTCTGCACCATCTCTCCTTTACGTATATAGTATGGTCTTTCTAAGGGAGTTGGGAGGCCTTCTCATTTGTCTGAGTGCTTTAAACAGATAGCTTTGAGTTTAATGAAATCCTGGCATAGTCTTTCTTTGCATTTAATCATTATAATTCACTTTTCTGTGGGAAAGTCTAGGACATTCTTCTCTTGTTCCTGGCATTTCTCTTTGACAATTTCGTAAACAGTAAAAGCTTCCAGCTATGTTGGGACTTCCCTCCTTGATAAATCCCACTTACCCACTTTAAACTGTTTCCCCTTAGAACAGTCAGCAGTTATTTTACAACGTCTTCTTCCCTTCCCTATCTCTTTCTTTCTTTTTCTGTCACCTCTGGCCATTTGTGGCTCTACGCTGCCTTAAGCTGAGCTGGGTGCTTTTATGTTTCATTTTTTTCAAAATGGGGACATGGTGAAGACCCTATGCGATTTCTCTTCCAGATTGTTGATACTTTGTGTGTGGCACAAAATAGTTTTTATCTCTGGAACTACAGTTACTTCACACCTGCAAGTTAAGTTCTGGCTCCACTCTTTTATCTATCTATCTATCTGTCTATCTATCTGTCACATCTTTATTGGAGTATAAATGCTTTACAATGTTGTGTTAGTTTCGGCTGTACAACAAAGTGAGTCAGCTATACATATACATATATCCCCATATCCCCTCCCTCTTGTGTCTCCCTCCCACCCTCCTTAACCCACCCCTCTAGGTGGTCACAGAGCACCGAGCTGATCTCCCTGTGCTATGCAGCTGCTTCCCACTAGCTATCTATTTTACATTTGGTAGTGTATTTATGTCTATGCCACTCTCTCACTTCTTCCCAGCTTACCCTTCCCCCTCCCTGTCTTGATAAGTTTTTAATGTCTCCCTCAGGTTTGATTCCATGCAATTCCTCTGACTTCTTAAAGCCTCCTTCTGAACTGTCAGACACATTAATTTCCTCTTTAAAATCTATTTTTAGCATTCACTTTTATTTAATCATGTAGTTTTGTCCGTTGAACCCCAAAGTTCTTGGAGGGGGTCCCTAATCCATGACAATATAAAATGGAGTGATTTCCAGATAAGTCCCTCCTGGGTAAGTCACCTATTTTCACATGTTTATTACCTTGTATGCTTTATTAGATCAAATCAATGTTTATGAAATGTCATGTCTCTTTTTGAATTATGGTTTTCTCAGGGTATATGCCCAGTAGTGGGATTGCTGGGTCATATGGTTGTTCTATTTTTAGTTTTTTAAGGAACCTCCATACTGTTCTCCATAGTGGCTGTATCAATTTACATTCCCACCAACAGTGTAGGAGGGTTCCCTTTTCTCCACACCCTCTGCAGCATTTATTGCTTATAGATTTTTTTGTTGATGGCCATTCTGACTGGTGTGAGGTGATACCTCATTATGGTTTTGGTTTTCATTTCTCTAATGATTAGTGATGTTGAGCATCTTTTCATGTAGTTTTTGGCCATCTGTACGTCTTCTTTGGAGAAATGTCAATTTACATCTTCTGCTCATTTTTGGATTGGGTTGTTTGTGATATTACTGGCTCCACTCTTGAGTCAAAGTGATTGTGGATTTCACCTGTGTGCACAGCTCCTAACTTGATACCAGAGTAAAAGTGTGACATGGGGCTTCCCTGGTGGCGCAGTGGTTGCGCGTCCGCCTGCCGATGCAGGGG
>NC_041224.1:158407337-158408917 GCF_002837175.3 Physeter macrocephalus
GACGCGGGTTCGTGCCCCGGTCCGGGAGGATCCCGCGTGCCGCAGAGCGGCTGGGCCCGTGAGCCATGGCCGCTGAGGCTGTGCGTCCGGAGCCTGTGCTCCGCAACGGGAGAGGCCGCAGCAGTGAGAGGCCCGCGTACCACAAAAAAACAAAACAAAACAAAAAAAACAATAAGCATGTCTGGAACAAATAAATAAATAAATTCATTACTGAGCTAACCTCATGGAGCTCTAAAATATGGTGGAATTTAGATCCACAGGTATATGCTGAAAAAATACAGTATGCCAAGGACTGTGCTAAGACGCAAAGATGAATCCGACACAGTTCTTGCCTCAGAGGACCTCACAGTTAGTGGGGGACACACAAATATAATTTCAAGGAAAAGCAGTTAATGCACCAAAAAAGAGGCATTCACAGGTGTGGTGGGGCTGCTGAGGAGAAGGACTTAGTATATCATGGGGTTCAGGAAAATGCTGTGGAGGAGGGAGGCTTGAAGACAGATAGAAATGAACAGGGAAGAAGTGGTGCTCCAGGGTGATGGGGCAGCATGAGCAAGGGCCCAGAGACAGGGCACGTCGTGGTGTCTGGGTGAGGAACTTACCAACAGTGTGCCAATGTCAGGGCACAAAATATAAGATAAGGAGTTCTGAAAATGTATCTGAAAAATTAGGTAGGGGCCAGGTCATAGAGAGCTTTATATCACACTCTACCCTTGGACTTTAGGTAATGGAGAGCCGTTGAAGGATCTGAAGTAGTAGAATGACATAGATCGACAGCTTGTCTGTCAGGCTTTAAACTCCTTGAGAACTGAAGTTAGTCCATCTACTACTTCTACTTGATTCATCTTTTTGTCCTAGAGACATGAGGAAGAGTTGGGAAGCCTGGTCCATTGGCTTTAGCACTGGGCCAGGAGAGTGCCTCTCTCAGTCTTCAGGTTTCTGCAGAAAAGTGTTTCCTTCTAACTCCCATTTCAGTTTCCAATGACCCTCCTTGTCAGGACATTTATTTCTCCTTTCCTCTGTCCTTGACATTACTGAGCTACTACTGTTGGATGAAGCACAGTGCAGTAGAGGAAAGCCAAAGCAAAGCTGAGTTGCATGAATAGTGTCTCTATTATGAGGACCAGGGAGCTGGCTAAAGCCCATCACAATATCCTCCTATGTGTTGGCGTCTTCTGTGTTGTTTGACTTGGTTCTTTCTACACCATCTTCCTTTCCCCTCAATCTGTTACTTCTCCGCTGGCATGTTGGTTCTCCATTTGGCTCTCCATTGCCCATGGAGAAGCTTACCTGCTGCTGAGAACTCTGAGACCGACTGGTCTCTCCCACCTTTCTTTTCTCTTGGCATCTCTAGTGGGGAGGAAGGAAAGCAGGAGAACGGGGAGAGTGGAACACATATTTAAAGGAAAAAGGATTGGGTAGAACATCATTGTGCCCATTACAATCCACATCCCTTTGTGATTGTTAGCCATTTAAAACTGAATGGGGGGCTTCCCTGGTGGCGCAGTGGTTGAGGGTCCGCCTGCCGATGCAGGGGACACGGGTTCGTGCCCCGGTCTGGGAGGATTCCACATGCCACG
>NC_041224.1:158409120-158428274 GCF_002837175.3 Physeter macrocephalus
GCCATGGCCGCTGAGCCTGCGTGTCCGGAGCCTGTGCTCCGCAACGGAGAGGCCACAACAGTGAGAGGCCCGCGTACCGCAAAAAAACAAACAAACAAACAAAAAAACTGAATGGGATTTTGCAGCCAGAGATAGTCTCTGAACAGATGATTAATGGTTTAATCTGTAATAACTTTACAGTTTATAGAACCCTGATAGGAGTCCACATCTGGTGAGCCAAGCTATTTAAGGCTGTGTTAATTCTGTTAATTGCTATGTTTATTTGAATTGCTGGTACCTGTGGGCTTTAGGATACTGTGTTTGTTGTTGCTTTTTTTTTTTTTTTTTTTAAATATATGCTTACTTTGTCCTGTCTCACTGTCTTTTCTGCTGTCTGTTATGCGATCACAATTTCTCTTCTGGTTTTTCTTTTGTATTGTCCTCTTTCTCACTCGCCATACTTTTTTTAACCCCTTTTCTCATTTTTCCTGCCTCTGTGCTTCTCAGGCTCTTGTCTTGGTGTCCTTCCTGATTTATCAGGTGGAGATAAGTCACTCTGTCCATAACTAGGCACATTTAGGTCATGGCATTGGGCCTAAAAATTCCCTTTTTCCTAGCTTTGAGAACACTGTGTGGTCCCATGATGAGCAAGATCAAGTGAGGGTTTTAGGGTCAACATGGAAGATGAGAGGAGGGTTGACTTTGGAAGCACACGTCCAGGGTTTGAGTCTTGCCGAGACTCATTCATCATCAGCTGCAAGACTCTTAGCAAGCCACTTGAATGCTCTTAGCCTCAGTTTTCTCATCAGATAATAATACTTACTTCAGGCATTTTCATGTTGGGAACAAATGGGATTAAAAAAAAAAGGAGGTGCTTTATAAACTGTAAAGCACTGTGCAAATGCTAATGTTACTACTTATGTTAATAGATGAAACCAAATTGATCAGGTATGTTTAAGGAACCACTTGCTGCTATTTGCTGTTTCTGCAGTTAAAAAACTGCAGAAATTAGGAGAATCCAATGTATCTTAAAAAAGAGCAACTGAATTAGAACCTGGCTACCGGATGCATTTCTGGTACTAATTAGAAAACCATACAACCTCTTTGAACACCCATGTCTTGATCTGTAAAATGAGGATTGTTATCATTGTCGAACCAAACACACACTACTGTGGAATACCTCTAACGTAGGAAGACAAGTTGGATAGCAATGCAGAATTTATTTCCCCATTCTTAGGAAGATATGCACAGTGTGAGCTTGGAGGGAAGAATGCCTTGGCAGAATGGAAGGGCCAATACAAAACGGAGACCAAGAGGGACAAGATTCCAACAAGGTAGAAGAAGGTAGAAACATGAATCAGAATCTGGGAAATTGGAAGGTTGTAGCAGAAGAAGACAAGAAAGAGGAGAAACTGTGTCTCAGGAGAGGCCTATTGGGTTGACCATAGAAATTGCCATTTTTCTGGGTAAAAAAAAAAAAAAGTCAAATATTGGCAATGTCATGTGAGGCAGTTTAAGAGTGAAAATTTTTGAAGAGGATTAATTGGATCTCCTTGAAAAGAGATTACCTTCTGGATTACCAGGAGCTGAAGTGGGCAGGGGAGAGAATGGCATTTGATGTCACAGAGGAAGAGGAGTCAAAGCCCTGAGCTACTGGGGCTGTATGATGAATATGAGGTTTATTTCACAGAGGAGGCAAGGTGTGAGCACTTAGCCCAGGGTGGCTATAAGAAAGCGGTGTGTACCTGAGGAAGAGTATCAAGGGGGCTGAAGCCGCAGGATATTTAGTATTGCAGGGCTGTGACAAACAGAAAGACGTTCTTCAGTTAATGCCGGAAGAAGATATTAAAGAATGGTTTGCTACTTATAATTGATGGGCTATTGATGGAGAAGTAAGATACGGTAAACATTTTTTTAAGAGATCTGGTATTCATTTTCCCCTATTTCAATAAATGTTTCTTGATTTTTATTTTCCTTCATGCTCAGTCCAGTGATTTAGTGGCATTGACTCCATTCCTGGCTCACCTGATGAGCATGTGAGCTCTAAGTCCATCAGGAACTTCCATTACTCTGGCTGTGGTTATTTTGTTCATAGCTGGGCACCTAACCCACACTTAATGTCACAGTTTGGATCGGTGACAGTCTCAGGACTCTGTTTACATCTTGTAGGGGGGTACTTCTCCTTCCTTTGAGCTACAACTTGGGATGGTATAAAACTGACCTTCTGGCCGCCATCTTGCCGCCACAATGGGACTAAAAATGAAGCTAGAATGGAGAAAAGCAGAGCTAAAATATGGGGAGAAACTAGGTTCTGGTCACATTTTAAGGCCCTGGATCAAACATTCTTCCACCTAGACTACCTCTGGCTTTCCAGCCATGACTGATTACATTCCTTCTTCTGTCTAAGCCAGCATGAGCTAGATTTTCTGTCATTTGCAACAGAGCCCTAAATGATGTGAAAGAATTCCATGCCTATTTTACCCCTGTCTTCTCTGGCAAGAAAATAGGTCTTTGGCCAGGAAGAGATAGACAAAGTTAGGAAATTTAATATCAGAGCCTGTTAGAAAGCACCTAATTGGTCTGCATTAATTCAAATTTCTTGACTTAGATGAATGATACGGAGAGAAATTGAAAATAAGATTTTTGAAATCCAGTTGGTTTTTGAGAAATTGTAGAGAATGGGGGAGGTTTGTCATGACTAAAGATGGAAAAAGCGTAGATACTGCAAGTTACGGGCTTACGAACTTCATTGGCATCTGGGAAAGATTTTGGATTGCATTATTAACGAAGATATGAGCCCACCGAAGAAAAAAGAGAACCATAGTCATTCACTAAAAACAAGCCATATAAGCAACTAAACTCATATACTATTCAATATTGTTACTATACTTAAAGCTCAGAAAAGTACCGTGGGCCTAGCATAGCTAAATATCAGCAAGGTATTTGGCAATACACTTTGTGATATCCTCATCCACAAGATGGGGAAAAAGGGATTGGATGTAAGAGCTATTCAGTAAAGGAGTATCTATTTAAATATACCACTGGGTCCTGGTAAATGGGTCCATTTTGACTTACACGGAAGTTTCTGGTGAATGTCCAATGCTTTGTCTTACTCGACATTTATTAGGGGCTTGAGGGAAGGTAAGAGAGCATGCTCATCAACTTTGTGAATGGCAGGGAGCTGAGAATGATAGAAATTATGTGCCTTAATGTTCTGAGACTGAATTAATAAAGATATGAAAACAAAGGAGGTGACAGTTCTATAGTATAATTTATTGGCAAAAATAGTACGCTCTGGAGCTAGAGTTCTTGGCTGCAAAACCCACCTCTATTCCCACTATCTGTGGAATGCTGGGCAAGTTACTTAACCCTCTCTGTACCTCACTTTGCTTATTTATTAAATGGGTAGAATAATTATACCTACTTGATAGGGTTGTTGTGAGTATTAACTGAGATGATAATTTTAAAACCCTTAGAACAATGCCTGGCATATAGAAAATGCTTGGTAAATTGTGTTTATCAACATCGTCATCATCACCACTGCTGATGTGTGATCAGTGTGTGATAATCTGGTTACTGGGAATATTTCTCTTCAGTTCTGAATGATAAGCGCTTAAAAGGTTAGCTGACTAGTTGACAGAACATGTTTAGAGCTGAGCTATGAAAAAGATAGCAGTGTGCTCAAGAGTCTGACATAAAAAGAGTTGACTGATGGATCCAGGAACGTTTAACCTGAGGGGAAGATGCCTGAGCTCATGGGTTGAGAGTTGTCTTCATACGTGAAGGACTGTCTTAGGAAGTGGATTTGAACATGGTTCATATATCTTCAGGAAGAAGAACTGGGGCAAATGAGTGGAAGCTGGGTATGAAATTACAAGGAAAACATTTCAATGAGAGCTGTCCAAAGTTGCCTTTAAAATAATGTATTCTCTGTCACTCAAGGCATCCAGGCAAAGTCTGGGCAACCATCTTGCTGAGGTTGTAGAAGAGATTATAGTGTCAAACGAGTAGACAGTCTTGATTTTCTAGTTTCCTTCTAAACATAAGATCCTATACATATACATACTCCATTCTTTGTTTTTCAGATTCTATTCCCATAGAGCTCATTGCAGAGTATTGAGTAGAGTTCCCTGTGCTATACAGTAGGTTCTTTTTTTTCTTTTTTTTTTTTAAAGGTTTATTTATTTATTTTTAACATCTTTATTGGAGTATAACTGTTTTACAATGGTGTGTTAGTTTCTGCTTTATAACAAAGTGAATCAGTTATACATATGTTCCCATATCTCTTCTCTCTTGCGTCTCCCTCCCTCCCACCCTCCCTATCCCACCCCTCTAGGTGGTACAGTAGGTTCTTATAGTTATCTGTTTTATATACAGTGGTGTGTATATGTCAAACCCAATCTCCCAATTTATCCCTCCCCCCCTTTCCCCTTTGGTAACGCTGAGTTTATTTTCTACCTCTGTGACTCTATTTCTGTTTTGTAAACAGGTTCATTTGGACCATTTTTTTAGATTCCACACATAAGCAATATCATAATTTGTCTTTCTCTGTCTGACTTACTTCACTCAGTATTTCAAATTATCACATTATATATCTTAAACGTACAATGTTGTATGCCAATCATATCTCAATAAAGCTGGGGAGAAAAACAACCCACATAAGATCCCATAGCTCTATAGTGAATGAGCCTTCTGAAAAGAAAGAATGGGACTTATTAATTAGACCACGTTCATTGTGTTGAAGCCTTTGCTGATTAATCTCCAAATCAGTCGACTACACATGTCCCGGCAAGACTCACAGAGTCGCCCCTGCGGTAGGATTTGAGGTTCCCAGCCACTGTCATCGCTTACTAGTCACTTATAATTAGTTCTCTTTCCTCAGACCTTCACTGGCATCATCTCCAAAACCATGATAACCACAGCAATCATAATCACAGCAATAAAAACTACCAGTTATTGAGCACTTAACAGTGTGGATGCATGCGAAGTATGTCTCTGTGGCCAGGTGCTTCGTATGTATTCCCTAATTGAATTCTCAAAACAAACTTATGAGGTGGATTCTGTTATCATTACTAATTTGAATGTAAAGATAGTGGGCGCCTTGCCCAGGGCCACTCACTTAGCAAGGGTTGGAGCTGAGCTCTGAATACTGTTGCCGTTGTGACTCCTGCTGCCGTCTCTACCAACTCAATCGAAAGACCTGGTGAAGAAGAAAAGGAAAAAGCTTTTCAGGAAAAGGCTGGTAATTCTGTGCTTAAACCCACTCTAGGGAATGGTCTCTCGCTCCTATTTAGAGGCTTCCCTTCGGAGGAGAGGTCATTGAATCAGGCAAAAAATGTCCTGCTGGGAGACTGGATACAGTTACGTACTTCTTTCCCCTTGCCATTGGTTGTTCTGAGAGGGAGGCAGTTTTTGCTTGATTTCCGACTCTGACGGGGCAAACTGATATTGCTTAACCTGTTAATGGAGGAATGATTTTTATTATGGGACCTGAGTGGGCAGTAGCTCCTCTTGGTATAAACGCCAAGCAGTGGAACACCTTTTTCTTGAGATGGGCAGCACATCTGTACTTTTGTTCCTGCCCAATATTTTCTGTGAAGTTGGAGCTATTTGCCTCCAATACCCTCAGAAAGCCAGAATGAGGAGCTTTTTGGGCTTAAGGTGAATTTTCAGTCTGATTCTGGGAGTCTCTCATTCACCTTTGCCATTTGTTTTCTCTTCAGGATAAATTCAGTGGAACTCATTGCTTTCTAAAAATGTCACTTACTTACAGCAAATGTAATCTGCCACAGCATTCCCACTGAGACAAAGTCTCTTGTGTCTTCAGATGCCTCAAAGGAGACAGAAAAAGTAGTCCTTGTACACATATACCTACAGGGTTAAAGTCATCATTGAGCTAATTAATTAGCTAATGTTTTTTAAAATTGCTTTGCAAATGCCAAAACGACTCTGACATTAGCGTTATGTGCTTTTGTAACCTTGTGTTCCATCCCCCCATGTGGACAGTATGCCACAACTAGTTTCTGCATAAATTTCAAGAGAGATAGAAGGACACATTTTTCACTTTGAAAATCAGTGAAGATGTAGCATAGGGCAGCAACATTGCACACCAATTATCAACCAGTAAAATTCTCCTCCTTCCCTTTCCCCCAGCTTCTCCCTCAGCAGCCAGTATTGGCAGATGGTCAATCTCATACTTCATGGAGAAGATAGAAAATCTTTAGCTTATGCTGCTAAAACTCTTCTCCCTCCACTTTTAGGTTTACCTTCAAAGGTAGTTATTGCTACCTTCTCTTCTTCTGTCTTATAGGATGAGCTCTCCTCCTCTTCTGTGAGTGTAACTGACATTCTCTTTTGCCTCTTCTGAGATTTAGCCCCTTTAAGGAATCCCTCCCTTTTCAGTTACCTTAGATTTTCTCTTCACCTCTTTCCTATTCCCTCAAACTAGAGACATGCTCAAAATAATTTTCTTGATTCTGTTTCCTGATGAATTTGCATCTTAGTTCATTCCTTATTTCAGTGGAAAACTTCTTGGGAGAGTTGTATGTGTGTCCCACCTTCTCTACCTTATGGTTACTCCATACCCTCTGCAATTGCAGCCACCCACCAAAGCGCCACACCTGTCCTCAGCACTTGAGTAGAATTGTCTTCTGGCTTTGCCTTGCTTACGTTAGGAGCACTTTATTGTGTGCTTTCACAGCTCTCAGTTCTTAACTGCCTTGCATTATAAGTGCTATTATAGTTTATAGTACATTGTATTTTAATGATCTGTGCTCATATGTTTCCCTAATAGTATGGGCTTTTGGAAGCAGGGACTAGGATTTCTACAGATTGAGTATTCCCTTTAGAGTTGCATAAGTCCTGGCACATAAGTATATGGAAAATATTCTTCAAAAAATTAATAAATATTTGTGAATATCAGTAATAAAACTATTGCTTTAAATTTCCATTTCTGCCTATATCCATTTTCTCAACAGCATATCATTCATTGACTTATTCATGAGTGCAGTGACTACTCTGTTATCAGATCTGCTCTAAGTGTTGGAGTATGTGGTAAATGAGACCATATATAGGGTCCCTGCGCTTATGGAATTAATGTTACGGTTGAAGGAGACTAATAGCAAATGTGTAAAGACCTAATTAAGATACTTTGAAATAATGATATGTGGTATGAAGGAAGTAAAAGAGAATAATGGGGTAGTGAGTGGCAAGGAGGTTGGGTCTTCATTATTAGACTGAGTGGTCAGGGAAGGGCTCTCTGAGGAGGTGATAATTAAGCTGGGACCTAAGATGCAAGAAAGAGTCAACTGCACAACGATCTGGGAGAGGCTCTTCCAATCAAAGGAAGCTGCAAGGATGAAAAGGACCCCAGGCAAGGGAAAGCTTGACATGTTCAAGACATGGCAAGGAGACTGATGCAGAAAACAAGCTAGTGGTTACCAGAGGGGAGTGGGGCGGGGGGAGGGGCAAGTTAGGGGTATGGGCTTAAAAGATACAAACTACTCAGTATAAAATAGATATGCAACAAGGATATATTGTATAGCACAGGGAGAATTACAGCCATTCTCTTATAATGATTTTCAGTGGAGTATAATCTGGAAAAATATTGAATCACTATGCTGTACACCCGAAACTAAAATAGTATTGTAAATCAACTATACTTCAATTTAAAAAAAAGAAATGGTAAGGAGACCATTGTGTCTGTGGTTCAGTGAGAGCGGGGATGAGGGGAAAAATGTTTGTGCTTAGACATCCGGCTTGTCTTCAAAGGTCCAAGTTAGGCAATATCAACATATCAAGCTTACCTCCACCTTGGAGTCTTCGTTTGCTGTTTGTCTCCTATCTAGGTTGACTTTCTCTCTCCCTTTATTGCAGAGGACAAGGTGTCCCTCCAGGTTTCTAAGCTCACCTCCTCAACCCTGCTGAGCATCTCCTTCTCTCCTGTCTCCTCCTGACATCTACTCTTCAATTATCCCCACGTTCTCTTGCACCTTTGATCCTTGCCTCTCTATTTGTTTTTCCTTTGCAGGCTACAAACATGTGCTAGTCTAGCCTGTCCTTCCATGAAATCCTTCCCTTGACCGGTACCTTCTTAAACTCGGGGAGAGAAAGAATACTTCTTTCCCAGAGATGGTAGGAAAGGAGACAAAACACAGAATGGTTTTGAGGTTTGAGAAAGGAATGATGGGATGATCCATATCTGTCTAGAACAGAGGCGGGGCAGTGTGTTAAGTGTGAGACGAATGCATGGTTATATATAATCCGGTAGGTTTAGAACAGCTGACACTACTGTCATCACGCATTGACTCAAGTTGGAAACCTCAGGGTGAGCTCTGATCTTTCCTTCTCGTTCTCCTTCCCCTCTGCTCTCTTCGCCTCAGCCCCAAATCCCATTGACAATATCCCCTTGTTGTATTTCTCGTTCATTTCTTTCCTTTCTGGACAGTCGGCGCTCTCCTCCCCCTCTGCCTTCACCTGTGGTGGTGTCATAACGAGTTTTCCCACCTCCATTCTCTCTGCCTGTCTCTGTAGCCTGCATTCCGCCCCACCTTGCCTTCTGTGCTGCTTTTCAGTGACATCCAGTGCCCACCAAGAGCATGTGTTCTTCAGCCGCCCGCTCATGGCCTTCCGTAGTTTGGCATCAACTTTGTCACCTCTTCCTCATACTTCCTCTCTCTATTTAACCAGAGTGGCTATTTCATCTTATTCGAAATATATGTTTTGAGTTCCTGCTTCTAAAACTTCTTTATCTGGATATCCCAGCCAAGGATTTCACCCTTTCTCTCTGCCATGTGACTCTTACCCATGCTTCCAGGACTCATCTCATGGTTGCCTGCTTGACCGATCACCCTGGTTAGCAGCGGTCTTTCTCATTTCTGAATTCCAAGCACGTTTATATGGTATGTTGTGTGGGAGCTCAGATTTTGGAGGCAGACTTCCAGGCTTAAAGTTTTGTTCTGCCACTTACTATCTGCATGCCCTCGGACAAGTCAGTCAGCTTCTCTGAAACTCAGTTTCTTCATCTATAAAATGGATTTCTTTTTTCTTTAAATTGAAGTATAGTTGATTTACAATGTTGTGTTAGTTTCTGGTGTACAGCAAAGTGATTCAGTTTTGTATATATGTGTGTGTGTATTCTTTTTCATATTCTTTTCCATTGTGGTTTATTACAGGATAGTGAATATAGTTCCATGCTATACAGTAGGACCTTGTTGTTCGTCTATTTTATATATAGTAGTTGTATCTGCCAATCCCAAACTCCTAATTTATCCCTCCCC
The DNA here is from genome assembly GCF_002837175.3 of Physeter macrocephalus. Taxonomy (NCBI): domain Eukaryota; kingdom Metazoa; phylum Chordata; class Mammalia; order Artiodactyla; family Physeteridae; genus Physeter; species Physeter macrocephalus. The sequence continues at coordinate 158,418,378 of NC_041224.1, forward strand.
CACCCCCTTTCCCCTTTGGTAACCATAAGTTTGTTTTCTATGTCTGTATATTTCTGTTTTGTAAATAAGTTCATTGTGTCGTATTTTAGATTCCACATATAAGTGATAACATATAGTATTTGTCTTTCCCTTTCTGACTTACTTCACTTAGTATGATAATCTCTATGTGCAGCCATGCTGCTTCAAATGGCATTGTTTCATTCTTTTTTTATGGCTGAGTAGTATTGCATTGTGTATATATACTGCATCTTCTTTTTCTGTCCGTCTGTTGATGAACATTTAGCTTGCTTCCTTGTCTTGGTCATTATAAATAGTTCTGGTATTAATATTGGGGTGCATGTACCTTTTTGAATTATAGTTTTCCCTGGTTATATGCCCAGAATTGGGATTGCTGGATCATATGGTAGCTCATTTTTAGTTTTTTAAAGAACCTCCATACTGTTTTCCGTAGTTGCTACACCAATTTACATTCCCACCAACAGTGTAGGAGGGTTCCCTTTTTTCCACACCCTCTCCAGCATTTGTTATTTTTAGACTCTTTGATGATGGCAATAAAATGGGTTTCTTAATAGTACCTGCCTCATAGAATTTTTATGAGAATCAAATGAAATGATGCAATACCAGCACATGGTAAGTGCTTAGTAAATATTGGCTATTCTTGCCATTTATTTGGTCCTTAAAATGACCTGCATTTGTTTGTTAGCTTTTCTGGCAGACATATAATCCCTTTGAGGCAGAGAGGTTTTTGTAGTTTCAGCAATGCTGTTTATACCATAGCTTTATTAACTAAAGGGAGTAGAAAGTAATTTATATCCCTCGAATGAATTTCTTGGTTGACTATAAGGAAGTTGCTGTTTCTCCATACCATAGTTTGACCCCAATTGAAATGATCCCATCTGCAAAATGAAAATAGTAATTTCTTCTTTATAGACAGTAAAAAAAACTTATTCATGGATGAATGAAAGGTATGTGCATACATGAAATACGAATTCAGTGATTTCATATTTTTTAAATTCCTGGTAATCAAATGGTGTTGCGATGGTGTTAGCATACTTTTTGTTCACAGATACTTTAAATGAAACAGTTCTGAAAGTTGATGTTTAAAACGCTAAAGGAAATAAAACTTATAACATCATGTATTAGCTTGATGGCCACCAATGTCCCTTTCAAGTCTAAAATTCTTATAAATTATAAATTGCTTTGAAATGTCTTAAAATCCCCCAATTACCTTTAAATGATTGATTTAATGAGCTTCTGTTACGTTCCAGGTATAGTGTCTGGAATACAAAGTGAACTGGGCACAGTTCCTTCCTTGGAAGATCTTATAGTTCAGGGGTTGGCAACTTTTTTCTGTAAAGGGCCAGGTTAGTGGCTCTCAAATGGGGACAATTTTGACCTCAGGGAACATTTGGCAGCGTCTGGAGATATTTTTGGTTGTTAAGACTGGAGTTGGGGCTGGGTAGACGGAGTGAAGCAAAGGGGTAGTGAAGTGATGGGGTGGGAATGCTCCCGGCATTCAGTGGGTAGAGGCCAAGGCTGTCACTGTCCATCCTACCGTGCATAGGACAGTCTCTCTATGGCAAAGAATTATCCAACCCCAAATCTCAACAGTGCCAAGATTGAGAAATTCTGGACCGGATAATAAATAGTAAATAGATAGTACAGATATGGTTTTGTGGGCCAAGGGTCTCTGTCACAACTACCAAATTCTGCCTTTATACCAGGAAAGCAGCCACAAATAATATGTAAACAAATGGGTAAGTCTGTGTTCCAGTAAACTTTATTTACATAAGAAAGTAGAAAGTGGTTGGATTTGGCCCTAGGACTGTAGTTTACTGTCCCCTGCTCTAGGTGACATGGTAAACAAAACCAGATAATTACAATATATTAAGGTATATGGTCAAAGTTTTCATAGGTTTATCGTAAAGCTTAAAATATGGGCAGTTAGCCTGACCTGAGATATTAGAGATGGTTTCTTGAAGGAGAAAGACTATGAATTTTTTTTTTTTGCTTGTTTGTTTTTTCGGTTTTTTTGAGTGAGGAGTTAGGCAAATAGAACAACTCCAGGAAGAGGGAATAGCATCAGCAAAGACATAAAAATGTGAAACATGTGAAATAGTGTGGTGAGTGTGGGAAACTAATAATAAGAATAAAGGGATTGGGAGTGGTGGTGGTAGTAATAATAATAATAGCAGCTAACATTTAGTGAGCACTTACTGTATGCCAGGAACTCATCTTAGTATTTCACATGTGCTAACTCATCTCCTAGAAACAGAGCTCAGTGTGGCTGGGTGATGTGGGATTAGGTAGGAGCTGTGAGTATGTACTGGAGCTAGGATATTATTCTATACGTGGGTGAAACTAGAAATGAGAAGAGCAGCGAGGAAGCAGTAAGACTTCTCAACTTGATTGGACGTTAAGGGTAAGGGTAGAGAGAGATCACAAGTTTCTGGCTTGGTGACATTAATGGAATATAGAGCTACTGGAGGAGAGGCAAGCTTAATGGGGAAAATGCTAAGTTTAGTGTTGAATGTCTTGTGTTGGAGGTGCTTATGTTATCTGGAGTTCAGTGTCAAGTTCAGATAGTTGGAGCTGTAACTGTAATAAGAATATAAGGAAATATTGTTAAGTTATTTGAAATCGATGAACCCAGGTAAGAAAGCACATCCTATAGAACAATGGTTTAAAAAAAAATAAAAGAATCCTGAGAGTCACTTATATTTAAAAGAAGAGTAGGTTTAAAAGGAAAAATATCAGGGAGGTAGGAGGAGAATCTGAGAAAGTGGTATCACGGAAGGCAAGAAAGTAGAAAGTTTCCAGGACTTAGTGCCAAAGAGAGCACCAGTAAGTTGAGAACTGAAAGGGCCATTGTAGCTGAGAATTCAGAGGTCATGGGTAATTTTATTTTGCTTTTGAATCATAGAAACTTAATTGTTTTGAAATTCAGAGGCAAAAAGCCAGTAGAAGTGGAGAAGCTAAAGATATAAGGAACAAAGATGTTGAAACAACATCGCAGGAGATAATTCCTAACTTTTCTTAAGTATTCATTAAGTAAAGTATGTACAAGAAATCTTATATTTTGTAGGCTTATATTTTGAGTTGTAGTACATGTTTGAGAAATGCATTTTTATATAATCTTTCAGTGATTCATGTTTTGTAGTTATATTCTCCTTCCCCCAATTGATTAGCTCTATCATTAGATTTTACTGAAGTTGTGGGCTGGAGGGGCTCAACATCTATTTGTTACAATAAAATTTAAAAGCCGTAATTGTAGGACAGTAAAACTTTGGGGATATTTTTATGTGATTAGAAAATGGGACACCAACCTCATAGATGTGAAATTTTAAGACACCAAAGAATATCTGGAACACAGTGTCATTTCAGTTGAGTTCAGTTCAATTTAAGTCATTCATTGAATGCCATGCATTTTTTTTAACAGTGATATGACAGAATGTTTTGCTCTCAAACAGCTTACCATCTTATCTGTTTTGTATGTTTATTGCACAAAGGATTTACAGCAACTAAGAATGTAGTTGATGAGAAATGATTTACATACACAAAAGCACTTGAATCTAATCATGAAGAAATGTAATGAAATGCTATTATCACATGTAGAATCAGTGGTACAAGCAAGGTGTACTTTCAGGAAGGGAGAGTCTAGCATGTACTGGAATATTGGAAGCATCTCCATTTACCAGCTCTATATGGTGTTCTTCTCTGGAGAGAATTTAACTAAAGTACTCTTAATAGAAGAATAAATGCCAGTGGTAAAGTACCAAGGGGTGATCCAAGCCATCAAAATACTGTTGGCTCCTTGAGGACAGACTGTGTCTTATCTTTGTATTCCCCTGGGCCAAGGCACCATGGCTACCATTTATTTCAGCACAGTCAGTGCTGAATTGATTACGTTAGGCCATTGGATTAGTGCAGTGGAGGCAGGTTGGACCGTGTGCTGTGTGGACATTCTCCAAATAAGGGTGCCAGTGACAAAGAGCTTCAAGGTCAAGAGAAAGTGAATTGTAAGAACTCCATCTGTAGAGGACAGGGAGTGAAAATGTCTTTATAGGAGAAGAGAAGGCTAAGTGTTGGATGCATTATCAATGGGAGTTGGTCACACCCCCTGGGTTTCTTCCTACCTTACAACAGTACTTGATTCATAAAAACATGCTTCCTGTGTGAGTGAATGAGCCAGTTCTGGCTTAAGGTAGACAAACAAAAAAGAAATAACCAGTGCTTCCACCGTAGCAGTTTCTTATGAAAGAAATTTAAGGTTAAGATAAAGCTTTATGAAAAAAATAAAGTGAAATCCACAAGACTTTTAGTTCTCACCTCTATGGGTTAATCACACCGGCAGTTTCACGAAAACAGCATTGAGAATGACTGCTCTGTGTTTTTGGCTAGCTTTTAGTCCCTATAGGCAAAAAAGCCTTTCTGAAAGAGATTTGAAAGTTGTGGAGTCTGATAACACTGGTAGTTGTCAGGTTTTTCTCTAATGAACAGCTTATCAGTAAATGTGCTCAGTGGTTAATTACCACACTAGGGCTTATTGGCATAAAGTGTAGTAGAATGCCCATTATCCTTATGCAAATTTGGATTTACTGCAGGTTAAATCCTGTGACCTGAAATCTGAGTCGCCTGTCATAAATTAACAGACCGATGTAGTAGCCCTGCTGGGACTGGCAGTGACAAAGGACCCCAGGAGTGGGGTGAATGAATCAAGCCTGGGTGGGTTGGACTTGCTCTTTGGAATGTCTCACAAAGGCTGGTGGAGCTAATTGTGCCACAGAGGCTGTTGGGTGTTTTTGTTTTGTTTTGATTTTGTTTCATTTTACAGGGCAACCAGGTGGCCCAAGCCACTGTTGATGCCAAGGGGTGTCCTCCACCAGGTGGCCTGGGGCATTTGGAGTTGTAGGATTCAGGTAAAGCTCTGCTGTAGTTTCAAGAGACCTGTCAAATTAGGGGTGTGGATCCTAAGATAAAGATTCAGATTCCCAGGTGTTTTCGTCAGCTTAGACTGCTATAACAAATACCGTAGACCGGGTGACTTAAACTACAGACATTTATTTCTCATAGTTCTGGAGGCTGGGAAATCTAGGATCAAGGTTCCCACAAATTTGATACCTAATGATTCTCTTCCTGGTTTTTAGATGGCTGTCTTGGTGGACAGAGAAATCATCTCTCTTGTGCCTCTTCTTATGAGGGCACTAATCCCATCATGAGGGCTCGACCATCATGACCTCATTACCTTCCAAAGGCCCCACCTCCTAATACTATCACACTGGGGATTAGGGCTTCAACACATGACTCTGGGTCGGGGGACACAAACATTCAGTCCATAGCACCTGGGAAGGCTTGGGGCTCAAAGCAGGGAAGGCCAATCTAAGCAGACTAAGGTTCACAGTTGTCTCAGGTATTTCAAAAGGAATGGAGCACAAGGCAGCATATTCAAGAGAAGGCAGGCCTGCAGTAGAGCAGGAATGAGTGTCACACAGTGACCATGTGGGAGCCCATTGCTCAGGAGTACGCCTGGGTTTACAGACCTACTCCCACACTCTGGGGCAGAGGTGGCTACTCCTGTCCCATCAGGGCTGACTCAGGAAAGAAGGGAGCTCGGGGCCCTGTGGGTCTCTCAAGTTACACTCTGCTGACTTGAGGTTAAAACAAGGCAGGAGCTGGTCTGACATAGTCAAAGCCTCATTCAAATCTATTTGTTTATAAAAGCAAGTTGGTGTTTGGCGTTTAGGGACTTCTAATACATTTATGGGTACTGATTGATATTTCTGCAAACAATGGGGAACCTTTCTGAAGCCCTAGAGCCCTGGCTACTGTACCCTGCTTCCAGCATATTGAAATCCGTAACTAAGAACAAGAGGCTCTCAACATCTCAAAGATAGGAAAATCATTATTTCAGAGGTCTCTTCAAATGAATCATTAGTGCTCAGAAAGGGAAATAGAGCCTTTCATGCCTAGGGCATGTGTCCAGGTAATTTTGGCAGGGCATAACTTTTCCTACCACACTATGAGTGTTTGTGTGGCTGGGGCAGAATATGTTGTGGTGTCAGTGCTGATCCATTAGCAGTGAGTGTGGTGGGTGAACGTTCTTTAATTGGTCCCCAGGGTGAAAACAGCCTAGTATTTATAGGCTATTAGAGGAAAGGAGTTTAGGGAGGCAGGTGACTTGTCAGCTTTTTACACCAATGACTTTTATGTCTTCCAGGTCACATTAAAATATTTCACTTGAATCAGGAAAATAGTAGTTCTTTTCTGTCCCATCCTAAGTTCACTGTCTTAGTTAGAAGCATCCATAGAAAGCATCCCTCACTCTTCATAATTTCCCGTTACAAAAGAGGAGCAAGGCTTTCTCTATTTAAGGACAGTACAAACTGTTTTAGGAGTAAGATGTAGTCCACGAATTACCGAGGCAAAGAAGGAACATGGAGCAGCAGTGTGTTCCCCACACAGCGAGTACTCATTGTAGGATGATGAGTAATTAGAGAGGCTGCCAAGTAGGTGGGGCCAGGCCCAGAAGAAGCACTTATTCACTGTATAGAAAATGTCAGACCAAATGCAGCTTTGAAGCTCTGTCTGGTCTCACTGTCCTGTGAGCTGACTTAAGGCCTAGGTGAGAGGCACAATTGAGAGGCCTTCTTTCCTTTGAACCTCACCTTCTTGACCACTTAGCCTTCTAAGTATTGGAGGCAGGAGAGGTCTCCCAAATGAGAATCAGCCCAAGGTCATCTTACAGCAACCAAAACATGAGAGATAGGAAATAAGGAATAAAGGGATGAGAGGAGTCTAAGTCTCATATAAGAGAAACACCCAAGAGGTGGTTCTTCTGAGAGCCCATCATATAGAAAAGAAACCTAAGAGGAAAGATGTGTGCAGAGATCCAGGAGAGTAAGTGGCCCCCTTTATTTCCATTTATTAAAACATTATCCCTCTAAAAGCTTTCAGTCCTTCTTGAGTAGGTCCATTGGGTCACTGATGAGTTAATTTTGCCCTCAACCAATTTCAAAGCTTGAAGAAAGGGTGAGAAGACAAGCTTTGAGCTATGGCTAGTGAAATTATAGGAAAAAATAAGTTTTATTATTATGCCAGCTCAGATATATTGGTAATGGTAGAGTTACGAAGGAGTCTGGCGTCACAGGAAACAATTATCCTTGAGTTGCTATTTTGCTTTCTAGTTCATGTTTTACAACTTTATGTGTTTATGTCCTTAAGCAATATATACTATAATTTGAGTGTTTAAAATGTGTATAAATGATTTCTTACTGTACATATCTTTGTACAACTTACTTTTTTATTTAACATAACATTTTCAAGATTTATCATAGAAGATTCATTTTAAGATGGAAGATAGTAGAGTTCATTTATTCATGTTAACTGCTATTTAGTATCCCATTGTAGGAATATACTTTGTTTTACTTATTGTTGCCCTTTTCTAGTGTGGCTCGATATTTACGTTGTTCCCAGTTTTCAGTATTTCAGTTAAGGCTAGAGTGAATACCCCTGTATGTGTTTTTATTCACATCTGTGCCAGAGTTTATCTAGGATATATACCTAGAAGTGAAGTTGTCTGCTGGGTCATAAGCTGGGTGTATCTTTAACTTCACCAGATATTGCCAAATTGCTCTACAAAGCGACATGCAAGTTTGCACTCCCACTAGCAGTATGTGAATGTTTCTGTTTCCTTGATCCTTCACAATATTTGCCATTGACTGTAAATCAGAGATAAGCCAACTCAATGGAGTTTAAGCCAGATTGACCCTATAAAATATATACCTACAATCTTCTCTCAGTTTAAGTTCCTCATTCCAACTGAGAATCTACAGACCTTAAGGGGGTATAAATTGCATGTTTCCTACCTTTTTCCTTCTTACTCTGCTAAGCCCCAGTGAGAGGCTGCCCATTCAGGTGTCAGTTTGGAGCTTGTCTCTTTATCAGAAGAAACTTGCTGTCTTTCCACTTAAAAATGTGTAGTTCTTCTAGCGCTTACAGAATTTTATTACCCAACCGCAGTATTTCAGATGTACTGCCTTTAAAAAAACGTCAGGATATATGAGAAGATCACAGTCTGAATACCCACATTCAGAAGGTAAAGCAAAAGATACACGCTACTATATATAAAATAGATAAAGGAGCCCTGAACCAAGATGGTGGAGTAGAAGGAAGTGCTCTCACTCCCTCTTGCAAGAACACCAGAATCACAGCTAACTGGATATATACCTAGAAGTGAAGTTGTCTGCTGGGTCATAAGCTGGGTGTATCTTTAACTTCACCAGATATTGCCAAATTGCTCTACAAAGCGACATGCAAGTTTGCACTCCCACTAGCAGTATGTGAATGTTTCTGTTTCCTTGATCCTTCACAATATTTGCCATTGACTGTAAATCAGAGATAAGCCAACTCAATGGAGTTTAAGCCAGATTGACCCTATAAAATATATACCTACAATCTTCTCTCAGTTTAAGTTCCTCATTCCAACTGAGAATCTACAGACCTTAAGGGGGTATAAATTGCATGTTTCCTACCTTTTTCCTTCTTACTCTGCTAAGCCCCAGTGAGAGGCTGCCCATTCAGGTGTCAGTTTGGAGCTTGTCTCTTTATCAGAAGAAACTTGCTGTCTTTCCACTTAAAAATGTGTAGTTCTTCTAGCGCTTACAGAATTTTATTACCCAACCGCAGTATTTCAGATGTACTGCCTTTAAAAAAACGTCAGGATATATGAGAAGATCACAGTCTGAATACCCACATTCAGAAGGTAAAGCAAAAGATACACGCTACTATATATAAAATAGATAAAGGAGCCCTGAACCAAGATGGTGGAGTAGAAGGAAGTGCTCTCACTCCCTCTTGCAAGAACACCAGAATCACAGCTAACTGCTGAACAGTCATCGACAGGAAGACACTGGAACTCACCAAAAAAGATACCCAACATCTAGAGACAAAGGAGAAGCCACAATGAGACAGTAGGAGGGGTGCAATCCCAATAAAATCAAATCCCATAACTGCTGGGTGGGTGACTCACAAACTGGAGAAGACTTATACCACAGAAGTCCACCCACTGGAGTGAAGGCTCAGAGCCCCACGTCAGGCTTCCCAACCTGGGGGTCCGGCAACGGGAGGAGGAATTCCTAGAGAATCAGACTTTGAAGGCTAGTGGGATTTGATTGCAGGACTTTGACAGGACTGGGGGAAACAGAGACTCCACTCTTGGAGGGCACACACAAAGTAGTGTGCACATTGGGACCCAGGGAAAGGAGCAGTGACCGCATAGGAGAATAAACCACACCTACCTGCTAGTCTTGGAGGGTCTCCTGCAGAGGCAGGGGGTGGCTGTGGCTCACTGTGAGGACAAGGACACCGGCAGCAGAGGTTCTTGGAAGTACTCCTTGGTGTGAGCCCTCTAAGAGTCTGCCATTACCCACACAAAAGAGCCAGGTAGGCTCCAGTGTTGGGTTGCCTCAGGCCAAACAACCAACAGGGAGGGAACCCAGCCCTACCCATCAACAGTCAAGCAGATTAAAGTTTTACTGAGCTCTGCCCAGCAGAGCAATGGCCAGCTCTACCCACCACCAGTCCCTGCCATCAGGAAATTTGCACAAGCCTCTTAGATAGCCTCATCCAGCAGAGGGCAGACAGCAGAAGCAAGAACTACAATCCTGAAGCCTGTGGAACAAAAACCACATTCACAAAAAGATAGACAAGATGAAAAGGCAGAGGGCTATGTACGAGATGAAGGAACAAGATAAAACCCCAGAAAAACAACTAAATGAAGTGGAGATAGGCAACCTTCCAGAAAAAGAATTCAGAATAATGACAGTGAAGATGATCCAGGACCTCAGAAAAAGAATGGAGGCAAAGATCGAGAAGATGCAATAAATGTTTAACAAAGAC
>NC_041224.1:158428780-158430429 GCF_002837175.3 Physeter macrocephalus
ATTCAGCACCACCAAACCAGCTTTACAACAAATGCTAAAGGAACTTCTCTAAATGGGAAACACAAGAGAAGAAAAGGACCTACAAAAACAAACCCAAAGCAATTAAGAAAATGGTCATAGGAACATACATACCGATAATTACCTTAAATGTGAATGGATTAAATGCTCCGACCAAAAGACACAGGCTTGCTGAATGGATTCAAAAATAAGACCCATCTACATGCTGTCTACAAGAGACCCATTTAAGACCTAGGGACACGTACAGACTGAAAGTGAGGGGATGGAAAAAGATATTCCATGCAAATGGAAATCAAAAGAAAGCTGGTGTAGCAATACTCATATCAGATAAAATAGACTTTTAAATAAAGAATGTTTGGTACAAGAGACAAGGAAGGACACTACATAATGATCAAGGGATCAATCCAAGAAGAAGATATAACAATTATAAATATATATGCACCCAACATAGGAGCGCCTCAATACATAAGGCAACTGCTAACAACTATAAAAGAGGAAATTGACAGTAACACAAAAATAGTGGGGGACTTTAACACCTCACTTAGAGCAGTGGACCCGATCATCCAAAGTGAAAATAAATAAGGAAACAGAAGCTTTAAATGACACAATAGACCAGATAGATTTAATTGATTTTCATAGGACATTCCATCCAAAAACAGCAGATGGAATGGACATACACTGTCTTCTCAAGTGCACATGGAACATTTTCCAGGATAGATCACAACTAAGGTCACAAATCAAGCCTCAGTAAATTTAAGAAAATTGAAATCATATCAAGCATCTTTTCTGACCACAATGCTATGAGATTAGACGTGAATTACAGGGCAAAAAGCCTACCTCAAGAAACAACAAAAATCTCAAATAAACAATCTAACCTTACATGTAAAGGAATTAGAGAAAGAAGAACAAAATGCAAAGTTAGCAGAAGGAAAGAAATCATAAAGATCAGAGCAGAAATAAATGAAATAGAAACAAAGGAAACAATAGCAAAGATCAATAAAACTAAAAAGCTGGTTCTTTGAGAAGATAAACAAAACTGATAAACCATTAGCCAGACTCATCAAGAAAAAGAGGGAGAGGACTCAAATAAATAAAATTAGAAATGAAAAAGGAGAAGTTACAACAGACACAAACAAACATAGATCAATGGAACAAGATAGAAAGGCCAGAGATAAACCCACACACCTATGGTCATCTAATCTATGACAAAGGAGGCAAGGATATATAATGGAGAAAAGACAGTCTCTTCAATAAGTGATGCTGGGAAAACTGGACAGCTACATGTAAAAGAATGAAATTAGAACACTCCCTAACACTATACACAAAAATAAACTCAAAATGGATTAGAGACCTAAATGTAAGACCGGGACACTATAAACCTCTTAAAGGAAAACATAGGAAGAACACTCCTTGACATAAATCACTTAAGATCTTTTTTGATCCACCTCCTAGAGTAATGAAAATAAAAACAAAAATAAACACCTGGGACCTAATGAAACTTCAAAGCTTTCGTACAGCAAAGGAAACCATAAACAAGACGAAAAGACAACCCTCAGAATGGGAGAAAATATTTGCAGACGAATCAATGGACAAAGGATTAATCTCCAAAACATATAAACAGCTCATGCAGC
>NC_041224.1:158430567-158454878 GCF_002837175.3 Physeter macrocephalus
TGATACAGCCACTATGGAGAACAGTATGGAGGTTCCTTAAAAAACTAAAAATAGAATTACCATATGATCCAGCAATCCCACTACTGGGCATATACCCAGAGAAAACCATAATTCAAAAAGACACATGCATCCCAATGTTCATTGCAGCACTGTTTACAGTAGCCAGGTCATGGAGGCAACCTAAATGCCCATATATACATATATACATGTATATACAATGGAATATATATACATTGGAATATATACATATACTCCAATGTGTGTATATATATATATATATATACACACATTGGAGTATATATATATATACATATATTTATGTATATATATATATAATGGAATATTACTCAGCCATATAAAGAGCAAAATTGGGTCATTTGTTGAGACGTGGATGGATCTAGAGACTGTCATAAAGAGTGAAGTAAGTCAGAAAGAGAAAAACAAATATCGTATATTAATGCATATATGTGGAACCTAGAAAAATGGCACAGATGAACCGGTTTGCAGGGCAGAAATTGAGCCACAGATGTAGAGAACAAACATATGGACACCAAGGGGGGAAAGCGGAAGGGGGCTGGGGGTGGTGGTGTGACGAATTGTGCAATTGGGATTGACATGTATACACTGATGTGTATAAAATTGATGATGAATAAGAACCTGCTGTATAAAAAAATAAAATTTAAAAAATAAAAATAAAATAAGATTAGGACTAATAAAAAATAGAATAGATAAACAACAAGGACCAACTGTATAGCACAGGGAGCTATATTCCATATCTTGTAATAACCTATAATGGGAAAGAATCTGAAAAATAAAAAATATATATGTAAAACTGAATCACTTTGCTATATACCTGAAACAATGTAAATCAACTATACTTCATTAAAAAAGGAAGATTAAGCAAAATATAACCAAATCCCCAATGCAGATATGATTACTGAGCAACTGAAAATGAAGGCATCAAAACTGTTATAAAAGGATGTTTTCATGAAAAATATTGTTCCCCAAATGTGTTCATTCTTTTCCCACTTTAGGCTTTCCCTTTCTGGTGTATTGATGGGTAGATAGGAAAACCTTGTGTTCTCCCTAGAGTTTAAAATGTGTGGTCAGCATTTGAGTCTCTCAGACCTATGGCTCCAACAATTCCTTTCATGGAAAGTCATAAAGTTATGTCTTATAGTGGACTATGTAGTTGACCTCACCTACCATTACTATTAGTATTGACCCTTTCATGTGTAAGTGTTTTTCTTACATCTTCTACAATAGTTAAAGCAAAGTATTTATTTTTGTTGTTATGTGACAAAGAAACAAATCAAAGCTTGATCATGTAGTTTAGCTTGAAGACCCAGATGTGAGAAAAACAAATTCCTTGTTCTTAATTAATGGTTAATTTCAATTTGATGAATTAATTTCAATAGCATACCAATGTATAGAAAACTACCTAACTTTTTAGGATCAGTGTGTTGAGATTCTTCTACCAAGAATGGTGTTAGTTTTGCTTCAATTCTTTGTGAATGAGAAGTGAAGTTCGATGCTCCAATGGCCTTACAGACCATTGAAAGAAGTAGTTTGACAAGGATGGAAAGTTTGAGATCACTGAACTATTGCGCTTGAATAAACTGAGCATTCCTTGATTAAGTTATCAAATAACTATTAAGTGCTTCTATATGTCAGGTACTGTGCTAAGTGCTGAAGATAAAATGATGATCAGATAGAAGATATTCCATACCTTGTTGAGATCTGAGGTCTAGTTTTCATCATCTTTTTAATCAATGTGGTTTTTAAAGACATGAGATTCCATAGCCAAACAGAAGGATCCCTATATCTCTATGGCTTTAACATTTAACTTGAAAAGTAACATTAAGGGTGTGTGATATGTGACTTAAGATTACGTATGTATGTGTTGTTATATTCTAAATATTTTTACTGCAGTATGAATTTGTACTATAAATGTGTTTTGTATTCAGTGTTGAAAAAGAGGACGGTGAGGATAGAGACACAGAGACACACAGAAAGAAGTCATAGCATGAAGTGACCATTTTTAATATGCAAGTGCATAGAAAGAAGTTGAAGCAAAGAATGGAAAATGTGATAAAGTCTATAATTTTTGTAAGAAAAAATTAATTTGTCTTCAAATAGCGTTAAAAAGCTGAAAAGACATTTCTCCCATGGTGATATTCTCATTGTCTCTTTCTCCAGTCTAATTTAATTCATTTTAGCCAATGTATATTAAATATCTATTATTATTAAGCACTGTGCTAGCCACAGGGATACAGAATTAGTATAAAATGGTTCCTTCCTTCAAGGGGCCCACAGACCAGTGAGAAATATTGGCAAGCATGTTGGAAATAATTGTAGTAATTATGATGAAGAATAAAAGATGCCAAATTAGAAAGATGTTTAAAATACTATGTGAGATTTCTGGTTATGATGGGTAAGCTTTTATCAGAGTGACCCCGTCACTAAGGACAACTGGGAAAGCCAGACAAAGCATAAAAATGATCAGTCTGTAGACATCAGAGATCTACCAAGGGAGAGAGGACTCAAAGGGCCAAGATGCTGAAAAAAGAGAAGGAAAGCACAAAAATGTGAGACCAGAAGTCTCACCAAAAAGCATATGTTTTCCCCTCAAGACATTTCCTAAGAGGCAGGAAGTGCCATCAAAGAGGCTGAGAATGTGAGCAGAACCTTCAGTAGTTTCACGGAGCTGGTAGACAGAAATTGAGTCCAGATTAATCAGTAAGTAGGGGCCTTGACAATATTCCATTCCTAGGTATATGCCAACAGAAATGCATACATATTACATCATAGTATCCATACAAAAATGTCGATAAACACACTATTTAAAATAGTCCCAGACTGGAAATAACCTACATGGCCACGGACAGTAGAATCAATAGACTGTGTTATATTCACAAAATAGAATGTTATACAGTAATAAAAATGAATGAGCTATCTACAGCAACATGGATACATCTCTAAATATAATATGGAGTAAAACAAGCCAGATACAGAAGAGTACATATTATAATTTTCCTTTTATATAAAGTTTTCAACAGGATAAACTATTCTATGCTGTTATAAATCAGTTATCTTTGAAGAAGAATGGGGTGAGTGGGGAGCAAGAAGGAGGCTTCTGGGGTGTTGTAATTGTCATATTTCTTGGTCTGGATGGTGAGTACATATAGATGATCACTCTGAATATTTCTCGAGCTCTTGACTTTTGATTTGTTTACTTTTCTGAATGTATGTTTTAATTAAATTAAAAAATGTCAGCCAAGAGAGGAACAATATATTTTGCTTGAGAAGACTTGAAGCAGATTTGAAAATTGGCCATGATTATTTTTCCAGACAGAAGAGATAGGGAAAGAATGTTCCATTAAAGGAACAGCCTAAGCCAAATATACAGAAGTGGAAGGATTTATTTTCAATTAACAAGTGTTTGTGTCTAGAATGTTGATTATGTCTGGGGAGAAGGGTAGGAGATTAGGCTAAAGATATAGGTTGGATCCTGTTTGTAGAGTGTCATAAATTGATTGCAAAACATAAAGAGATGACAGGTTCTTGAGCAGAAACTGTAACATGGACTTTTGGATTGGACTGCATTTGAAATACCACCAGCTAAAGACTGGTTTTGCCAGAAAATTTTGAGTTTGGCATTTAACTTCCTTTTTCCTGGAAACCCGTTCCTTCTCAGCTTATACGTGAATGCAGAGTCTTCCATCTCCTTTTAATTAGTTCCTTGATCTATAGCAGCACAAAGTAGAGTGGTTTGGTTTTTTTCAATTTGCATAAACAACACCTTTTTTGTAACTGTTGGCCTGTTGTTGTCTCTCTCCTTTATAGATGTCATTAAGTGAATTCCCTAGGTTTAAGAGGGCCTATAATGAGGATCTCAGTGCCTGCGGTGGCTGGCCCACCTCTTGAACCAGCTTGTCCACCGTCTGAAGAGATACACCCTGAACTATACTCTAGTATTTCAAGTGGGCTCTGGATTGGCAGGAAGAGACCGTAAACACACACTTCATTTAATTTCTCAATTTCTCAGGGATAAAAGTACTATCAGAGACATGGTGACCACATAGGGCAGGAACAGATGTAATGTTTCCTAGTACAGCTTCGCTTGGCACCCAAAGGTCCTTCGTAGCAGCGAGCAGCAACAAGAGACACTGTTCACTTGGGATTGAGTCCTTTCAAGTCTTTTTGAAAGCTCAGGTCTTATTATGACTCTGCCTTGTATGATTGGGACTTACGTCACAATCTAAAAGAATTGACACCAATAATCTATGCATGTCCATTTAAGGGAATGTTTTCAAATTCTGGAATATCTTGGCCGTTTATCCAAATGTGGCATGGCAAGGCCACATCTTCACCTGGAGGGGGAGTCAGCATCCACATGCTGGATAAGTAGCTTTGCTTCCAGCTTTGTGGTGTTCTTGAAGACACTTTTCCATACAGAAGCAAATACCGTAAGATAAAAAAATAGAAAAATGGAATTTTTTTTCCTGACTCTTTACTGTAAGATCCTTCCCGTGTTTTCAGTTTTCAAAATCAGTGAGATACTTCAGGTTAGTGGTGTGTAAATTGTTCTGTGCAGTTTCCTTGATAACAGCAGAGGTGGAAACAGAAGTATGTTTTTTTTGTTTTTTCTTTTTTGGGGACCAAAGTCATTCCCAGGCAGTGAAATTTCAGTGAGGAATGGACTTGGCTTATTTTATTAACTGCTTGAGCCTAAAGGAAAGTAGCTAGACCTCCCAAAGCAGCTGGCTGATTTGCAGGAAATGTTTTTGGAAAAGTGGGTCTCCTACTTAAGTTCTCATTCCACTCCCATCCCATGTGTGTCCTATTGGCAATGATGGAGATTAGAAACCACTCTGGGTAAAAGATGTGCAGGAGATCAGGACACACTCCTTCTCTCAATCCATAATTGCTACCCCTTTGCTGGTTCATTCCAGTGTTGGGAATTGGGAGGGATTTGCCAAAACCAATCTGGTACTGGTTTCCATGCTCTGTGATTCTGTTTCAATTGTGTGTTTATTCACTGCCCTGTCTAGTTCTTCTCCAGAACCATAGATGAGTGTGAGTCTGTCTGCATCACAAAGTGACAGTGGTGGGGGAGGAGCAGGAAGACAGGCAGGTGCTTATACTGAAGGAAACAGTCAAGGACCCAGAGAGTGTGGCAGCTCAACAGTAAGTGGGCTGTTGGAGTCTGGGCCTTAATAAGGTGGGTGCCTGTTCCCTTGTGGCATTACCTTAGCCATAGTCCGATCCGCATCCCTGTGGTCTCAGAGTTTCAATTTTAGCTAATGATGATGATGATGATGATGATGATGATGATGATATCATCAATATTAATTTATCACTTACTATATGCTGAGCAGTGTCCTAAGTGCTTACATTATAAACTTACCCAGTCTTCTTACTAACTCTTAGGAGATAGGTACCACACTGTCATTGAAGAGAAAAAAACAAAACCAGAGAACAAAGATAGTTTACTCAAAAGCCATACAGCCAGTTAAGAGTTGGAAATGAAATTAAAATCCATACAGTCTGGTTTCAGACAACACTACTATAGAGACTGAAAAACATGAATATTCTAGAGCACCCTTTTCTTTCTACCTGTAAAACTCAGTCACTGCGCTGGATTAGCTTGTGGTCAGCTTGGGGCAGTTTGTCCACTGTTTGAGTTATGGGATCAGAGCAAGAGGTGCTAGTCCATGTTAGGGATATTTCATTTGGGCTGTAGAAGAGCACACTGAACTACTCTTATTCCAACAGAGTTCCCTGGCTTTACAGAGCAGAATATAGAAGGGTAGATTAAGTGAAAATAAGTGAATACAGATACATAGGTATTGACAGGTGGTTGGGATTCAGACAGGTGGAGCAGGACTGCAGATTGTATCAGTGACAGTGAGTATATTTTAGGGGAGGGGAGGGGCCTTATGTATGGTTAAGGTAGCAGCGGGACAAGTTGTAGGGAATCTTGGACGTCAGGAAAAGGAGTGCCTTTAGACTGATGAAAGTTTACTTTCCAAGTGTCCTTGTAGAATTCTTTATTGATCAACAGGCTATTTTGTCATGATTGGCCTCATAATTTATGATATATTAAAATTTCCATATTTGGTATTTTATGTTAGTGACATCTTAGAGTAAGGATTCCCTGGTGAAATTTAGAAAGACAACTTAATCACACCAGCGACATTTATATAAATGCTTTCTAAGGATGGTTTACTTGGAGAACTCCCAAAGATGGATATTGCCATCCATTGAATAAAGATTCTCATTTTTCTACTTGGGGGTCTTGTTCTCTTCCTAAACCTTTGTCCCTTAGGGTTGATAAAGGACTGTATCTTATTTGGGGGCCTCTTTTTACTGGCTGCATTAACCATACTGATCTGGGAATTGGAAGACCTTGGAAATATGCCAGATTCTAACAGTCGGGGTCTGTGGATCTTGGGCATGTGTTATAAACGGGCTCTGGCTGTGTGGAGTAATGGAGGTCTCTAGAGGGGTGGTACAGAAGAGTCACAATTTACGTGGAGATTACGTTTTAAAATTGGCACATGAGGTAAAAAAAAAAAAAAAATGCTTGCAATCAACTTTATCCTTAACAAGTCTTTAAAATCACTCCCTGGAGTCCAGGACCCTTGAACAGCTCCAAAACCAAGAGTTAGCATCCTTGATTTCTCTCTGCATTTCTGTTAAGGCAACTCTTTCCAGGAGATATGAAGGCCAGGTCTACTTGGAATAAGGCAAAACATTAGGTGGTAAATAGACAATTTTCTCACTCCCTCTCATTTCCCCCTGAGTATGGGAAACTGAATTTGTGTAAGTTACATGTAAATATGATGCAACTCTACTGTACTGTTTATTGTGTTAATAAATAAATTGACTTTTATTATGCTTTAACTCTTTCAGTTTCATTGATTCACTTCTTTGTAACGAATGTGTGAAGGCAACGTTGAAAAAGCAGTTAAGACATGTCTTTTTTTATTGAAGAGCTCTGTCTCAGGTCAGGGAAACAGACAAGTAAACAAATTCTTATCGTGCAATTTGTGAAGTGCTTTAATGAGGCACCGCCTCAGTGTTTCAGGATCATAGCAAAGGGGCCAGTAAAGCGATCTGGGGGTCAGGAAGGAAGGGCTGTAAAGTGGGACATGCTGGTCCAAGGCACCGTCTTTTCTCACTGGATTGCGGCAACAACCTTCTAAATGCTCTCCCTGCTTCTCTTTTCACCTCTGCTTTTCCCCTTTCCCCAAGTCTATTCTGGCTCCCTAGCATCCAGAATTTTCCTCTTAAAACATAAAAGGAACATACACACCCCTCTGCTCAAAACCCTCCAGTGGCTTTGCATCTTGCTCAGAAGCAGAGTTTAGGTTCTTAGGAGGCCTGTAAGACCTTGTGGGCTCTGGCCCATACTACCTCTCTGCCGTCATCTCCAGTTTGCTCCTCACCATTCCCCCGATCCAGCCACATCAGCCTGTGTGATGTTCTTTGAATATGTCATACTTGACTGCTCAGAACTTAGGTAATTGCTGTCTGTCTGCCTGGAATTCCCTTTCCCTAAATGTGTACAGGGCTTTTTTCCCAGTGTTTCCAAGTCCTTGCTGAAATACCACAGTATTTTAGAGGCCTTTCCTAGCTATCCTGCAAAAATAGTAGCAAGCCTCCACCCCCTCCCAGCACACACATTCTCTTTTAGCTTGCTTATCATCTGACATACTGTAAGTTCACTTATTTATTTGCCCCATCAACTTAGATCTTAAGGTCCATGAGGATAAGACTTTATCTTGTCCACTTTGGGACCATGCCTGTGCATATAGTATTAATTCAATAAATGTTTGTTGAATGTGTAATTTATTTTTCTTCTCTTGCAGTATCTTCCACATATATCTGCCTAGTAAGTGGATGGATAGATGAATGATGAGTGTATTCTCTTGGCACCAGCAAAAGCGATTATTCCCCAATGGACTATTTCTCTGGAATGACTTTACAGTTTGTCGTGGGGACACAAGATTTTATCAGAATTTGTCAGGAACTCTTGGGTTCCGCTGAGATAACATCTCAGTCACAGTTGTGGAAAGAAGGGTTTGGTATTGGGGAGAGGGAGTAGGAGAGGATTGGGCTGGCCCAAAGAGCCTCCCTTATGTTGAGAAATTTGATTGGTAATACCTGGTTAGCTGTTAGATTAAAAATATGTGTGTATATATGTGTGTGTGTATGTATGTGCACCCACATACTTTTCTTTGTGTATATTGTACGTTTACATAAGTACTTTTGTATATGTAAGCGTAAATATATATGACCTAAAGAATCAAAATAGAAGATCCCGAAAGTCCAAAGATTTGAACCCCACAAAGAACTCTGAAGGTTCGGTGGAACCCTTGATGCCTGGGGAGCTAGAAGTATGGGGAAGGTTTATAGAGGTTTATATGGGGAAGGTTTCTAGCTCATTAGTTACTACTTTCTGCTGAGGCTAGACATACAGCAGTGAGAAGGAACAACAACAACAAAATTCCCTGCTTTCATAGAGCTTACCTTACAGTAGGAGGAAACAACGTGTAAGAAAGTAAATCTGAAGTACTATATATGGTCATACAACTGCTTTGAGGAGAGGAAACAAAATATAATGTGGTGAGGGAGTGGAAGATAACATGGAAGATAACGAGTGCCATTTTAGAGAGTTGGGTTGGTAGGGAGCTGATGTTTGCTTGACAAGAAGTCAGAGGATCAGTAATTGCAAAGACCTGAGAAGGAGGTGCTGGTGGAATTCAAGGGATATACAAGCGAACGAATTAAGCGAGACCAAGTTGCATGGAGCCTTTAAGCCCTGGTGAGGGATTTGGATTTTAGTCTGATTAAAGTGAAAAGCCACTGGGCACTTTTTAGCAGGGAAGTGATTGATCTGAATTTAGAAGGATCCCTCTGACTGGCCCGTGGGGGGGATGGGCCACAGTGTGCACTAGTGGAGAGAGAAGATGGGGAGGTGGCTGCTGCTACCAGGCAGGCTGGAAAATAGAACAGTGTGAGTGAGAGTAGCAGCAATGAGGTGGTAAGAGGTGGATGGATGTGGGATGTATTTTGGAGATAGAGTCAGTAGGATTTATTGATGAACCTGGGTATTGGGCGTGAGAGGTGAGTAATTGTGGATATCTTTATTAGTCAGGATAAGCTAGGTTGTGTTGTGGCAACAAACTCAGAGGCTTAAAACAAAAGAGGTGTATTGTTCACTAACACTTCATATCCTTTGTGTGTTGGCTGGTGGGCCTTGATATTTTTATTATTGTTCTCACTCTGGGACACGGGATGACAGGGTAACCACTCACTGGAACATCGGTGGTTGACATTGAAAAGGGAGAAGAGAAATGAATGAATGAAATGTTTGGCCTGAAATGACACATATCACTTCTGCTCAAAAGGAATTGGTCAAAAGTAATCACACAGCCCCACCGACCGCACGGTGGCCAAGAAATACAGTCCTGTCTCATGTCGGAGGTAAAGGGTCAGAACTACTCAGACAGCAGCACTGTTAGCTCCATGATGTCTTCCAGGTTTGGATAACTGTTAATAACATTGGCTAAGTGGAGATGCTTGGGAGGAATGGGCTTGGGAAAGGTGAAATCAATATTTCTCTTTTAGCCATGTTTAATTTAAAAGCCTGTTAAGTGGAGATGCCAAGAAGGCAGCTGGAAATGTGAGTCTGATGATCAGAGGAAAGCTATGGCTAGAGATGTAAATTTGAGCATCAACCATATACATATACATACATACATATATATATATATATATATATATATATATAATTTTGAAAATAATGAGGCTCACAGAATGTAGTTGGAATCAGGAAGAGGGCCAAAGACAGAGCTCTTGGACTCTTAACAGGTAGAGGTCTTATAGAGTAGTAACCAGCAAAGAAAACAGAGAGATTATTTAGGTAGGTAGAGACACAAGAGATTATGGAATCTTACAAGACCTTGAGAAGCAAATATTGCAAGAAGAATGCTGAGAGGTCAAGGGAAATGAGAATTTATTATTGGTTCTGGAAAGCTATTGACCACTGCCATGGTGTGACGTGGGCAAGAGACTAATTTGAAGTGGATTGAGGAGAGAATAAATAGCAAGTGTGGAATTGATGAAAGTAGGTACGAACAACTTTTGGAAGGGCTTTTCTCTAATCAGAGCAGTCAAATGGAGTCTGTAGTGAGGAGGGACATGGCACCAAGAAGCTAAGAAGTTAGGAGGGGAGCAGATTTGTGGGCAAGAGGATGATTTTGTCTCTTGAAATGTTTTGACCTAAAAGAAAGGCAGCCAAATGAAAAATACCCAGATAATAGTTGGAGATATGAATCTGAACATAGAGAAGAATCAGAGCTGGCATAAATATTTAGGAGCCCTCTGCATAGAGAAGAGTTGGAACTGGGAATGTCAGTGAGCTCTGATGGAAAATGTGTAGAGAAAAAAAAGTGGAGAGATCAAAGTTGAGCCTTAGGGAACACACATTAATAAAATCAAGAGAAGAAAGTGTAGCTAGTTAAGAAATGGGAGGAAATAGGTTGACTAGATTATGTGTCATACAAATCAAAGAAAGAGAGTTTCAATACCTTTTCAAGAGGTTTTTCTTCAAGTTTTATATTTTCATAAATATGTAGTCCACATTCTATGCTTTCAGGCCAGATTTGCTGTAGACACTATTGCAGTTGGTTAAATACATAGCTAAGAACTGTGGAACACGTGGGATAATGGATTTTTTTAATCTCAAATACATGGTATTGATGCTTTTCACTTTTCTTTTTGCTATTGTTTCTTCTCATTGTTCTGAAATTTCTCTAAAGCTTACTTAAAATAAAGATATTATTAGTGCCATACTCATCACTATCTTTTTCTTCTTCTCCTGTTTCTCTTCCTCTTTCATCTTCATCATCATCAATTGTCACCATCATCATTATCAAAATAATTATCATCACCATTAGACCTCATTGGAGCAGTTATTTTGGTATTTTAAAAATTTGGCTAGAACTCCTGAGAGGTATGCATCTTAGAATAGCAGGGTATACTGATAGCACTTTCGATTATATGTTGAGTACTTACTGAGTGCTTATTTCAAAGATGAACACGATTCCTGCCTGAAGTTCTTTCAGTTCAGTTTCCTAGGAAAGATAACAGAGAATCAGGAAGGAGAAGTGCTCAGAGGGAATACAGGAGTATTCCTGTATACAGGAATACAGGAATACAGACTTCATATATAGGTGTCAACAGAATACTTTGGAGAAGTTTTTTCTCTGTTCAGGTTAGTTAGATATAAGAAGCATATGTAGATAAATAGTTCTGGCATGTGGATGCAGGGTAAAGTGGTGACTACATATCTTAATATCAAATGGAATAAAAGTGGACTGTCTTTTTCTTCAAGCTAGGGATAATGTGGTTTTATGACACACCTTCTCTGGAGTATAATTTGGTTCATTTTCAGTTCTGGTGGTATGTTTGGCTTCTTGGTTGAACCCTCCCACCCTCTGCTTCTCTCCCTGCTCCCTCCCTTCTTTCTCTCTCCCTCTTCTTCCCTTCCTTCCTTCCTTCCTCCCTCCTTCCTCCCCAGAACTTCTTACTTCTCCTACTGAATTTGTTCTGTCAGTGACTTGATATCTACCTAGTTACCCAAGCCAGAGACCTAGAAGTCATTATTGCTTCCCCTCTTTCCTTAAACACTCCTCCAAGACCCATCTGTCCCTAAGGTATGTTGACTAGACTCATCTCTGTCTTACCCACTGCCACTTTCTTAGTACAATTGTTCATTCTGTTCTGGAATGTTGTAATGTTATGGACCACAGACCAAGTGTAGGACAGCAGTATGAAGAAGAGATTGAAGGAGAAGACATCGGACTTGGAATTAGTACTCATTAGGAATCTATATCATACTAGGTAGGCCATGTGAGACTTAATTCAGACTCCATTTCTCCAGGGAAGAATTGACCATTCTGCCTTGAGAATCTACTGCATCCCATACATATTCCTCTTCTAACATCACTGCATGTATATGTTTACTTGTGAAACAGCTCTACTAAGAGGAAAGTTCCTTAAGGTCAGGGACCATACCATTCCTTACAGAGCCTAGCATTTAGTAGGTTCTCTATGGTTGTTCAGTGGATGATTAAAGAAAATGGAGGCCTGAACAGAACCAGTGGCAGCAGGAATGGAGTAGAGAAAATAAATGTGAAAGACTTGTTGGATGTGGAACCAAATGGACTTGGTAACAAGCTGATACTAGGGGCAATGAGGAGGGAAGGATCAGATATATCTTCAACACTTTGAACTTGGGTGACCATTAGCAGGAATAAGGAATCTGGGAGGAGGAGTGGATGAGTTTATTTTTAAACAGGTTGATTCTAAGGTTCTTTGGAGAATTTTAATTTTAGGTAGATGATTGTTCCAGCAGACAATTCAGTTTGGATTGTGGGGCTTTGGAAAGTGTTTGGTCTAGAGATAAATGTGTGTGAGTGGAGGATATTACCAACTGAGATAGAGTAGTGAAAAGGAGGAAGAGAACCTTCATCAGATGCTTGGGGAAAGCTTCTTTTTAAGCACTTTGGAAAAGATGCTGATGACAGAGGCAGAAAGTGAGTCATCAAAGAGTTACTTGGAAAATGTACAGTCAGGAAACCCTGGAAAAGAGAATTTTGAGAAGGAAGTGATAGACCAAAAAAAAAAAAAAAAAAAAAGCTATTTCACAGACATTGAGTGTTCTGAGGACTGAGGCCTATTTAAATTTAGTTAATAAACGTTAGTAATCTTATTTCAAAATTATTTACTCATAAGTTTAAAATGGTTTATCTTAGAAAGCCACTAAGTTACAACACAGTATTTTGAATGCTGCAAAGACAAGGTGGTAAAAATTCTCTCCTCTTGCATCTGTGGTTAAATAAAATACCTTTTATTGGTTTTTTTTGGAACTGTATCCTCTAGCCACACAGTCAAGTGGAATCCAGTGAAAGAAGCCAAAGAGATAAAAGCTAAGTGTCTTGATTTATCCCTTTGCCACTTTTGACTTTCTTTGTTCATTGTAAGGTATTAAGCAGTAGATTTAGGGTTACTGATAGAATTCAAATTGATGCCTTGTCTTTTCTTTGCCCTGGATCTAGGGACATTCTAGTCTCTCTTGATTTTTTTTCCCTTTCTGTACATTCGTAGTTTGAGTAAGAGTAAGAGAGCCCTAGATAGACCCCAACAATCTTTTAGGTGCAATAGGCCATGCTGTCAGCACTTTCTTCAGGGCAGCCCATAAGGAGGCCAGGGAGAAGGATGCCATTATCCATGTCTTCCTCAATCCTTGGATTGTGGTAAATACAGAAGACACTTGCTGGTCAAAATTATGTGAGGCAGGAAAATAAACATTTTCTACCTTTGGGATGAAAGAAAACATAGACAAGGGCATGGCCAGTTAAATGGTTCATTAGACATGGGGAAAATAGTGACCATGTGGTCAGTGCTATGAAAGTTCCAGGAAAGGTCCTTGGTAAACTCTGCAACCATAAATTTAATTTTATACTGTTTGTTTTGTTTACAGGTAGAAATACTTTGCTATCCTTTTTTAGTGTCAGCACCTCCTTAGGAAGCATTTAAAGAAACACATGATAGTGGTTACTTTCATGCCAGCCCAGAAATAAATTCTAAAAATCAAAGAGGCAGAGGTAAAAGTGGGTAGGTTTTTCCAAAGTCTTAGCTTCCTCTCAGGATATCTATTAGACCTTTGGTTACAGGAAGGTCCCCCAAATGCCATGTATTCCCTAGGCTCATTGCCTATTTTTTGTTTCCTTGATCACTCCAGTTTGGCCTGATTAGATGGTACCAAGCTTTCCAGCTGCTGATTTGGATTTCAAGGAAAGTTGGCAAATGCAGTGACACACTGATTCATATATACAAGAGTATATAAGTCTTTGTTGTGGTTTTGTCTGTGAACAGAGGAGTTCCTAGGTGGGGATGATTTCCTGAGAAGTAGTAATAGCATTGTGATTGAATAAAGGTTGTTTCTAAACTTCTAAAATGTTGTTTTGTCCAAAGTAATTGGAATATACAGGCCAACCATGCAGCCTAACGGTTTTTTTTTTTTAACATCTTTATTAGAGTATAATTGCTTTACAGTGGGAGCCTAATGGTTTTGAGAATCCATTTGGGAGTCAGATAGACTTGAGTTGAGATCCTTCCTCTGCCAGTTGAAAGCTTTGTGAGCCTGGGTAAGTCATTTTGACTTCTCCAAGTCTCAGTTTTCTCATCTGTAAAGTGGGACAGTGATGCTACCACATAGAATTGTTGTGATAATTACAGGGGATTCTAAATATAAAGCATTTATCACCGTTCTTGGCATCTAGTATCTGTCCTTCATTATCAGTGTCAGATGGAGAACTGGATGCCTCAGCCGACCCAGCCAGTATAGCCTTCCCAGGGCCTCCAGCAAGTCATCAAGCCCTCTCAGCTTTATTTCTGAAATTTTTCTAGAATCTTCCCCTCCTTCCATTTTTATCATCACTGCTCTAGACCTGGAAATTACTTTCTCTAATTTGGATATTTTTTTAATATGCTGCACACAGTTGCCATATTGTTTTTCATAAAACTTGTTTCTGATTATGTTTTTCCTGTTCTGGATCCTCAGTGCTTAGCTTCTTTTTTTTTTTTTAAGTCTTTATTGAATTTGTTACAGTATTGCTTCCGTTTTATGTTTTGGTTTTTTTGGTCCCGAGGCATGTGGGATCTTAGCTCCCCAACCAGGGATCAAACCCACACACCCTGCAGTGGAAGGCGAAGTCTCAACCACTGGACTGCCAGGGAAGTCCCCTTAGCTTCGTTTTTAAGACTGTGATTTGGTATGAATTTATTTTATCAGCTTGATCCTTTCTTCTTCATTTTCTTTATGCTCTTCTCTTACCTGACACATATATCACCAAGCCATAATAATTCTATTCATTGCACTTTTTATACTTTTGGTCTTACCTATGTCATGTTGCTGTAGATTTTCAAGTTGTATTTTTGCTTTTTAAAAAATTTGCTTCCTTTTAATTCATTTCCGATGGCCACCAGATTAATCTTTTATACAGTGCCAACCTGACCTCATGACTCTCCTGCATGAGTGGTTCCGCACTGCCTTTAGGACCAAATTAAAACTTGGCAGCTGAATGCAGGAGGTCTTCTGGGGTCTTCGCCAGTTTCCTTTTTTACCATCTTCTCTACCATCACCTCCATCCCTCCCACTACTCTGTGTAATTCAGCCATACTAATCACTCTCCATTCTGTGAATATGCCAAGATTTTTCACCCTTGTCTCTCTTTCCGCATGTTGTTTCTCTTACTTTCCTCTTTCTCCTGGCTGATGCAAGTCATTTATTAAGCTTCACCTTAGTACTCTATCCTTTGGAAGGTCCATTTTTTGATTGACCCTTTCTCCCACTCATAGGTTGAATTAGGGCTCATCCTTACTTTCATGGTAAGTAGGAATACTTTATAGAATCCTTTGTCATGCAAGTTGCTAACTTTTCTGACTGTCCCCCTTCTAACAGAGGACTTATCTTTTTCATCTTTGTATTTCCACAGAGCATGACACTGAATGAATAGACATTGAGCATATGAACAACTGAATAAATGTGTATGTATCTGTTTCCTTTAATAGAGTAAAAAAAAAAAAAAAAAATCTCTGAGGGAAGAGCCAGTGTCTCTTTCTTCTTTGTATCCCTCACACTTCTCAGCATGGTCCTTTGTATATAGTAGTTGCAAGGTAAATGCTCAGTGAATGAATAACAATATACATGTCTGTTTTCCCCAGAACATGCTAAATTCTTCAGGAAAGAGATTGTGTTGTAAAAATTAGATGGCTTCTAGCACAGTGAATTGTACATAATTCATGTTTTAATTCTTATATTAATTTTTGCTTTGATTTGAACTCCAGCTGTGGTGGGTTATGAGAGGCAGCCTGTCTTTATTATATGAGCACATACTTGATAAAGCTGTGGGATCAAAAACCTGATAGCTAAGCATAGCTGGTAATTTAAGTTTAAGAGACAGTGCATCCTAGGATTGGATTACTAGTGTTGATAGGCCTGGACAATTTTCCACTCTTGCTTGGTTCTTCCTCGCCAAACCTGAGAAATCCATGTATGGCAAGCCTCAAAGCAGGCAGGCTTTGCCTTGAGGGGGTTATTGCAAGTCAAACTTTAATAGGGGCTGGGGAAGGAGAAGAGAAAGAGTGTATTTCCTTTGGCTACTGTAACAAAGTGTCAGAAACTGGTGCCTTAACACAGCAGCAGAAATTTATTCTCTCACAGTCTTGGAGGTCAGAAGTCCAAAATCAGTTTCCAGTTTCACCAGGCAGAATTCAAGAGGTCAGCAAGGCCACGATCCCCTCTGGAAGTTGTAGGGTAGAATCTGTTGCTTGCCTCTTCCAGTTTCTGGTAGCTGCTGCTATTTCTTGACTTGCGGCTGCATCTCTCCAATCCTGCCACCACCTTTACATTATCGTCTTCTCTCTGTATGTGTAATCTCCCTTTGCTTCACTCTTATAAGGATACAGGTGATTGCATTTAGGGCCCACCTGGATAGTACAGGATAATCTCAGCTCAAGAGCCTTAACCACATTTGCAAAGACCCTTTTCCAGTAAGGTAGTATTTTACAAATTTTAGCCATTAGGACCTGATATCCTTGGGAAAAATTATTCAGCCTTTCAGAGAGACAGATGTTTTTCCCCTTGGCAGACTCAAAGTGCTTATTCTTCTAGGAACTTGGTTTGCTTACAGGCATACCTCATGAGTAAACCATTTTCAAACTGATGGCCCACTTAAAATAAGCCAGGGGCTACTATGAGGACAGGGCTAATTTAGGTCAGTCTCATGTTGCTGGACAGGTGGCTATGGTAACATTCCCAGCTCTCATTATGAAAATAAACAGTTAATACTTATGGAGGATCTGAGTAAGTACTAGAAGAGCCGGTTGGAGTTCTGGGCAAGTCAGCAGTGGCAGCCAGTTCCTGGCCCTGTTTTGGATGGATCATGGTCTAGTTCTGGGGTGACAGGTGTGCTCAGCTAGCCTGGCACTCACTCTTCTGTGTCCAGCAGTTGCTTTTGCCATCTTTTTCATTAGGAGGGTCACGAAGGATGCAGGTGGTCACTGGGAGGGAAATTCAGGTGGACTCAAGAGAGAGGAGCTCTGGATCGGGCCCCGTGTGCATGGTCGGAGGCAGGTCTTCACCAGTTTTTGAATTAGCGAACTTCAGCAGTTGAGTTTGGGAAGCAGATTCTTCCTGGCTCCTCTACGCCTCCTTTACACCTCTCTCATATAGCCTAAGGGGGGCATGGATCCCAGGAGAGATCTTCCACAGGGCTTTGACGGATGCCCTGAGCATACTTCATTCAGTGTGCCTTCTTGACTGTAACCTGCTAGCCTAAGCCTCAGGCAGGAGAGACTCCCATTTCTAGTGATTGTCTTATAGTCCAGCTAGTTGGAGAAACTGGATTATAGGAGGGATCTTATGGAAACATTGTTTGTTTTCTTCTGTTGTGTAGAGGTAGGATAGTAATTGTTATTGAACACAGGCTCTCAAGCCAGACTTACTCTTATTTGATTCTGGCTCCACTACGTAATAGCTGTGTGACCTTAGACAGATATTAAAATCTCTGATTCCCGTTTCCTCTTCCATAAAATGAAGATAATTGTAACCAACACTTACAATGTGCCAAGAGCTATTCTAAACCCCCTACGTTTACTTAATCTTCTAGTCCTCACAACAACCCTATGAGGTAAGAGTACTGTTATTATTCCCACTTCAAAGATGAGGAAGCTGAGGTACAGAGAGGTTCAATAACTTGTCCAGGTTACACAATAACAAGAAGCAAAGTAAAGATTTGAACCCATATAGTTTGACTTCAGCAAAAGTCTCTTAACCCTATGTATGGTCAGACCATTCAAGATGGACATTCTCTTGCTCTCTGTGCATCCCCTACTCGACCACTTTCTGCTTCACTCACATGACCATCCAATCCTGTAAATTATAGGGCTTAATCAGTAACTGCCTGCATGTTTGCCCCCTGCCCCAGCTGATGGTTTCCCTGGTAACTGATGAGCCAACCTGATGTCAATTCCTCCTATAAATGGTAGCCTCTTTCCCCACCAAGTAGCAAAGATGGCTGCCATGGTCTGTTTGTCAGCTGCCGTTCACAGTGGGGTGTCACTCCAGGACCTTTTGTTGTGGACCAGTAAGATCACCTGTCCAATAAACCGTTAATGTCTCTGTTACTGTCTCCGGGCTCTTTCTTCAGTCTCCAGACTGGACAGTTACAAGTCTTGCAGGCCCTCGGGTGCAGCCCAACAGTTGAAGAGCCAGCCAGGAGGCTGAGAAAACTCCTGTGAGCACCAAGATGTCAGGAAATAAGGATGGGGAATGGAAAATTGCAGGGGTGATCCCGAGGTGGCCGTCCACTAGCCTGTGGGGCAGCCGACTGTCATGGGAGATGTCTTTCTCTTCCATTAGATTGATGATATCCTGTTAACCTCGGAATATCTTACCAGTTTGAAAGTAACAGCCCTGTGCTTGTGGTTCCTCTGACCGCACGGGGATCACTGGTGAATACAGAAAAAAATGCAAGGACCTGGATTATCTATCAGATACTTAGGTGTTGTCTGACCCTCCACCCCTAAACAGTTACAGACACAGGCTTTAGGGATATTAACTCAGGGACGGACTTGTGACTTGGACATGGCCAGTTACCTGGAAGGGTTTGCTTGGGGCCCGTGGCAACGGCAAACTAATAAGAGTGTCCTTGGGCTCCTGATCCCAGCTATGGAAGTGGGCAGAGCAACCATATAGTGTGATGGAACAGCAGCCATATGCACCTACACAGCGTTACAACAGGTGGGAGACCTTACAAAAGGCCTACCCGAGGCCTCGAGCAACGCCAAAAATCACTATTCGGGGTCTAGAACAGCTGTGCGTGATGTACAGGACCCCCATGGACATTGGATAGTGACCCAGGGATCCACTTTACCGGCCATGAAGTTCAGGAGTGGGCCGATAAAAATGACATACGCTGGCATTTCCACCTGCCCTACAACCCCACTGCTGCCTGGCTAACTGGAAGGATGAACAGGCTACTTAAACGACAGCTGAGAAGGGAAACCGCTCTCTCAACACGAGGACCAGGAGGCTAACTCGAGCCCTGAGAACTATAACTGAATATCCCAGGAGCAATGGTCCCAGTGCCTAGGCCGTGTTAACCCAGAGGCAACTAGTCAACACCATCCGAGTTCAACCGTTAACCGCAGAGGACCTCGGCCAGCTGTTGGTCAGAACAGTAACTCACTTTTGCCCTCGCCACAGGATCTACCCGGGGGACACATTATAAAAAGGCCCTGGGACTGGTGGTAAGTCCTCGGCTGTTTGGGTGTACCACCCCATGGGGAACAGGATTAGAAAAGAACTTAGATTTCACCTGTCTTCCACCTGCCCCACTTAAGACGACTAAGGTAATTAATCCAGGCCCCCTACTGGAGAAGGGCACCATTATATTAACCCTGTGGTCTGTTGTTAAACCGCCTTTCCAGTATTTGGCCTCAGCTGTGGGGACTGAGGACTAAGGGTGGTGTTATCTCAGGATGCTGCTACTGCTTGTATTTTGCCTGATGGTAATGATCTCCCCTCTGTCGTGCCTGTTAAACATCTAACAGTTCACCCCTAGTCTGAGCAGAGGGAGATCTGTTTGCAGACTGGCCAAGAATGGTGGCCTCACTGTGAAATGAGTCTGATTGCTGGGTCTACAGTGGGATGCCATTGTTGCCCTCCTCTGGACTTTCATGAAAAATTGACCCAGTAAGCACCTGGCTTACTCTTTAGCTGCTGTCTGTGTTGCATTTGTGGTATCTGGTTGCAGTG
This sequence comes from Physeter macrocephalus, assembly GCF_002837175.3. NCBI lineage: Eukaryota > Metazoa > Chordata > Mammalia > Artiodactyla > Physeteridae > Physeter > Physeter macrocephalus. Next base: position 158,450,468 of record NC_041224.1, read on the forward strand.
CACCTCTAAATGACCCCAGGCGTGTCGCAGAAGAGGAGTGGACCAAGATTGTAAGGGTTGTGCAGGGTACGTAGGGATGAAATGTGTAGTCAGGCCACTCAAGATGGCTTCTCTCTTGCTCCTTGTATATCTTCCTGACCAGTCCCTGCTTCACTCACATGACCATCCAATCCTCTTAATCATAGGGCTTAATCAGTAATTGCCTGCATGCTTGCCCCCTGCCCCAGCCCTGGTTTCCCTGGTAACTGATGAACCAACCTGACGTCATTTCCCTCTATAAGTGGTAGCCTCCTCCTCCCCTGAGTAGGGAATATGGCTGCCATATCCTGCCTCCTGTCTGCTCCACACAGCGGGGTGTTGCTCCAGGCCCTTTTGCTGCAGACATGTAAGATCCCCATCCCATAAACTTTTTTTTGTCGTTGTTTTTTTTGTGGTACGCAGGCCTCTCACTGTTGTGGCCTCTCCCGTTGTGGAGCACAGGCTCCGGACGCACAGGCTCAGTGGCCATGGCTCACGGGCCCAGCCGCTCCATGGCATGTGAGATCTTCCCGGACCGGGGCACGAACCCATGTCCCCTGCATCGGCAGGTGGACTCTCAACCACTGTGCCACCAGGGAAGCCCCCATAAACTGTTGATGTCTCTGTAGCTGTCTCTGGGTTCTTTCTTCATTCTGGAAGCTGGGCAGCTACAAGGCTTGCAGGCCAGTACCTTAGTTATGCTGCCTTTCATGCCTCAGGTTGTTGTGAGGATCAAATAGGGTGACCATCCGACTCAGGTAGTCTTGGAAAGTTCTGGGTTACCTGTTGTCCAGGTGAATTATTAAGTGCTCTCTTTTACTCTCAAAAGTAGTGTCATATCTTGGTTTGGGTTTGTATCTTGATTTGGATATTTGCCATATGAGGATTAAATTATTTTATGTAAAATACTAAGAACAATACCTGGCCCATGGAAGGCCCTCCATTAGGGTTAGCTGTTGCTACTTTTGCTACTTCTACTACTACCATCATCATTGCTGCCATCACCCACGGTCATCCCAAGTCTGGGAGGCTTAGTAAGCTGGGGGTTAACTCAGGTTCTGCAAATGCATATCATGGGAGCCACCATGCCGCATTTTCGTAACCATATTAGATGTTGCTCATTATTGTGCTGTGACCAATCTTTCCTATTTTGTGTCCTAGGTAGTCACTCTTAATTGATCAAACTTGACATGTGAAATTAAAATTATTTGCCACACCTAATTTCATTGAGTCTAACATTCCAATGTATGAAGACTCTGAATTTAAGCTTAGCTTGTGGGTTTCTCGATTTATATTGAAACTTATTTGATTCCTAAAAGTGATAATGAACTTTGGCTCTCTTTAGACACCCTATATCCCTTTCCTGCAATACTCCTCTCTATTTCTCTATCATTTGTACCTCTAAATTTTAATTCATAATAGTTTCCTATTCTCTACCTGTAATTTAATATTTCATCATAAAAGACTATTGAAATACTGTAGAAATGAACAAAATATAAATAAGGAGAAGGAGTGAGTTGTAATAGGAGTTATAGTTGACACCTAAGATCCAAGACTTAGAAAAGCTTTCTTTAAATATGATTTGTGTGACTGGTAGTGAAATTCATCTCGGGTTGGTTTCACGTGGCATAAGGGACATCTAGTGGCTATGTAGGTCTCTGCAGATTTACTAAAGGTAAAGTCACATGTGTAAGTACTGGGGCTAAGGACCATCACCTTGAAAGGGAGCCCCTATAAGGAGGTTGGCCTTGTTTGTTGCACGACTCTTTATTTTGAAATTAACCAAGGATAAAGGAACCTGTTTCGAAGAAATTAATTTGAGTCCTAGCATTTCTGTCTATATTATTGTCAGTATGAACATGCTATCTTTTGCACAAGGTTGGAAACGATTATGTGACCAGGTACCCGCCAGCCTGGCATATTCTTCCTATACTTTCCTCACCTCTTCTGCTGGTTGCAGAGGGGCTCTTTGGGTCACTTTGAAAAGCCATCTGATCAGAGCCTTTATTAGGCTGGAAGCAGAGCTGCTTAGCAGGCTAGGCAAGAAATAGTTGATGATTGCTTCTGACAGGCAGAGCCCCTTCTTAGAAAGTTGGGTGACCATCAGGAAGCCATACATCTCTGGTCCACATGTAGTTTATATGAATGAATGGGCTTCACATTGTAAGAGGGTGAACTGCAAAGCCCCTATGTGAACTTGCCCTGTTAGCCTTAGATAGTCTTCCTGGAGCTTGTGCGTTGGTCAGCTCCTCTTGGTGTAGTCTGTCACTGGCCATGGTTCTGAACTCACTGCTTTCATTTTTCTGGGCTGCATTGAATACTTGGCTTTCCTAATACGCTACTATTGTTTCCAGCCAACTATGTCAGACATCTTGAAGGTTCTGTTTCATTGAGTCCTTTTTTAGTAGTTCTCCCTTGCTCTTTTGCCTTTGGGCTTTTCATACAAGTTTTCTTCAGAAGCTGTTTGGCATTACTCTTGTAATCTATATTCTTGCAGGGTAGTTGGTGGCGGCCAGAAGTTGCTAGCCATGGCCAAAGATTTCATTGTTGGGGATTCATTCTTGGTTTTTTGACTCTGGGTGCAGGGGATAAAGGCTCTGAGGTATTGTTTCAAAATATGTTTTCTATGACAGTCCAGGCTACATAGTCGTAAAGAAGTGTACCGTAGTCTCTTCGCATGCTACAAGAGGGGGAGGCAGTGCTGCTTCTGAGCTTTGTCAGGCAGTCTCCTAGAGTACCTTGCTAGAATTTGTGATTGGGTTTTATCGCTGCTGCTTCTGTTAGTGTTCTGCCAAGACACACAGGCTAATGACAGCTGCCACTCCAGGGTGCAGAACGTTCCATATTTATAGCCTTAAAATATAAACACATTTCTTAAGCATGCACACGAGGGAAAACAACTATTCAATGGTTCTATCAGATTCTTTTCAACTGTGATACTTCAGCTTTCTACATTCTTGTCTCTCACTTACTGTCAAGCAGAATGAATGTAGAGGCTTCTTTCTGCATTTCAGTCCTCCTTGACACAGAGGCATCAGGATGTAGACTTTGTGATCTTCCTTGCCCTTCTTCCTCTCCATTCTTTCACATCCTTCTAAAAACATAACTGACTTTGTGCCAGGCACTGGGATAGACCGTGGGAGACAGACAATTACAGCACAACGTGATAAATTCTGATAGCAGTTGGAATATGGACCTTTGGGAGAAGAGGGAAGGAAATCAGCCGTGGGTGGGAGTGGAATGGGCAAGAATGTTGGGAAAGGCTTCCAAAGTAGGTGATACCTCAACTATGCCTCTCATGGTGAGCAGTAGTTACTCAGATAGAGAATCCAAGTGAGGTTTATCCTGGGGCGGGGATGGTGGTGGCAGTGGTTTATTGGAAGAACTGCAGAACTTCAGCAAGGCTGGTGATGATGAGGAGCGGGGGCTAGGTCAGGAAGACTTCTATGTAATGCTTCAAAGTTTGCATTTGATTCTGAAGTTGGTAGAAAACCATTGAAGGGTTCCAAGCAGAGAAGGGCATGTAATCCCCAGGGAAAATATAAGGTGATTAGAGTCATGTCTAGTCCTCAGAATAAAAATAACAGTAGATTCCTAGTGATTCAGGAAGACACCTTTTAAATTTTGTCATCTTTCTAATGAAACCTCTAAAGGCTTCCTGTCTACTCTAATGGTTCCTTTTTTCCCAATTGCATAATGACTATATTTTTAGAGCTTTTCATAATCAGGTACCACCTACTCATCTGATCTTAGTTCCTCTGCTTTGTGACATGTAACTTTCACTGTAGTCAGGTTGGTGCCCTCACCAAATATTCTAATACAGAAGGAAATGTAGGTATTCACTGGGTAGGTCAGTGTAGTACTTAAGAAAATACAAGAATATAGAGTGTATATTTGTTGAGCCTCAACTGTGTGCCAGACACTGGGGATGCATTGGTTACGCCGTCAGAAACACACAGGCTTTTTGTTCATAAAGCCTAGAAGACCATAACAGTGCCATTCCTAGAAAGCAGAGGGAAGAGAAATAGTCTGGGTCAAGTTTCTGATTATAGGTCCTTGCATGTTCATTAACTGGAGTGACAGATATCTCGTTCCAATTCTAATATAAATTATAAAACATCCTCCAACATTTCTAAGCGTGTTGGTACCAGAGATTACATCTCATGTTACTTTGTATCCTCCATAGTCTAGAGTTATTTGGCACATTTACATGGATTTTTGTTTGTTTGTTTCCAATGTTTTTACCTTACATTGAGTTAGCTTAATTAGTATTCTTTTTTTTTTTTTGTGGTATGCGGGCCTCCCCCTGCCGTGGCCTCTCCCGTTGCGGAGCACAGGCTCCGGACGTGCAGGCTCAGCGGCCATGGCTCACGGGCCCAGCCGCTCCGCGGCA
>NC_041224.1:158455400-158457535 GCF_002837175.3 Physeter macrocephalus
ATGTGGGATCTTCCCGGACCGGGGCACGAACCCGTGTCCCCTGCATCGGCAGGCGGGTTCTCAACCACTGCGCCACCAGGGAAGCCCTATCTATTTTACATTTGGTAGTATATATAAGTCCATGCTACTCTCTTACTTTGTCCCAGCTTACCCTTCACTCTCCCCATGACCTCAAGTCCATTCTCTACGTCTGCGTCTTTATTCCTGTCCTGACCCTAGTTTCTTCATAACCATTTTTTAAAATTCCATATATATGTGTTAGCATATGGTATTTGTTTTTCTCTTTCTGATTTACTTTACTCTTTATAACAGACTTCAGATCCGTCCACCTCACTACAAATAACTCAATTTCGTTTCTTTTTATTGCTGAGTAATATTCCATTGTATGTATGTGCCACGTCTTCTTTATCCATTCATCTGTCGATGGACACTTAGGTTGCTTCCATGTCCTGGCTATTGTAAATAGAGCTGCAGTGAACATTGTGGTACATGACTCTTTTTAAATTATGGGTTTTTTTCGGGGTATAGGCCCAGTAATGGGATTGCTGAGTCATATGGTAGTTCTATTTTTGTTTTTAGGGGAACCTCCATACTGTTCTCCATAGTGGCTATATGAATTTACATTCCCACCAACAGTACAAGAGGGTTCCCTTTTCTCCACACGCTCTCCAGCATTGATTGTTTCTAGATTTTTTGATGATGGCCATTCTGACTGGTATGAGGTGATACCTCATTGTAGTTTTGATTTGCATTTCTCTAATGATTAGTGATGTTGAGCATTCTTTCATGTGTTTGTTGGCAATCTGTATATCTTTGGAGAAATGTCTCTTTAGGTCTTCTGCCCATTTTTGGATTGGGGTGTTTGTTTTTTTGATATTGAGCTGCATGAGCTGCTTGTAAATTTTGGAGATTAATCCTCTGTCAGTTGCTTCATTTGCAAATATTTTCTCCCATTCTGAGGCCTGTCTTTTCGTCTTATTTATGGTTTCCTTTGCTATGCAAAAGGTTTTAAGTTTCATTAGGTCCCATTTGTTTATTTTTGTTTTTATTTCCATTTCTCTAGGAGGTGGGCCAAAAAGGATCTTGCTGTGATTTATGTCATAGAGTATCCTGCCTATGTTTTCCTCTAAGAGTTTTATAGTGTCTGGTCTTACATTTAGGTCTCCAATCCATTTTGAGTTTATTTTTGTGTATGGTGTTAGGGGGTGTTCTAATTTCATTCTTTTACATATAGCTGTCCAGTTTTCCCTGCACCACTTACTGAAGAGACAGTCTTCTCCACTGTGTAGTCTTGCCTCCTTTATCAAAAATAAGGTGACCATATGTGCGTGGGTTTATCTCTGGGCTTTCTAACCTGTTCCATTGATCTATATTTCTGTTTTTGTGCCGGTACCATACTGTCTTGATTACTGTAGCTTTGTAGTATAGTCTGAAGTCCGGGAGCCTGATTCCTCCAGTTCCTTTTATCTTTCTCAAGATTGCTTTGGCTATTCAGGGTCTTTCGTGTTTCCATACAAATTGTGAAATGTTTTGTTCTAGTTCTGTGAAAAATCCCACTGCTAGTTTGATAGGGATTGCATTGAATCTGTAGATTGTTTTGGGTAGTATAGTCATTTTCACAATGTTGATTCTTCCAATCCAAGAACATGGTATATCTCTGTTTGTATCAACTTTCATTTCTTTCATCAGTGTGTTAGTTTTCTGCATACAGGTCTTTTGTCTCCTTAGGTAGGTTTATTCCTAGGTATTTTATTCTTTTTGTTGCAGTGGTAAATGGGAGTGTTTCCTTAATTTCTCTTTCAGATTTTTCATCATTAGTGTATATGAATGCAGGAGATATCTGTGCATTAATTTTGTATCCTGCTACTTTACCAAATTCATTGATTAGCTCTAGTAGTTTTCTGGTAGCATCTTTAGGACTCTCTATGTATAGTACCATGTCATCTGCTAACAGTGACAGCTTTACTTCTTCCTTTCCGATTTGGATTCCTTTTATTTCTTTTTCTTCTCGGATTGCCGTGGCTAGAACTTCCAAAACTATGTTGAAAAGAGTGGTGAGAGTGGGCATCCTTGTCCTGTTCCTGATCTTAGTGGAAATGGTTTCAGTTTTTCACCATTGAGAATGATGTTGGCTG
>NC_041224.1:158458226-158459839 GCF_002837175.3 Physeter macrocephalus
CTTTGTATTTCTGCAGTGTCAGTTGTTACTTCTCCTTTTTCATTTCTAATTCTGTTGATTTGAGTCTTCTTCCTTTTTTTCTTGATGAGTCTGGCTAATGGTTTATCAATTTTGTTTATCTTCTCAAAGAACCAGCTTGTAGTTTTATTAATCTTTGCTATTGTTTCCTTCATTTCTTTTTCACTTATTTCTGATCTGATCATTTGGATTTCTTTCCTTCTGCTAATTTTGGGGTTTTTTTGTTCTTCTTTCTCTAATTGCTTTAGGTGTCAGGTTAGGTTGTTTATTTGAGATGTTTCCTGTTTCTCGAGATAGGATTGTATTGCTATAAACTTCCCTCTTAGAATTGCTTTTGCTGCAGCCCATAGGTTTTGGCTCATTGTGTTTTCATTGTCATTTGTTTCTATGTATTTTTTGATTTCCTCTTTGATTTCTTCAGTGAGCACTTGTTTATTTAGTAGTGTATTGTTTAGCTTCCATGTGTTTGTATTCTTTACAGTTTCTTTTTCCTGTAATTGATATGTAGTCTCATAACGTTGTGACCGTAAAGGACACTTGATATGGTTTCAATTTTCTTAAATTTACCAGGGCTTGATTTGTGACCCAAGGTAAGATCTATCCTGGAGAATGTTCCATGAGCACTTGAGAAGAAAGTGTATTCTGTTGTTTTTGGATGGAATGTCCTATAATTGTCAATTAAGCCATCTTGTTTAATATATTAGTTAAAGCTTCTCTTTCCTTATTTATTTTTATTTTGGATGATCTGTCCATTGGTGAAAGTGGGATGTTAAAGTCCCCTACTATGATTGTGTTACTGTCGGTTTCCACTTTTATGGCTGGCTGTTATCATCTGCCTTATGTATTGAGGTGCTCCTATGTTGGGTGCATAAATATTTACAATTGTTATATCTTCCTGTTGGATTGATCCCTTGATCGTTATGTAGCGTCCTTCTTTGTCTCTTGTAATAGTCTTTATTTTAAAGTCTATTTTGTCTGATATGAGTATTGCTACTCCAGCTTTCTTTTGATTTCCGTTTACATGGAGTATCTTTTTCCATCCCTCACTTTCAGTCTGTATGTGTCCCTAGGTCTGAAGTGCGTCTCTTGTAGACAGCATATATATGGGTCTTGTTTTTGTATCCATTCAGCCAGTCTGTGTCTTTAGGTTGGAGCATTTAATTCATTTACATTTAAGGTAATTATCATTATGTATGTTCTTGTTAGCATTTTCTTAATTGTTTTGGGTTTGTTATTGTAGGTCTTTTCCTTCTCTTGTGTTTCCTGCCTAGAGAAGTTCCTTTAGCATTTGTTGTAAAGCTGGTTTGGTGGTGCTGAATTCTCTTAGCTTTTGCTTGTCGGTAAAGGTTTTCATTTCTCTGTCGAATCTGAATGAGATCCTTGCTGGATAGCGTAATCTTGGTTGTAGGTTTTTCCCTTTCATCACTTTAAATATGTCCTGCCACTCCATTCTGGCTTGCAGATTTTCTGCTGAAAGAGCAGCTGTTAACCTTATGGAGATTTCCTTGTATGTTATTTTTCCCTTGCTGCTTTTAATATTTTTTCTTTGTATTCAGTTTTTGATAGTTTGGCTAATTTGTGTCTTGGCGTGTTTT
>NC_041224.1:158459918-158462071 GCF_002837175.3 Physeter macrocephalus
TTATGATTTTAGGCAGCTTCTCTGCTAATGGGTGGAGTTGTGTTCCTGTCTTGCTAGTTGTTTGGCATACAGTGTCCAGCACTGTAGCTTGCTGGTCGTTGAGTGGAGCTGGGTCTTAGCGTTGAGATGGAGGTCTGTGGGAGAGCTTTCGCCATTTGCTATGACGTGGAGCTGGGAGGTCTCTGGTTGACCAATGTCTTGAACTCAGCTTCCTAACTCAGAGGCACAGGACTGACACCCAGCCGGAGCACCAAGACCCTGTCAGCTACACGGAAAAAGAGAAAAAGGAAAAAAAAAAAATATATCATTGCTCCCAAAGTCCACCTCCTCAATTTGGGATGATTCGTTGTCTATTCAGGTGTTCCACAGATGCAGGGTACATCAGGTTGATTGTGGAGCTTTAAACCGCTGTTCCTGAGGTTTCTGGGAGAGATTTCCCTTTCTCTTCTTTGTTCGCACAGCTCCCGGGGTTCAGCTTTGGATTTGGCCCCGCCTCTTGTGTGTAGGTCGCCTGAGGGCATCTGTTCTTCGCTCAGACAGGACGGGGTTAAAGGAGCAGCTGATTTGCGGGCTCTGGCTCACTCAGGCCGGGGAGGAGGGAGGGGCACGGAGTGCGGGGCGAGCCTGCGGCGGCAGAGGCCGGCATGACGTTGCACCAGCCTGAGGCGCGCTGTGCGTTCTCCCGGGGAAGTTGTCCCTGGATCACGGGACCCTGGCGGTGGCGGGCTGCACAGGCTCCCGGGAGGGATGGTGTGGAGAGTGACCTGTGCTCGCACACAGGCTTCTTGGTGGCTGCAGCAGCAGCCTTAGCGTCTCATGCCCGTCTCTGGTGTCCGCGCTGATAGCCGTGGCTTGCACCCATCTCTGGTGCTCTTTTTTGGCAGCTCTCTGAATCCCCTCTCCTGGCGCACCCCGAAACAATGATCTCTTGCCTCTTAGGCAGGTCCAGACCTTTTCTTGGACTCGTTCCTGGCTAGCTGTGGTGCACTAACCCCTTCAGGCTGTGTTCACGTAGCCAACCCCAGTCCTCTCACTGCGATCCGACCGAAGCCCGAGCCTCAGCTCCCAGCCCCCGCCCGCCCTGGCTGGTGAGCAGACAAGCCTCTCGGGCTGGTGAGTGCTGGTCGGCACCGATCCTCTGTGCGGGAATCTCTCCGCTTTGCCCTATGCACCCCTGTTGCTGCGCTCTCCTCCGTGGCTCTGAATCATCCCCCCTGCCACTCCCCATCTCCACCAGTGAAGGGCCTTCCTAGTGTGTGGAAACCTTTCCTCCTTCACAGCTCCCTCTCAGAGGTGCAGGTCCTGTCCCTATTCTTTTGTCTCTGTTTTTTCTTTTTTCTTTTGCCCTACCCAGGTATGTGGGGAGTTTCTTGCCTTTTAGGAAGCCTGAGGTCTTCTCCCAGTGTTCAGTAGGTGTTCTGTAGGAGTTGTTCCACTTGTAGACGTACTTCTGATGTATTTGTAGGGAGGAAGGTGATCTCCACGTCTTACTCTTCCGCCATCTTGAAGCTCTCCTCATGTTCTTAATTTACATTAAGTTGGTTTTTGTGTTAGAGGATAACCAGAGTGGAGATAAGATTCACCTCAAGTTCCAGCTCTGGGACTGGTGGTAACTTCATAGAGCACTACCTTGAGAATTCTGAGGCTTCATCTGGGTTTAATGAGAAAGGGAGTAGAATAGAATTACATCAGTTCACAATGAATTGCATTATCTAGGAAGAAAGAGTAGAGAAATGTATTTGCCCATATGGCTCTAGGAGGTGGGAGAGTTTTCTTTCTAGGTGTGGCTAAAAGGATCACCTGGAAAACTTCTCTAAATTATCTGGAAACTGGAAACTTTTTCAGTATTCGTTAAGTCCGGTCTTGGAGAACTATGGCCCATACACGCGCATTCATGACTTATTTCTTTGCCTGGTTCTGGTTATGCCAAGTCTGTGGTTCATTAATTTAGGAAAAGCTTAGCAGACTCTGTGAGGATGATGCAGCCTGAACTGGCACATCTTATCTCCTGTGACAGACTGAACCTTGACGTATCCTAAATACCCCACAAATTGGATTGGCTGAAAATTTTTTCTACAGGATACATAGACCTATGTTCTTTTTTTTTTTTTTTGTGGTATGCGGGCCTTTCTCTGTTGTGGCCTCTCCCGTTG
>NC_041224.1:158462336-158475339 GCF_002837175.3 Physeter macrocephalus
CCTCTCCCGTTGCGGAGCACAGGCTCCGGACGCGCAGGCTCAGCGGCCATGGCTCACGGGCCCAGCCGCTCCGCGGCATGTGGGATCTTCCCATACCGGGGCGCGAACCCGGTTCCCCTGCATCGGCAGGCGGACGCGCAACCACTGCGCCACCAGGGAAGCCCGACCTATGTTCTTAATCAACCTTTTTAGCTGAATCAAAGTCCTAAGAAAGTTCTTCTTGAGAAGAATAAAATTGAGACCTTCTGATGCCAAAGGTTGGAAGTCTTAAACTTCATAGTGTTTCTGTCTGTAGTTGAGCACAAACTTACCTGATCAATGCTTTCTCACAAAGAATCCATCACAATAAATGTTTGTCTAAGTCTTGAGGTCTTGAGTGTAAGTGATAATGACTTGCATCATTAGTGAGGCTCTTGGACTGGCACCCACTGCCCTGGGTTTATGAGGTTAGAGTAACTGGCTGGTCCATAGTGCTTGCTCGTGTGCTCTCTCTCTCTGGACTGCTTGCATGGCCAGGTGACAGATGGCTTTCTGTATTTTTTTTTAATGAGGAAGGGACTGAGGACTTGGCTGGTTTAACTTCAGTTCTTAAGTTTGCCTGGATTGTTCCTACTACTCCTGCTTGCTTTCTGTCCCTTTTATCTCTGCCTACTGCTCTCTTACAAATTAAGCCAAAGATCAGAAACTATAAACTGGTAGCCTTTGGTAAGATCCAGCTTTCAGATATGTTTTGTTTGACCTCCAGAGTGTTGGGTCGCACAGCCTTTTAAAAATTTAATTAATTGCCAACATTTCTACTACTGGTTTCAACTTTATCTGGAGTCTTTTTGGCCTTTATTTTGAACCCTAGAACTTAGACATTTTTTGGCTCCTGCCTTGCAAGTCTGAAACTCAATTCCCATTTTTCTATTTCTGGTGCTTAGTTTTAATCTTTGGCAGATCCTGACCACTGTGAACAGAATATAAAGCGTGAAAAGGGTAGTGTCCCTGCTATGCAGCAGTGGGGACTCTGGGCCCCAGGTTGGATGTCAGCTGTAGCTCATCAGGCAGAGCTAGTTTACTGATCCCTGTTAGAAAGACCAGAGATGTAGATGTGGCCCCAGCCATGCCAAATATTAGCTTCTTCTGACTTTGGAAGCTAGGAGGACCATCTGCTGCCCCATTTGTGCTTGAACTTCACTGTTGGAATTTGGTCAGTGGAACACTGTGATGGATAATGATGTTAATGCTAATGAATCCTAAATCTGTGCAAGTGCATGGTGTGTGTGTGAGAGACGGAATAGCCACCATTAGGCATTTTCACATATTATAAATGCCACATTAGGCAATTATATAATTTTTAATTCTTATTTTAACTTCAGAATTTGTTAAATCCAGAGTCTGTCACTAGTCTCTTGAGCTGACAGCTGGCTTAGAACTTAGCCTCCAAGGCAATCTTTCCATTCTCATGACTCCATGCCAGGCTATCCTGTCTGGTGATCTAGTTATGGCTTCTCAAAGAGAATAACAAAATTAATAGTGATAACTACCATTTATTGAATGCTTATGAAGTGCCAGGAACTGCTAAAGTACTTTTTTTTTTTTTTTTTTTTTTTTTTTTTTTGCGGTATGCGGGCCTGTCACTGTTGTGGCCTCTCCTGTTGCAGAGCACAGGCCCCGGACGCGCAGGCTCAGCGGCCATGGCCGCTCCGCAGCATATGGGATCTTCCCGGACCGGGGCACGAACCCGTGTCCCCTGCATCGGCAGGCGGATTCTCAACCACTGCGCCACCAGGAAAGCCCTAAAGTACTTTTATATATGATCATATTATCTCATTTATTTCTTAAAACCCTGTGAAGTGAGACTTGTTACCTATAGTCTACTGGTGAAGAACCTGAGGCTGAGGCACCTTAACCGTTGTCCAAAGGGTGGAACAGGACTCAGACCCCACTTAGGGCGGCTGTGAAGTCCGTGATCTTAACCGCTACCCTGTGCTGCCACTTGAGCCCAACATCTAATTTAATGAAGATATGAGCATTTATTAAGCACCTGTACAACTAGGTGCTGTTTCAGATTTTAAAAGCTGTAATGTGTATTTTTTGCTAGTAAGGTGTTTGAGGTTTGCTTAAAAAGTAAGACCTGTGCTTATTCAAAGATAACAAGTTTGAGTGTTTTGAGTGACAAATGAGTGGAGCAGATAATTCATAGGAAAGAAAATCACAGCCGACCAGAGTCATCAGTTGCCTGAAGGACGGAGGGGAAGTGGTGGAGAGAAAGTAGGATGTGTGATTCTGTGACAACCCCAGAAGCAAGATTCTTTCACAGGGCTTCTTATTTATTTACCCTGAGTAGGAATGTCACATGATAAGAGGATTAGCACCACCCCCCCCCCCCAGTTTATCTAGAAGCTGCACCATCCTGTAAGCTGAAGAGAATAAGCTCATTTTGTTATTATCTATCGTTGAAGGATTAAGTTGGGGGGGGGAACGAATCTTTGTCTTTTGCTTGTTGTATGTAAACTGCTCCACACGTAGGTATAAAGTTGAAAGGCTTTATTGGGATTTGTCAACACTGTTCCACATCAAGGCCCCCTGACACTGGCTTTTTGCCACCGTTCTGTTTCGTCTGGCCTAGATACTCCAGAGAATGTCCTCCAGTGTCCTGACTTCAGATATCCTCCACTGACCTGGATCAGGTGCTCAGACATCAAGTCACAGGCCTGTAAATCATGGTCCCATAAGCCGATCTGGTGGTTTTTATTGAAATTGCCCTATGTGTAGACACATAGAGGATTAAAGGTGCAGGGAGACGCAAGAGGGAAGAGATATGGGAACATACATATATGTATAACTGATTCACTTTGTTATAAAGCAGAAACTAGCACACCATTGTAAAGCAATTATACTCCAATAAAGATGTTTTTAAAAAAAAAATGAGAAAGGAGAGGCCAGGTGGTAAACCTTCTCTTCCCGGACAGGAGAAACAGTACCAAGAGGCCATCTGGACACTGCGGGGCACACACACTCCCCCATTCCTTCCGGATCCCTTGCTGAAGTGCAGAGGAATGTGGCATTTACAGCAGAATTTGTGGACGTAACGTCCTCAGAAAGCTGAGAACAGGGTGTCCTGGGATAAGATGGAAGAGGTAGAAGAAGTTTTACTCCTGTGAACTGGGACTGTCTCTGCCCCTTAGATTCACTCTCATGGACCTGCTCTATGCCTCGAGCACCATGGAAGAGTTTAACATGAAAAAGCACATCTTGTAGATTAGAACAGCCTCTCCTTTTCCAGTCAGGCTTAGTGGTTTGGCCAGTAAGGCAGACAGCTTCATCATAGGCAGGCAATGTAAGAATTCTAAGTTTATCAAATGGTGGGCATCAGTAAGAACCAGAGTCGTCAGAGAGGGCCTGGAATGGGTTTGGATGTAGATTCTGGTGAAGGGGCACCATTAGAGGCTGGAGACCAGAGGGAAGGCACTGTAGGCTGGGAAACCTACAAGGTGAGCAAGTATGTAGAAGTTCTAATACTGAGTTCACACAGAGGCCTCCAGGTTGCCTTGGAGTGGAGAGGAGTAGGGATCTGATAGAGAGGAGAGACCAGGTATGAGGGCTTAGCACCTCTGCAGGGAGCTGGGTGTGTTTTATATGCCTGACTTAAGAGGTTTCTGCTTTGTCGGTAGGCATGTGCTACCGGAGAGCTTAGAAATTGCCACCTCTGGAGGATGGCCTTGCCCCGCATGCAGTCAGAGAGATCTGGGTTCAAGTCCTGGTTATGCCCTTAAGGGGCTATATGATCTTGGGCAAGTACCTATCACCTCTGAGCTTCTTTTCTGCAAAATGATGCTAATGCTACCTATTTCACTTCCTTAATTTGGATGATATACATTTGAGTTTTTATTAAGTGCCTGGCACATAGTAGGCTCTCAATAGGTGGTAGCTGTTTTCATTGTATTGTTCGTGTTGTCATGGCTTGCCTTAATCCTGGTATTGTTCCTGTGTGCCTCTGTATCAAAGATTAGGGAGACATACAAGAGTAGCTGTTCCGAGAGAGTCTGTCTTAACCCTGAGACTCTGTCCCCAGCTGTTTTACTGTCCGGCCTTCTAAGCATGAGCTGCAAGTCCAGACAGCAGCTTTTGCAAGCCCAAGGTTGGGGCGGTCAGAGCTGCTTGTCGCTCTCTGTGACGCTGCCTCTGTGCCTCCCAGGTTGTGTGTCATCTCCCGTGGGGAGCTGTCACCACTCTGTCTTTAATTGCTCCTTGTTGGGGCCATTGTCAGCCAAGGCTGCTTTCTGTCACTTGCTGCCACATCTCTTCCTAGTTCAGTCATCGGGTGTGTGTGTGTGGGGGGGGGCGTTCATTTAGATGAAAGTCTGAATTTATAGAAAATACTATACCAGATACTAATTTGCCTTGTAAGGGGGTCCAGCAGGGCTTCTTGCCACGACGCTCTGCCCAGAGTACTACTACACTTCTTCATGGCCATGCCATGGTCTTGCACTGGGCAGGGGGGTGGGGGGAGGTGAAGATGCCAGCCATGGAATTTCTCAACTGAGTATCACTGGGCTACAAGACCCCTGCCCTCCTGTCCCTTTCTTATTGGTAGGAGATCCTCAGAAGAGCATCAGTCCAGGCCCCTGTCAGTTTCCAGCAGTACCCCAATACTGCTGGAAACCAAGGTATACTATTGCTTGTTCCTAGGTTTGTGTACCATTGAGGATTTTCTGTGTTCTACCATGTATAATATCCCATTTAATCTTGATAACTGCCTGGGGGGTGGGGAAGGGAGCAGTTTCTAGAATAGGTATTGAGTCTCCTGCCTTTGGAAATAAATAAAATGGGACTCAAAGAGGTTACTCAACGTCAGTGGGAAAGGTGTGGAAACTGCGTATAAATAGACAAGTAATTTCAGGGCTGTGGAGTAGATAGCTCATTTTCAAATAGCTTCGGAGAGAAGTCTTTGGCAGTTTCTGGCCCGGATTCTCTTGTCTGTCTCTCCAGAAATCTGCATTGTAGTTATTCACTGTGTGTCCCAGTCTTGGTCATATACCCATTTCACAGAAGGGTTCCTCCTCATAGGATGCTGCATCCTTTTAAAAGGCCTTTTTCTTTTTATCCTTCTGCCTCCTGTAGGGGTGTTTGAGCTCTTTCTTCTCTTATAGTTCAATGAAGCCAAGCCTTGGTCTGTCCCTTTGGGATGAGCTATTGTTCTACATTAATAATTAACCTTTACAAGAGCTCTGGTCGTAGGCATTTAACCCAGATTCAGAGAAAGTTGAAGTTTGGTTATGACAGAGAGATTTCACATGTTGGGAAGTGAGAGTTAGAAAGGAGAAGCTGCCAGTCATTAAACTTTTATCGTTTGTTTTCTCGTTTAGTCACTTGAGTGTTTGCCTAAGGATCTTGCAGTTTTTTCCCCTTTGCACATGGTCAGTCCAGTAGAGCTAAGATGAGAAATTTAGCTTTTGAATTGGGAGGATGAATATACATGATTTTCTATGTATTATTAAAGATGAGCTTCATGGGTGCTGGTAGTAACTGTCATTGTTCTGAGTGTCCACAAGTGGTAAAGCACATGGACTCCGGAGCCTAACTCTCTGGATTCAAGTCCTGCTCTGCCAGTCACTGGCCGTGTGACCATGGGCTGGTTCCTTAACTACTCTCCATGTCTGTTTCTGCATCTGTAAAATGGGGGAATGATGGTAGGTATCTCAAATGGGTGTTGTCAGGATCTAATGGGATGCTAGGCTTCAGATCCTTAGCACAGTGCCTGGTAGTAGGTGCTCAGTAAATATTAACATTGTTATTATTTTCAGTGTTATTGACTCTGGTCACACCCATGGTGAAGGTCATCTAGTAGGTGAGACATTTTCAATTCTTTGTTGTTAGTTAGATATTAAAAGGCAAATATCTCTGCTTGCTTCTCTCCTGTTGTTGGAGAGAAGGGAAGCAGTTCTACAGCTGGATGTTAGGGATTAAATGGTATATACTGGAATGACTCATCCAATTAACTTTTTATCACTAAGATGGATTGTAAGACTTTAGCACTTAAGTCTTGTTACTTTATTGAAAATGGAGAGGATAAGACAACCTTCTCTGTGGAAGGGATAAAATGAGTTAACAGCCACGATAGCCACCGCCGATAGCTGAGATTTTTATGCCCATACCATGTGCCATTTCTAAGTTCTTTGCATGTATTAACTCATTTCGTCCTTAAGAAATAGTCTACTCCTATATTTGCATTTTCAGAGGAGGAAGCAGACCCAAGTAAGTTAAATAACTTTGAAGTTCACACAGCTTAGAAGAAGTGGATGTGGGATATGAACCTAAATGGGGGTCCTCATCTAGAATTTGAATAAGACAGTGTGAAGGATCTAGCAACGTGGTTTGCATAACCAATACTCAAATGCTAGCCCTTTGCCTTCTGTTTTTGCTTGTTTATTATTATAGTATGGATGTGACGTTGCATGGAGATCAGAGGACCAAGACCTATCCAAGGGTACTGCATCAAAATTCAGTTCTAATAACTGCAAAACCTTTTTGAAATTCTGATCTTGGGGAACAAGATTAATCCCTGCTTTTATATGGATTATACTGGGTTTAGAAAGTCATAATAGGTTTTTAAAAAACGTTTTAGGGTGTTTCATTCTCTCGCTGTGTGCATATGGAGGACATGTGCAATTGTGCAAAAAAATATAGATCTCCTTCTCCACCAACGCTTAACACTCAATCATCTTTCTTTAAAAAGAAAAACAATACAACAGGGTAGAGTGAAAAGTAAGTCTCCCTCCACTCCTGAGTATTAATCCCACAAATCCTCTCCCCAGTGACAATTTTATAGTTTCTTGTGCTTCCTTCCAAAAATGTTTTATGCATTTACAAGCATATATACATGTAACACACACTTTCCAACACACACACTCTTTGCACGATGATAGCATAATGCATGCTGTCCGGTTCCTTACTCATTTCACTTAATGTTACTCAGAGTATCTATGTCAAAACTGGGAGCACTACCTTGTTTATTAGGGCTGCATAATGTTCCATTTTAAAGATGTGCCAGTCTGTTACTGCTGGTCATTTAGGTTGTTTCTGGTCCTTTACTGAGGACATTTCAGTAAATATCTCTGTAGGTAAGTATTTGTGTCTGTGCAACTCAGTCTCTTTTGATTTCTACTTGCAAGCTTATATTGTTTAACTTTCTGACAATGCAAAAAATTGGCCAGAAGGAAACAGACAAAAGGAATATAATGGAAATAGAAGGGCTTATTCAGGGCTTGTGGGCACCTCAGAGGTCTGTGCAGATGCTTTTTCAAGTGCTGTGTCTCGTGTTTCTCATTGTTTCAGACTGTTGTGTCCTGAAGCTTCATTTTGGGCCTTTTTCCTGGGTGCCCAGTGAGTGATGGATGGTTACTGTTTGCAAGATTGATTCATGTGGCACTTGTCTGGCTTTTGACAGGTTGTTTATAAGAATAATGACATCCGTCTGGAGCTGTCTCGCTTGGCCAGAATTGGGGACACCAAGATGAAAATCTACGGTGAGGTTGTATTCAAGTGTGAGAATGTGGCCACACTGGACCCCATCAACTTTGAAACCCCGGAGGCTTACATCAGCTTGCCCAAATGGAACACCAAACGCATGGGCTCTATCTCCTTTGACTTTCGCACCACTGAGCCCAACGGCCTGATCCTCTTCACTCACGGCAAGCCCCAAGAGAGGAAGGATGCTCGGAGCCAGAAGAACACCAAGGTGGACTTCTTTGCCGTGGAACTCCTCGATGGCAACCTGTACCTACTGCTTGACATGGGCTCAGGCACCATTAAAGTGAAAGCCACTCAGAAGAAAGCCAACGATGGGGAATGGTACCATGTGGACATTCAGCGAGATGGCAGATCAGGTAGGAAGAAGCAGGGTGTGTGACTGAGACTAGGGGAAAGCTGCTGCTTCCTTATATTTTTTTATTTTAGTTTTTGACTTGTTTGCCTGTTGATTCTTTTGCTGTTCTCCTTAACGCTTGTTATATGATTATGTAAGATTATGTTTCTGAACCAGACAGCTGTCTCATCGATGGCTGACCTTCTCTTCCTCATCTCCCCTGTCACTCACTGCACAGTGGTCTCAGTGATAGCTCCAAGACCCTGGGGCTAAGGATGGTTTTACAAGTAGCGTTTCCACTGCTACCAAAGTGACTGTCACGTCACTTGTGTGATGGTTTTTTTCCCTCTTTATTCTCTTTTTTCCATCACCATGGAAACCAATTGTGACATCACAGATGCTGCATTAGGTGATTACTCTGTAGGATAAGCTGCACTGTGCGAGAGTTTATGCAGTGAGACACCCTTCAATAATTGGCCAGGGTCATATTGCAGGGAAAAATTATGACAAGGAAGGAAAAGGCAAATTGATTTTTCCTAAAGTCATGTTCAATTTAAAGCCTTCCTTTGGTGTGAAAGCCTATATTTCACTCTTTGCTCAGACCTTACTAACTCTCCCTTTCTCTTCATAACCTCTTACATTGGGTTTAAATGGCTTTGTTCGTTTCTGCAGCCGCAGACCAAACAAGCTACCCCCAGGCAGTACATAGCCACTCTGGAATAGTAACAAAGCGTGGCGGGGTGGGGGGGTGGAAGGAAACACGAATAGGGAGTCTGAGGCTTTTGAATGCCTGAACAGTCTGCCTCACTTTCTGTGGACATGTGGCAGGGGAGGTCACATTCTGTGCCATCAGAAAGGGTATTTCACCCAGAGTAGTAATTAGAGCATTTGAATTTCACACTTATTTCCTGATTCTCCATTTAGGTAGTATCATACTCAATAAGGGTCTTGGCTATATTTTCATATTTTTAAGGAGTCACTCTCCTGGTAAACACAAAAATGTCTTCCTTTTAGACCTTTTTGCATTTGGCCAACAATAGAAAGCAATGGGTTCCCCTAAAAGCCTGTAGCCACTAATGGCTGAGCTTGCGGGGATGGCTTTTCTGCGTAATTCCAGAGCTAGAGGGGTGGCGGAGATGAGCAGTGTTGCCCTTAGGTAAGGAGCTGGTTGGGTTCTGTGCGGAGGGCAGACAGGTGACAGATTGCAGACCTGGATGGTTTATTGCCCAGCAGGATGCCTTATCAATTGCCTGAAATTTGATCAGAACCAAGAGGCTTCAAATTAAATGTGCTTGTTGGGCAAGAATGAACATTTTGTTCTTTTTTAAGAGAAAAATACACAAAAAATAATTTCTGAGTCCAAATCTTTTGAAGTTTATCCATTAAAAAATGTCAGCAGGGGCAGAGAGCTAGAAAGCTGTCTCAGAATTATTAGGGACACACTCCTGTTGGTTTTTAAGACTGTGCATTTTGGGTCTCTGGAGTTCGGACATGGTTGATGGGTTTCATGATTGACTAACCTAGACCTTGGCACAGCTTAAATGTCACCTATCTGTGTCACAGGCAGGCTAGAACATGTAAAATCGCCACATGTCTGTTTCTGATATTCTCAACACTAATTGCTTTTTCAAGTAGGGCAGTTATTTTGTTTTGTTAGAACCATCAGTAGACCCATTTTTTGACAAATAGGTTTGGATTACAGAAGCCTTAAATTTTATACCTGGGTACTATGGCATTGGCTAATACTTTGAAATACTGATAAATTTGATCAAAGCCTATAAAAATTTACTGAGTAAACAGATAGTTGTCATGTAAAAGCAGCATAACAAAATTTTAATATGATATACTAAACTTCATTTCTTCAGGATATTCAGGATATTTTCTGGTATGTTCTTACAGACCTGTATTAAAATGACTAGTTATAAAAACACAAGTGTATCTAATTGTGGTACCTCCTTCCCTGCTCATCCTGAAGAATATGACTGAGAGGTGATCTCAGGAAACTTTCATCTTCATTCCCCAGCTGAGGGACTGATTCTCAAAGCAGTTGTGGTCCCACACTCAGAAGATGAATTTTCCTCAGGATGTATTTAAGGGTCCAGTATTTAAATCAGTTCGGGTACTGTTCTTACTTGGCAATAGATGCTCCTCCCTGTTAGTTGGTGATCAGATTAACTCTGTGGACATGTGGTGGGTAAAGAAGGCAAACTGCAAGAGAGAAGAAAACTACCCAAGCCTCAACTTCCTCATTTGTGAAATAGGGGAAATACGAATGCCTACCTCACAGGATTGTTTTGAGGACTGAGTCCAGAAAAGCACAGAAAGTACTAAAAATGGTGGCTGGGACATTTTTATTGTTATGTAGGTTTTTAAAAGATTAAAAAGCAAAAAGGCAAAGCAGATTTCTCCAGGAGAAGACTTCCAGGGAAGCGTAGGGGGAAGCACGCCTAGCTGAACCCTCCAGCGACCCCTCATGCTCTTTCTACTCTTCTACCTCTGGGTTGACTTTGTGATTTAGAGTGTACTTCACTTTCTTGATCTCATTTGATCTTCTAGGCCCTTCAGGCTGTCCCTCCCCTGTCATAGCTGAGGGAATTGAGACTCAGTAAGTGAAAGCTGGCTGATGGATGGCCCAGTTATCTTGGTACCAATAAAGCACTTTAAGAATACTAAATTTCTAAAATTTCTGGCATGAAGTTTAGATATCACTCTGATTTAACAGTTTAGGAAATTGAGCTGTTGAGGAAATCGAGGGGTTCAGTGACTGGTACAGGGTCAGAAAGACTAGAATCCCTGTTCCCAAGTTCCCAGGTCAGGCTCCAGGGTTACATCTTCTGTGATTTCATGTGCCTGGTCTAGCTCTGATCTCATCTCTTGTTGACTTCCTCTGGCCTCCTGTACTCTAGCCACACTCCTGCCTGTCCCAGGGCCTTTGTAGGTGCCATTCCCTGTGCCGGGCACATTCTCCCCCTGGGACTTGGCATGGTTGGATCCTTCTCAACATCCTGGTTTCAGCTTACCTCTCACCTGCTTAGAGAAGCCTTTATTGACCGTACACTTTAAAGTTAAACCTGTGGGCTGCTGTAGCACCCATTTTACTTTCTTCCTCCCACTCGCCATTTTCCAGTTTCCGTTTATTGGGTGATTTGTTTATTTTCTGTTCCTCTGCTGTGGAACATCAGCTCCACGAGAGCAGGCACGCCTGTCAAGTTCATGTATGTGTCTAGAGCTATACTAGAGACAGAACAGGTGTTCAATACATGTTTGTTACATGAGTACATAAAGAAACATGTTCCGAAGATGACGGAGGAGTAAGACGTGGAGATCACCTTCCTCCCCACAAATACATCAGAAATACATCTACATGTGGAACAACTCCTACAGAAGACCTACTGAATGCTGGCAGAAGACCTCAGACTTCCGAAAAGAAGGCAGAGCACCACCTAAACGAGCTCCAGAGATGAGTGCGAGCCGTGGCTATCAGCACGGACACCAGAGACAGGCATGAAATGCTAACGCCGCTGCTGTAGCCATCAAGGAGCCTGTGTGCAAGCACAGGTCACTATCCACACCCCCCCCAGGAGCCTGTACAACACGCCACTGCCAGGGCCCTGTGATCCAGGGACAACTACCCCGGGAGAACACACGGCGCGCCTCAGGCTGTTGCAATGTCACGCTGGCGTCTGCCACTGCAGGCTCGCCCCCACATTCCAAGTATAACAACCGTACCCCTCCCTCCCCTGGACCTGAGTGAGCCAGAGCCCCCTAATCAGCCTCTGCTTTAACCCCCTGCTGTCTGGGCAGGAACAGATGCCTGAGGGCGATCTACATGCAGAGGTGGGGCCACAACCAAAGCTGAACCCCAGGAGCTGTGCAAACAAAGAAGAGAAAGGGAAATGTCTCTGTGCAGCCTCAGGAGCAGCGGATTAAATCTCCACAATCAACTTGATGTACCCTGCATCTGTGGAATATCTGAATAGACAGCGAATCATCCCAAAATTCAGGCGGTGGACTTTGGGAGCAACTGTAGACTTGGGGTTTGCTGTCTGTGACTGATTTGTACTGATTTTTATGTTTATCTTAGTACAGTTTTTAGTGCTTGTTATCATTGGCGGATTTATTTATTGGTTTGGTTGCTCTCTTCTTTTTTTTTCCTTTTTTCCCTTTGTTTTTATTACGTTTTTATTTTAATAATTTTTAAAAATTTATTATTATTTTTTCTTTCTTTTCTTCTCCCTTTTCTTCTGAGCCTTGTAGCTGACACGGTCTTGGTGCTCTAGCCTGGTGTAAGGCCTGAGCCTCTGAGGTAGGAGGGCGAGTTCAGGACATTGGTCCACCAGAGACCTCCGGGCCCCACGTAATATCAGTTGGCGAGAGCTCTCCCAGAGATCTCCCTCTCAACACTAAGACCCAGCTCGACTCAATGGTTAGCAAGCTCCAGTGCTGGATGCCCCATGCTAAACAACTAGCAAGACAGGAACACAACCCCACCCATTAGCGGAGAGGCTGCCTAAAGGCATACTAAGTTCACAGGCACCCCAAAACACAGCATCATATGCGGCCCTGTCCACCAGAAAGACAAGTTCCAGCCCCACCCCGCAGAACACAGGCACCAGTCCCCTCCCCCAAGAAGCCTACACAAGCCACTGAACCAACCTCCCCCACTGGGGGCAGACACGAAAAACACAGAACTACGAACCTGCAGCCTGTGAAAAGGAGACCCCAAACACAGTAAGTTAAACAAAATGAGAAAACAGAAATATGCAGCAGATGAAGGAGCAAGGTAAAAACCCACCAGACCAAACAAATGAAGAAGCAATAGGGAGTCTACCTGAAAAAGAATTCAGAGTAATGATAGTAAAGGTGATCCAAAATCTTGGAAATAAAATGGAGACAATACAAGAAATGTTTATCTAGGACCTAGAACTAAAGAGCACGCAAACAATGATGAACCTACAACCAAGATTACTCTACCCAGCAAGGATCTCATTCAGATATGGTGGAGAAATGAAAACCTTTACAGACAAGAAAAAGCTAAGAGCTAATAGCTTAGCTAAGAGCTCTTAGCTAAAAGCTTAGAGCTTCAGCACCACCAAACCAGCTTTACAACAAATGCTAAAGGAACTTCTCTAGGCAGGAAACACAAGAGAA
>NC_041224.1:158483253-158485137 GCF_002837175.3 Physeter macrocephalus
CAGCAGATGAAGGAGCAAGGTAAAAACCCACCAGACCAAACAAATGAAGAAGCAATAGGGAGTCTACCTGAAAAAGAATTCAGAGTAATGATAGTAAAGGTGATCCAAAATCTTGGAAATAAAATGGAGACAATACAAGAAATGTTTATCTAGGACCTAGAACTAAAGAGCGCGCAAACAATGATGAACAACACAATAAATGAAATTTAAAAATCTCTAGAAGGAATCAATAGCAGAATAACTGAGGCAGAAAATGCATAAGTGACCTGGAAGATAAAATAGTGGAAATAACTGCCACAGCAGAATAAAGAAAAAAGAATGAAAAGAATTGAGGACAGTCTCAGAGACCTCTGGGACAAAACTAAACGCACCAACACTCGAATTATAGGGGTCCCAGAAGGAAGAGAAAAAGAAAGGGTCTGAGAAAATATTTGAAGAGATTATAGTTGAAAACTTCCCTAACATGGGAAAGGAAATAGTCAATCAAGTCCAGGAAGTGCAGAGTGTCCCATACAGGATAAGTCCAAGGAGAAACACGACAAGACACATATTACTCAAACTATCAAAAATTAAATACAAAAAATATTAAAAGCAGCAAGGGAAAAACAACGAATAACATACAAGGGAATTCCCATAAGGTTAACAGCTGATCTTTCAGCAGAAAATCTGCAAGCCAGAAGGGAGTGGCAGACGTATTTAAAATGATGAAAGGGAAAAACCTACAACCAAGATTACTCTACCCAGCAAGGATCTCATTCAGATATGGTGGAGAAATGAAAACCTTTACAGACAAGAAAAAGCTAAGAGCTAATAGCTTAGCTAAGAGCTCTTAGCTAAAAGCTTAGAGCTTCAGCACCACCAAACCAGCTTTACAACAAATGCTAAAGGAACTTCTCTAGGCAGGAAACACAAGAGAAGGAAAAGACCTACAATAACAAACCCAAAACAATTAAGAAAATGCTAACAGGAATATATATATCGATAATTACCTTAAATGTAAATGGATTAAATGCTCCAACCAAAAGACACAGGCTGGCTGAATGGATACAAAAACAAGACCCATATATATGCTGTCTACAAGAGACCCACTTCAGACCTAGGGACACATACAGACTGAAAGCGAGGGGATGGAAAAAGATATTCCATGCAAATGGAAATCAGAAGAAAGCTGGAGTAGCAATTCTCATATCAGACAAAATAGACTTTAAAATAAAGACTATTACATGAGACAAAGAAGGAAGCTGCATAATGATTAAGGGATCAATTCAAGAAGAAGATATAACAGTTGTAAATATTTATGTACCCAATATAGGAGCACCTCAATACACAAGGCAAATGCTAACAGCCATAAAAGGGGAAATCGACAGTAACACAATCATAGTAGGGGACTTTAACAACCCAGTTTCACCAATGGGCAGATCATCCAAAATGAAAATAAATAGGGAAACACAAGCTTTAAAGTACACATTAAACCAGATGGACTTAATTGATATTCATAGGACAGTCCTTGCAAAAACAACAGAATACATTTTCTTCTCAAGTGCTCATGGAACATTCTCCAGGATAGATCATATCTTGGGTCACAAATCAAGCCTTGGTAAATTTAAGAAAATAGAAATCATATCAAGTATCTTTTCTGAGCACAACGCTATGAGACTTGATATCAATTACAGGAAAAAATAAAACTGTAAAAAACACAGACACATGGAGGCTAAACAATACACTACTGAATAACCAAGAGCTCACTGAAGAAATCAAAGAGGAAATCAAAAAATACATAGAAACAAATGACAATGAAAGCATGGCAACCCAAAACCTATGGGATACAGCAAAAGCAGTTCTAAGAGGGAAGTTTATAGCAATACAATCCTACCTCAAGAAACA
>NC_041224.1:158485438-158510354 GCF_002837175.3 Physeter macrocephalus
CATTAGAAATGAAAAAGGAGAAGTAACAACTGACACTGCAGAAATACAAAGCATCATGAGAGATTACTACAAGCAACTATATGCCAATATAATGGACAAACTGGAAGAAATGGACAAATTCTTAGAAAAGCACAGCCTTCTGAGACTGAACCAGGAAGAAATAGAATATATAAACAGAGCAATCACAAGCACTGAAATTGAAACTGTGATTAAAAATCTTCCAACAAACAAAAGCCCAGGACCAGGTGGCTTCACAGGCGAATTCTATCAAACATTTAGAGAAGAGCTAACACCTATCCTTCTCAAACTCTTCTAAAATATAGTAGAGGGAGGAAAACCCCAAACTCATTCTATGAAGCCATCATCACCCTGATACCAAAAGCAGACAGAGATGTCACAAAGAAAGAAAACTACAGGCCAATATCACTGATGAACATAGATGCAAAAATCGTCAACAAAATACTAGCAGACAGAATCCAACAGCACATTCAAAGGTTCATACACTGTGATCAAGTGGGGTTTACCCCAGGAATGCAAGGATTCTTCAATATACACAAATCAATCTCATTAACAAACTGAAGGATAAAAACCATATGATAATCTCAGCAGATGCAGAAAAATCTTTCAACAAAATTCAACAGCCATTTATGATAAAAACTCTCCAGAATGTAGGCATAGAGGTAACCTACCTCAACATAATAAAGGCCATATATGACAGACCCACAGCCAACATCATTCTCAATTGTAAAAAACTGAAACCATTTCCTCGAGGATCAGGAACAAGACAAGGTCACCCACTCTCACCACTATTATTCAACATATTTTTGGAAGTTTTAGCCACAGCAATCAGAGAAGAAAAAGAAATAAAAGGAATCCAAATTGGAAAAGAAGAAGTAAAACTGTCACTGTTTGCAGATGACATGATACTGTATACATAGAGAATCCTAAAGATGCCACCAGAAAACTACTAGAGGTAATCAATGAATTTGGTAACGTAGCAGGATACAAAATTAACGCACAGAAATCTCCTGCATTCCTATACACTAATGATGAAGAATCTGAAAGAGAAATTAAGGAAACACTCCTATTTACCACTGCAACAAAAAGAGTAAAATACCTAGGAATAAACCTACCTAAGGAGACAAAAGACCTTTACTCAGAAGACTATAAGACACTGTGAAATAAATTAAAGACGAAACAAACAGATGGAGAGATATACCATGTTCTTGGATTGGAAGAATCAACATTGTGAAAATGACTGTACTACCCAAAACAATCTACAGATTCAGTGCAATCCCTATCAGACTACCAATGGTATTTTTCACAGAACTAAAACAAAAAATTTCACAATTTGTATGGAAACACGAAAGACCCTGAATAGCCAAAGCAATCTTGAGAAAGAAAAACAGAGCTGGAGGAATCAGACTCCCTGACTTCAGACTAAACTACAAAGCTATAGTAATCAAGACAGTTCAGTACTGGCACAAAAATAGAAATACCGATCAATGTAACAGGATAGAAAGCCCAGAGATAAACCCACGCACCTGTGGTCACCTTATCTTTGTTAAAGGTGGCAAGAATATACAGTGGAGAAAAGACAACCTCTTCAATAAGTGGTGCTGAGAAAACTGCACAGCTACATGTAAAAGAATGAAATTAGAATACTCCCTAACACCATACACAAAAATAAACTCAAAATGGATTTCAGACCTAAATGTAAGGCCAGGCATTCTAAAACTCTTAGAGGAAAACATAGGCAGAACAACTCTATGACATAAATCACAGCAAGATCCTTTTTGTCCCACCTCCTAGAGAAATGGAAATACAAACAAAAATAAACAAATGGGACCTAATGAAACATAAAAGCTTTTGCACAGCAAAGGAAACCATAAACAAGATGAAAAGACAGCCCTCACAGATTGCCAACAAACACATGAAAGGATGCTCAAAATCACTAATCATTAAAGAAATGCAAATCAGAACTATAGTGAGGTATCACCTCACATCGGTCAGAATGGCCATCATCAAAAAATCTACAAACAGTAAATGCTGGAGAGGGTGTGGAGAAAAGGGAACCCTCTTGCACTGTTGGTGGGAATGTAAATTGATACAGCCACTATGGAGAACAGTATGGAGGTTCCTTTAAAAACTAAAAATAGAACTACTATATGACCCAGCAGTCCTACTGTTGGACATATACCCTGAGAAAACCATAATTCAAAAAGAGTCATGTACCACAGTGTTCATTGCAGCACTATTTACAATAGCCAGGACATGGAAGCAACCTAAGTGTCCATCGACAGATGAATGGGTAAAGAAGATGTGACCCATATATACAGTGGAATATTACTCAGCCATAAAAAGGAGTAAAATTGAGTTATTTATTTATTTTTTTTTAAAGAAGATGTTGGGAGTAGGAGTTTATTAATCAATTAATTTATTTTTGCTGTGTTGGGTCTTCGTTTCTGTGCGAGGGCTTTCTCTAGTGTGGCAAGTGGGGGCCACTCTTCATCGTGCTATGTGGCCTCTCACTATCGCGGCCTCTCATTGCGGAGCACAGGCTCCAGACCCGGAGGCTCAGTAGTTGTGGCTCACGGGCCTAGCTGCTCCGCGGCATGTGGGATCCTCCCAGACCAGGGCTCGAACCCGTGTCCCCTGCATTAGCAGGCAGAATCTCAACCACTGCACCACCAGGGAAGCCCAAAATTGAGTTATTTGTAGTGAGGTTGATGGAGCTAGAATCTGTCATACAGAGTGAAGTAAGTCAGAAAGCAAAAAACAAATACTGTATGCTAACACATATATATGGAGTCTAATAAAGAAATGGTTCTGAAGAACCTAGGGGCAGGACAGGAATAAAGACGCAGACGTAGAGAATGGACTTGAGGACACGGGGAGGGGGAAGGGTAAGCTGGGACGAAGTAAGAGATTAGCACTGACATATATACACTACCAAATGTAAAATAGATAGCTAGTGGGAAGCAGCTGCATAGCACAGGGAGATCCGCTCTGTGCTTTGTGCCCACTTAGAGGGATGGGATAGGGAAGATGGGAGGGAGATGCAAGAGGGAGGGGACATGGGGATATATGTATACGTATAGCTGATTCACTTTGTTGTACAGCAGAAACTAACACAACATTGTAAAGCAATTATACTCCAGTAAAGGTGTTAAAAACATTAAAAAAATAAAATATTAGATCTGTAGTCAAGAAAAAAAAAGAAAGAAAGAAACACGTTCCAGTTAAAATTTATCAAAGGCAATGAATGTCGAAAATATGCCCTGGCATGGCTGGTAGCTAAGGCCAGTACAGCGGGTATCAGCTCATGGAGAGAGAGAGAGAAGAGCGGGTTCCATCCTTCTGGTGATGGTGAGCCAGTGATGAAGACTCAGGCAGGGCCTACAGCCTCTGTCCCAGGTACAGAGTAAGAAGCCCCTTACATATATGAGCTCATTTACTTATCACACCAACCTGTGAGGTGGGGACAGTTGTTTTCCCATTTTACAGCTAAGGCAATTGAGGACCAGGAAAGAGAAGTCACTTCCTCAAGGCAATCCAGCTAGTACGTGGCAGGGCTGGGATTTAAACACAGGCAGGGTCTGTGCTGCTCTCAGCCTGTATGATGTGCAGCCTCTCAGCCAAGACTTTTAGGTAGAAAAAAAGATAATCATACTAGGTGCTAGGCCACTGAGATTGTCCTGGGTCCTCCTCTGGGCCAGGCTGTCTTAGCTGGCAGGGATTGGAACCAAATGGCGTACATTGTCCTTTTTACCATTTTGCGGCATTTCTTTCCCTTGCTTACATTGTTCCTTCCTGGCCAGGCAACAGTGGTCTCCCATCTCACCTGCTAGGCTCCTTTCATTTGGTTCATCCACTGGCAGCCTCACCTGTGATGCCAAGAGGGCTGTTAGCTCACTCTGTTTCTGTCCTCCCATCCCAGGTACCATATCAGTGAACAGCAGGCGCACGCCGTTCACCGCTAGTGGGGAGAGCGAGATCCTGGACCTGGAGGGGGACATGTACCTGGGCGGGCTGCCGGAGCACCGTGCTGGCCTCATCCTCCCCACTGAGCTCTGGACCGCCATGCTCAACTATGGCTACGTGGGCTGCATCCGTGACCTGTTCATTGACGGGCGCAGCAAGAACATCCGGCAGCTGGCGGAGATGCAGAATGCTGCGGGCGTCAAGTCCTCCTGCTCACGGATGAGCGCTAAGCAGTGTGACAGCTACCCCTGCAAGAACAGCGCCGTGTGCAAAGATGGCTGGAACCGCTTCATCTGCGACTGCACGGGCACTGGCTACTGGGGCCGAACCTGCGAGAGGGGTGAGTAGGCCCTCGTAGCGGCACACTGGGTCTGAGTGGGGGTGACGTGCTGCAGCTGTGTCCCTGGATACACCTGCTTGTGCTTCCTTTGCTACTACAGGTGCTCCCTTTGGACCTCCCTGTGCTTGCGTTCTTCTGGAGAAGAATTTTCTTGGGTTCACTGCTTTCCAGATCATACTCTTTCTAGTGCTGGATGCTTGGATTTGTTTGGGTAGGGTTGGGTTGCAGAGAGGGAAACTTTAGAGTAAATATTACCATGATCATGCTACTTTCTTGATTAAGTGTTAGACATCTATTTGAGAAGGTGAATTCTTTTGGGACTCTGGGTGGGCTCACCAACTGGCTGTTTCATTTGTTCATTTAACTCATGCTTTTTGATGCTTTCTACATGCTATAGCTCTTGGATTAGGCTTTAGAAAAACACTATTGAACAAAATAGCCCCAGCCCTGTTCTGTGGAGCTTGCTGCCTAGTGGAATACTTAGCTGTTAAATAATCACAGACATGTTGAGTTTTATAAGAAGCAGTGTTATGTGTTGGTTAAGAACATGAATTCTGGGGCCAGACTGGATGAGAGATATGGCCCTCATGGAGCGATACAAACTTTCTCAAGATAATATCTTTGAGACTTGATTTCCTCATTATCAAAATGGAGATAATTAGGTACCTACCTCACAGGCTGTTAATGAGGATTAAGTGAGTCAGTAGGGTCCTGGACTATGGAAAGCATTTAGTAAATGTTAGCGATGTTACAGTCATAATTATTGTCATCAACATCATTAAAGGAAAAGCACAGAGAAGTTTGGGAGGCCTTTGCAAGGGGACCCAACATACTGTAGAGGTTCATAGAAAGCTTCTTCAAGAAAGAAATATATAGGTTGAGACTTGAAATATCAGTAAGAGTTAGCTTGGCAACGAGGTGGGAGGAAGCCGGGTGTCTTTTACATGAGGGCAACGTGAGCCAAGAGGTAAGAGACCATGGCACACCGGGACTTGCCTGGCGATCCAGTGGTTGAGACTTCGCCTTCCAGTGCAGGGGATGCGGGTTTGATCCCTGGTCGGGGAGCTCAGATCCCACATGGCTCGCAGCCAAAAAACCAAAGTATAAGCAGCAGAAGCAATACTGTAACAAATTCCATAAAGGCTTTAAAAATGGTCCACATCAAGGAAAAAAAAAACTTAAAAAAAAAATCGCCTCTAAAAAAAAATGAAAAGAGACCATGGCACAGTTGAGGAACCAAACAAAGTCCATAACAGAATGGAGTGTGTAGTGAGGTGGGGGGAAGGGTGTGTGAGGTAGCTGAAGAGTTGGGGGACAAAGAATGGGGGCTGACCATTTACAACAGGCCAGGATGCTGGGGGAAGCCCCTTTCTCTCTACCGCTTTAGGATCTTACACTTGCACTGAATTTACAGTTTGGGTAAAGGCCAGAGATAAAGGTAGGCAAAGAGGCAACATCAAGACAAGGAGATCCTAGTCAATAAGCCACATCCAGATTGCAGCTTGGTTAATTGTTTTATATGCCAAGCACACAGAATCTGGCTGGCTGTCCATGAGTTGTCAGTCTCTATTTTGTATGAAAGGATAATTTACATAGTTATCAAGTTTGCTGAGGGCATAGTTCTAGGGCTTTGAGGAGACTGTGTCTGTCTGTCTACAGAAGCTTATCATTTCTTTAGCTGAGGAGTTGACACATCGATATAAGAAGCAGTAATAAAATGATACAAGGCAGCAGCATGGGCTGGACCACTAGGGGGACATGGAAATTTAGTGAAGACTTTCCTGAGGAGAGGGACATGCAGGGTCTCATCCTTAAAGACTACCAGTGGCCAGAATTGTCCAGGTATCAGAAGTCTGGTGATAAGGAGGGATCCTGGAACATGCTTGGATAACCAGTCAAGGATTTTCAAGGAGTCATTTTTGTGAGGTCAGCCATATTGCTAGTTAAAGTATATTTCAAGAGAACTGCAAACCTTCCCTACAGCTGGACCAAAAGGAGGACACAGGATATTGGAGTAAAGGAAAAGGAGCTTTTGGGGGGCTCATAGAAGTGAAATTCAGATTCACTGAATTTTCAAAGCAGCCACCCCAGAACATGAGCTAACACGGGGAGGCGGCCATCCGGAACAGAAGTGGGTCTCATTTGGCTGGCCAGTCTGTCAAGCTCCTGAACTCTTTCCAAATCTCTTTTTAGGGTAGGCTATCCTGGTTGCTGGTTTGGGGAGATAGAAAAGTCATTCGACCTCTGGGATGCATGAGACCATTTTGATATAAGCCAGGAAATTATGGATCATCCACTGTCCAGGAAGGTAGTGTAAGAACCGAAGGTCCCTTCAGACATCTCACTTCTCTCTCCTGGGTGTCTTTCCAGCTCAGGGGCCTTGTGGTTACTGAAGACAAGCAGCAGTGACTGGAGACAGCTGAACAAGGTGTCCCTGAGATCAGCTGTCCCAAGGGCAAATCAATGGGAGTTGGTCCAAGATTTGCCAAGTACAGTGAAAGTCACTGCACCTTTTACATTGTCACTTCTGACTAGTCATTAAAAGGCAGCTGATTGGGGATATATGAGGGACAATTATTCCTGGTACAGTGCAGCCAAGAATCATCCATTGTGGCCAAATGAGAAGGAGCCTGGCAAATTTAAGACATTTAATCTACATGTCGCTCAAATCCCAGATGGTTCAACTGATTGTTTTGTTCCCCCGCTAATTGTTTTTTGGCCCTGTATTGTTCCTGACACCATGTTCAGAATGAATCGGTGGAGTGTAAAAATGATAGGACTCTACTTTGCTGGCAAAGAAAGTCGTTTCCCTATGACGCTGTTTTTCTTTATTGAAACTGATTTGTCAGTGGAGATGCTTTTGACTTTTGTGCATTTTTCATACATGCAGCAGACATTTATTGAAACCCTAATTTGTTCCAGGCACTGTATTAGATGCTGGCAATGCAAAAATCAAAAACAAAAACACCGACACAGCTCCTGGTTTTGTTCAAGGGGTGTATAGTCCTACTGGACAAGGAAAGGTGGGAACTGTGCTAACGCTTGGTAGATGTCATGCCTGATCTTTTAGGGGAATAGCAGGGCAGACAGATGGGAGAGGCCATGCCTACACGGGTGAGTGATGGTTGGGAAAAGGGGACCTGAGGTTTCTTAGATTTTCTTGTCTGCTATTAATAATAAAACTATGGCCTCTCTCTACCTCTGACCCTCAGTATCCATTATAGGCACTTCTGAAGAGTGGTAAAGGAAGAGCATTAACATTCTTTATGCAAGAGCGTGATCCCCTTTGTCAAGGAATGTTGCCCCACGCACCATAACACCATCAACAAGTTCACTCAATTCACCATCCTCTAGTTTTTTTCTAGAAGCATTAACCCTAAGCCTAGAATTGATCATTTGTACCAAATGTGATAAGACTAAGACAATTCCTAAGGCAGTGTGTCCCATCTAGCCCCAACGGTGTCCTCTACTTGGGCTTTATAGTAGTGTCCATCCCTTGGTATCACTGGCCCCACAACAGGAATGGTAGTGTTTGAAAGAGGCACTTGTTTCTATAAAATGGAGAAAGCATAGGTGGGTTGCTGAAAACTGGTATTCAGAGACAAAGCAGAGTCAGGGGTGGCTCAGATCAGACACTGGATCAAAATAGCCCAAGAACCCAAGCAAGGTGAGCAAGCACATCAGTCTAAGGTACAATTCCCAGGTTAAAGGTGTCAGCCAAAGACAAGGGACTAAGGCAAGGGAACTAGGAAATAAATGAGTACATGAGGCTAAGGTTAATTTGCATGAGTGTCTTTCTCTGATAGTAAAAATGGATGTCTCTTGCTTGTATCCTCACAAGAGTGCTTCTACTGCCTGTGAAGATGGGCAACTCTAAATTTTGACATATAACAGTTGGCTTGGTGTTGTATTTAGACTTTTTTTTCACCATGATCTGATACTGTTCTAAGGAGATGTAGATAGATCCATCCATTCCAGTTGTTCAGCTGTAGCTGTTCTGGTTTGTTATTTGTTAATCATATTGATGTGGGAGACATCTCCATGACCTAAAAAGCTAAGGTCTGCTTAGCTACTTCATGCCAATTTGTTTGGTTGAAATGCTTTACTCTCCTGGAAGATTGCCTGCCATTTAAAAAATCCTATTGTGCAGAGGAAACATTTTGTCTTATCTAAGATGATATGATCAGTTGACTTGGGACAACGGAGGCATCTTCTCCTTGTCAGTGTAGCCAGACTGCTTAGTTCAATTAATGGGGACCAAATGTCAATAGGCAAGGCTATGGATTTAATTTATTTGTGGACCATCAAGCTTCAATTTGAGGCCACTGCAGATTCTATCCCCTTCCCTTAGATGGCTTTTCCTGAATGTATGCCATCATTTGTTTAGCAAGAAATAAAATAGGACTCAGCACAGGTTCATCCCTATGACAAAAATAACCTACACTATAGCACTTAGAGTCAGGATGACCTAGTGGTTAATGGCATGAATTTCAGTCAGATGGACCTTGGTTCCTGAGTTGGTTCTGTCAGTAGCTAGGTAATATACAACAAATTTTTTATTTTGTCCGAGTCTCAGTTTCCTTATCTGTAAAATGGGGACACTGATACTTACTAGGTAAGGTTCTCTTGGTTGCAAGCTACAGAATTGACAATGGCTAACAGAGTAAAGGAAGAAGACATATTGCATGATTACCTAGAGAGTTATTGATCAAATGATGATCTCACCAATTACATCTTGAAAAGGGAAGCAGAACAACTCTGGGGATCCCAGGGCACTGTGATTGAAGCCATGCGTCTCTCTTGACCTACGGGTTCTGGAGTTTTCCATTCACAGTTTACATTTCCCAAAAAGAGAACCCGATTGGCCCAGTTTAGTTCATCTGTCTATTCTTCTACAGTCAGCTCCGTCCAGGTGGGCAGTCACCTAGAATAGATATGAAGGATCACCTAATAAGTAAATATATAATCTTACTGAACCATTTTCTTAGTGTTCTTTCATGGTGAAGCTTGGGGTACCCTGATCCTTAAGGCCATGTCCTGTTATAGATGCCCAGCCACATGGACTACTTCTGTGTGATAAACAGAAATATTTCCTGGGGTCATGGAAATTGGATGCCTTTGAGAATATTAAATTGTAGAACTAAGAATATGTGATAGAGAGGGTAAATCTGCTCTTCTCACTGGTCCCCGGGATTCCATTTATCTGACATAAACACCAGCTGAAAACCAAGAATGCAGATATTATGAGTTCTCTCAAATGACCGTGTTCCAGCAGGAAAGGCTTGCAGGCAGCAGCTGCTCGGGGACTTCGCTTTCAGCCAGCCCCTCTGATGGCTGCTGTGTGCTCCTGGGGCAGCAGTACATCCTGCTGGGGAGGGTGAGGCACTGACTTTAGAGGAGGCTAGAGTGTGTCATTTGGATGCCACATGGAAATCAAGACATCAGGACATAGCAGGCCTGGCAGGTTCAGTTGATGTTACCTGTACCTAATCCTTATTTCAGCAAGGGAGGAATTGGAAGCCCTGAGAAGTTAATGTCACTTTAACTTGGAGCAGCTGTAGAATGGTTAAAATTCATGGATCCTGACTCCTAATCCACTGTACTTTCCATTACATTGAGTAGCCTTTCCTTCTCTTATATATGAAAGGGGTTGGATTATGAGGTCATTGAAGGAAAAACAGTGCATTAGGTATTTTTGTTTTCCCACAGTCTCCAGCACTGTGCTATACACATACTACGAGGTTATTAAATGTTGGAGGAAGGGTCCCAGTCCTCTGTCCTGGGTCTCCTCCTGGTCTGCACATTGCCCTTTGTACCCTCATCCACTGCCATAGTGTCAAGGATTATCTATATGTCAGTGATTCCCAAATCAGTCTCTCTAGCCTCAAACTCTCTCTGGAACCCCAGATTTCTATATCCAGTTGTCTGCTTGACATCTGCATTTGGATATTTGATAGATATCTTAATCATAACATTGAAAAATAGAAATCTTCAGTGCCTCCTCCCTGCCTTAGACTTTTTTTTTCTTTTCTTTTTTTTTTTTTTTTACTTTCAGTTTTTTCCATCTCAGTAAATGGCATCACCATTGTCCTTGGCATTTTCCTCGATTTTTCTTCTCCCATCTCATTCAGTCTGTCTCAGCAAGTTCCTGTCGTCTCCTCATCTAACCCCATCCTGCATCTGTCCACTTCTCTCCCTCTCTACTACTATCATCCTAGGTCAACCTACATTGATCTCTTCTTTGGAAAACTAGGTAGCATGTCATATGTTATGAAAAGCTCAAATTCATTTTGCGCCTTCCTCAGAGTATTGAAGTGAGATTATCAAAATGTTTAAATATTCAACACATTCTTAAGTAGCTTTCGTTTCAGTGGCTTTTGGTCCCTCAAATTGCAGGAAATGAAGCTATGATACTTCTTTGGAATTAACTTCAACATTCACATTTCCATACCTTTTCTCTGTACCAAACTTGGTGAGCTAAGTTGTGAGGATACAAATTTGTAGAAGACATAGTTTCAATTCTTGAGCTCACAGTCTAATAATCTGCAAATTGTAATGCAATCTACCAAGGGCAATGATCCAGGAATATCATAGGAAAGAATGAGATAACAATTAGAAAGCAAAGTATGTCCAACATGATATACCACTTTATAACCAGTTCTGGATCTACTGGGGTCTGCTCAGACTGACTCACTGGTGTGGGAACAAAAGAAACCCTGGCTTCCAGGGTCAAATATAAAAATGCTTGTTGCTTTCCCTTGTTCCACTGCCATTGAGGCTCTGCTCCTCTTCCCCTAGGAACATCCAGGCCCTTTATTTAGATATGTGACCTTGAGATTCTTACTTGGATCCTCTGGCCTCTCTGTTCTGCAAAAATAAAATGAGGCAATTGGGTTTCATGCTCTCTCAGGGCTCATCCAATTATAAAACTCTGTGATTCTCAAATGTCATCAGCTTGGCAGTGGCTTCCCTTATCCTGAGTCGAGGGGTAAAGGTGAGTGAAGGTCAGGGCAGGGATGCTAGTCCTTGTTCCTTGCAGTCTGCAGTACTGTCTGGGTTAGGAGGCTCAGTTTAGTCATATCAGCACTGCGATGAAGTTGTCATGTCTCTGATTCATTCATCTAAGAATACGAATACCTTGATATACTGGGAATACTTCAGGTCCATGACTTAAAAGTTTTAATTGCTGGATTAATGAGTAGAGCCTTGGATTTCTTAAGATCATTAAAAGACTGTCTCTTTTTCAGTCCATTGTTTACCCCCTTTCAAGGGTAAATACATGTATTAGAGAAAGAGGGCCACCAAGAAATACATAATCCATCAACATCAACCAACATGTCCCCATTTTTTCTTATCCATTGGTGCTTTTTTAATTTTTATTTTATATTGGAGTATAGTTGATTAACAATGTTTTGTTAGTTTCAGGTGTACAGCAAAGTGATTCAGTTGTACACATACATGTATCCATTCTTTTTCAAATTCTTTTCCCCTTTAGGTTATTACAGAATATTGAGCAGAGTTCCCTGTGCTATTCAGTAGGTCCTTGTTGGTTATCTGTTTTAAATATAGCAGTGTGTACATGTCAATCCCAAGCTCCCAATCTATCCCTCCCCTCCCACAGTTCCCCCCTGGTAACCATAAGTTCCTTCTCTAAGTCTGTGAGTCTGTGTCTGTTTTGTAAATAAATTCATTTGTATCATTTTTTAAGATTCCGCATATAAGCAATATCATATGATGTAGGTCTTCCTCTGTCTGACTTATTTTACTTAGTATGATAATCTCCAGGTCCATCTTTGTTGCTGCAAATGGCATTATTTCATTCTTTTTAACGGCTGAGTAATATTCCATTGCATATACGTACCACATCTTTTTTTAAAAAAAATTTTATCGGAGTATAGTTGCTTTACAATGTTGTGTTAGTTTGCAAAGTGAATCAGTTATACGTATACATGTATCACCTCTTTTTTGGATTTCCTTCCCATTTAGGTCACCACAGAGCATTGAGTAGAGATCCCTGTGCTATACAGTAGGTTCTCATTAGTTACATATTTTATACACAGTAGTGTATATATGTCAATCCCAATCTCCCCTTTCATCCCACCCTGCCACCTCTTTAGTATCCATAAGTTTGTTCTCTACATCTTTGTCTCTGTTTCTGCTTTGCGAATAAGTTCATCTGTACTATTTTTCTAGATTCCACATATAAACGATATTACATGATATTTGTTTTTCTCTTTCTGACTTACTTCACTCTGTATGACAGTCTCTGGGTCTGTCCATGTCTCTGCAAATGGCACTATTTTTTATGACTGAGTAATATTCCATTGTATATATGTACCACATCATCTTTATCCATTCGTCTGTTGATGGACATATAGGTTGCTTCCATGTCTTGGCTATTGTAAATAGTGCTGCAATGAACATTGGGGTGCATGTACCCTTTTGAACCATATTTATCTCCAGATATATGCCCAGGAATGGGATTGCTGGATCATATGGTAGCTCTGTTTTTAGTTTCTTAAGGACGCTCCATACTGTTCTTCACAGTGGCTGTACCAATTTACATTCCCACCAGCAGTGTGGGAGGGTTCCCTTTTCTCCACACCCTCTCCAGCATTTATTGTTTGTAGACTTTTGATGATGGCTGTTCTGACTGGTGTGAGGTGACACCTCATTGTAGTTTTGATTTGCACTTTTCTAATAATTAGCGATGGTGAGCATCTTTTCATGTGCCTCTTAGCCATCTGTATGTCTTCTTTGGAGAAATGTCACTTTAGGTCTTCTGCCCATTTTTTAATTGGGTTAAGACACACAGCTGTATCTCTGGTGATGACCGTAGTGTTGCTCAGATTCAGCCTCTTCTTGTTTCTCTTCCTGTTCTCCTTTCCACAGGCCCAGGATTGTATGATCCCAGAAAATTGTCCTGTAGTCCATGAACCCTTCCTAAGTGTTATTCTGCCAGGTTGGGGTCTGAGATACCTCTGATCACAGCTTCTCCTGATGGTCTAAAGAAGAGAGTAAGGGAAGAAGATTCTAGTCATTTGAGAAGCTTGAAGCTCCAGGGGTCTCAGAAGGACAGGCTGGGGACTTTGGCCATCTTTGGAAAATCTACAGCTAGGCCTGTGTTCAGCCTGAGAATGTGAAGGTCAGCACTTTGAGGCAGCGCGTGACAGCTGCTTAGAACTGTGACACACCTGCTGTTGGCTGTGATTCTGTCCAATGCAGAGACATGGTGGCCGTTTATATTACTGCTTTGTACCTTTATTACTGCCTTTGCTAAAAGCTGCTTAACTGCCAGCAGACATCTGCCCATTATAGATGCAATAAACTGAGATGCTGCTAAATTATGAGAAACAAGTGCTTCAAAATGCAGCACAAGGGGATTGTCATAGCATTTTTTAGCTTCTCTGGCTTCGTGGGTCTTTTCACAGATAGATGAATCCTTCCTTGCTCCAGTCTGGATTAAGAGGAAAGGAAAGTTAACTTTTTTGAGAGAAATTATATGCCTGCTTTGTATTCTTAATATACACTGGGCCATTTAACCCTCACATCCATTCTGCAGGCTGCGTAATCTTAGCCTCATTTCCTAGATGAAGAAAATAAGGCCCCAAGTCATTCATTCCAAAGCACCTGTTGAGTACTGTGTGCCAGAGGCCGCATTGATCCTTCGAGATACAAGAGAATTGATTGTGATGTTCCTCATAAACATATCAATATATTCTGATACCTGAGGAAAGGACATAAATGCGAGGAGAAATATCATGGACAGTGTCAGAGATTGGGTGACACTAGAGCTGAGGCTAGGTGGAGTAGCAGGAATCTCCCAGGAAGACCAGGCAGGGAAAAGTATTTCAGGCAGAAGGAACAGATATGCAAAGATGACTTCTGTAAACAGGAAGTTTTCCTCGTGGATGGTATCTGAGTCTTAAATTTGAGGGGATGTTTTAGAAGGTGTAGCTGAAGAAGTGGTAGGGCCAGTTGTGAGGCATCTTGTTTGTTCTCCCCACAAGTTTGGACCTTACCAAACTCGTAAGGGGGCACGCCAGTTTTAGCAATGGGATAACAAAGTCAGATCCCTCTGGCAAGGGATGATTGGCATGTGGGAGACAGTAGGCCAAGAGACCAGTGTGCGTTAGTTCAGTTTGCATTTATATTAATTCGGGGTGGGAAATAAGAGTCCTAACTGCGATAGGGAGAATGGAGGTCGAGTTCTGGGGACATATCCAATAGATATTTAAGGGGCAATGTTGATAGGATTTACTAACACAGCTAAAGAGTGGCCGAGACTGGATTAGAATAAGGGTTTGGTCGTAGAAGCCCGTTGTTTCTTCCCTGTGCTACTCAAGCATCTCAGGTTAGTTGGAGAGTCTTGGGAGGAGTGGGGAAGAGTGAGGTAGCGATTAAGGGGATATAGCTAGGAGTCGCCTATGTATACTGGTCCCACTCTGAACGTATGTGACTTATTCTCTCTCTGTGCCTCAGTTTCCATATTTACCACTGAGAATATCAACAGTGGTTGCTTAATTGGCTTTTTGTGAGCCTCTTTATTATAGAGTCAAAGTGTATGTTGTGCTCACAGAGATCATAAGCCAGCATGTCCCTTTCTGAAGCTAGAATTCTGCAATTCAAGAATGAAAAAATTCTCAGACTGGTGTTTTTTTTATTCAGTTTTTTCTTGTGTTGTAGAAATGACCTAGATATGATTTCTGTGTTTAAGTATGTGATATAGGCTAGAACTTAACAGGGGGAAGGAAGGTTGCACCAGAAGGGAACATACCAAAGCATGCTTTTCTCCATACTTCACATGGTTTGTATTTGGAATCAAGACATGACTACGGTAATCCCAGATATTGAAGAATTATGCTAAAATGGTCTGTTGTTACTGTGATTATCTCAACCAAGCTTTGCATGTATTTGGTGGAAAAATGAATTGTTTCTCTTTCTCTTGTAAAAGTGGCCATATTTGAAATTAAGCTAAAAGATTCTTTCCTTATAGGTAGGAAAAATCGTAGTTTTAATTTCTCTGTATTCTGGACTCCCATTAGGACTTCACATCAATGACACCCAATACTGAGGATTGTGTATGTGTGAGTGATAGAGCACACGTGTAGTTTCCCTCTAGTTTCTGAGATGTTTTTCTGTTCTGTATTTAATATAATCAGAGATTATTAAGGAAGAGAAATGCAAACATGTAACAGTCATGAATAGAAGGGCCAAACCGAAACCTAGACCTGGACTGATCCAAAGAAAACGAGATGAGTGTAAAGCGCTGTAGAATTATTTATCTCGCCAGAGGCCCAGATACCATCTAGCACAACCACCCTACCCCCAGTTTTAGATCAGGAAACTGAGGGCTCCAGGTAGGAAATAAGTTGCCCAAAGAATAGAATATAGTGTTTCTAGCCCCTCCTTTTGGTTCTCCTATCAATGGATTTTTCAAAGAAATCCGAAGATACTGCAGGAGCAGTATTTGTGCATATTTAATGAAGATGTATGTTTATGTCCCCATGGATTACTAAGCAGTACAATCATGCATTGTAACAAAGGTATTTGGTTAGTCTCCAGTCTTATTCTTGTTGGTAAATTTATTTAGAATGTTGGCAGTTGATTTAGAGAAAAGATATATGAAGGGAAAAGACATGTGTACATGTCTCTTATTTCATCAACGATCCCATATTACCCCATATGACAAATAAATCCAGCCCAACAGAGAGAATTTTGGAGTGACAAGTGCATTTGGGACTTGGGGCCGGAAACCCTGGGTATATAGCTCTCAAAAGGCCCCCTTCTGTGGACTATTGGACAGCTATGTCCCTGGCAAGGAAATGCAAGGTCTCTTGGAGATCACTTCATGCTTCTTAGCATGTTTAACCTTTACAGCAAGGCATTCTCATCAAAATGACAAACCCCAACAGAACCTTCTGAGAGGCCAGTGAATCAGAAACCTTATGAAATCTGTGGGGTTAGCACGCTCCCCCTCTTTTTTCCTCCAGGGAGAGAAAGCCCTGTGTCTTTTAGATTTCAGTCTTCTCTGCAAGCCCCTTGTCTGGAGCTTCCTGCTGTAGGTTAAATAACTTGCCTAAGGTCACCTAGTTCTTCTGGACCTTTCACTCCAGAGCCTACTCTTTTGTGATCAGTATATTCTACTGCTCGCAGTGACAAGGGAGCTCACTCTTCAAGAAGCTGCTGTTTCAGTTTTGGAGAGCGCCAAATACAGACATACCCCGGAGATACTGCAGGTTTGGTTCCAGACTACCTCAATAAAGTAAATATCACAGTAAAGTGAGTCACATGAAGTTTTTGGTTTTCCAGTGCATATGAAAGCTGTGTTTATGTTATACTGTAGTCTATTAAGTGTGCAATAGCATTATGTCTAAAAAATGTGTATACCTTAATTTAAAAATACTTTATTGCTAAAAAATGCTGCCCATCATCTGAGCCTTCAGTGAGTTGTCATCTTTTTGCTGGTGGAAGGTTGGAAATATTGTAAGAATTACCAAAATGTGACACAGAGGCGCAAAGTGAGCAAATGCCATCGGAAAAATGGTGCTGATAGTCTTCTTGTTCAGCACAGGGTTGCCACAGACCTTCAATTTGTCAAACACACAATATCTGCTAAGCGCAATAAAGCAAAGTGCAATAAAATTAGCTATACCTTTATTCTAAATATCTCCCGTTTACTGTAAACTGAAGTCTCTATTCTTCTAATATCTTTCTTTTGATCTTGGTGCTGGCTTTGGGAACTGTACAGGATTTAATCCCTCAATTAATATTTACTTGGTACTTACTGTGCCTTGGACACCTGGGATATACAGAACTATCAAACCTAAACGCTCTTCTGTAGTAGACCTTTAGTTAGTTAAAGAGCAATGTCATTTTTCCACTGAAAGGTTGTCAGTCATTCTCAGGATAAACTTTATTAGTTTCTTCAAGTAGCCCTCATC
Organism: Physeter macrocephalus; assembly: GCF_002837175.3. Classification (NCBI taxonomy): domain Eukaryota; kingdom Metazoa; phylum Chordata; class Mammalia; order Artiodactyla; family Physeteridae; genus Physeter; species Physeter macrocephalus. Next base: position 158,502,707 of record NC_041224.1, read on the forward strand.
TGTTGTGGTCTTGAGTTCCTCCATAATCCAATAGTCATTGAGGGAATGAAGGAAGGTGAGGAGGGGCTGTGTATTCACTGAATGCAAGAATGGCTTCCAGAACCAGGGAACTTTGTGGCTCTGCCCCTTTAAGCAGCAGGCATTTGTTACTAATGCAATAACCCATATGATTATTGGACATTGTAACGTCATATGGACTATGGATTTGTGAGGCCAGTGGGATTCACTGGTATATTTCTGAGAGGTGATTGCTAGTTGTATATCCTGAAAAAAAAATATCTTGAGCCCACAATAGGCAGCATCACATTTATTTCCTAATCTTATTGCTCAAAATAGTCCTAGACTGAGTGTGGTTAAATCACATATTTCAAAAGCAAGGCTACATTTATCTTTGGCCTTAGGAATATCTCAGGGTATCACTTGACAAGGAAACTGTGGTTTTGACAAATATCAGCTGATACAGAATCATTGAATGCTGGAGTTGGTCAGAAACATAAAAATCATATATTCTGGTGCTGATAAGTTACAAAGGAAGAACTGAGGTTCGGATGGTTATGTATTACACAAGTGGTCCAAAGTCATACAGGTAGTCATGGTGGGACTCGTATCTCAATATTTTGAAACCTGGACCATAGCTCTCGATCCTAAAGCAATGTCAGGAGGTGCTCTAGCTTTGTGCCTTTGGGGTGGTTTTCCTGCGTAGCTGACAGTTAGATCCTCGTGCAACACAGCTCCGAACCTTTCTGCACAAGCTCAGTGGGTCCTTGTGATTTTTTTTTTTTTACATGTAATAGTCCCTTTATTTATTGCAAATAGACTAGGCAGTTAATTCAGTTAGCAGCTTATGGCCTGGGAAATCTCATTACCCAAACCTTACATTATCAACACATCTGTTTAAAAAGAGATGCTTAAAGAAGTGGTCTGAATATTCAGATTCCTGATCATCTCCAAGAATAGGGGAACTACTGAAAGGCGACTTTGGAGAGAGTGTAGGGTCGTACCAAGGTTATCAAACCCACTGAAATGCACACCTCAGGAGGTATAAAAAGGGAATTCACATTTACTGAGTACCTGTTATATGCCAGGTATAACTTGATGTTTAAGATGCAGGAGCTCTGGTGTTGAACAGAGCTGGATATGAATGCTAATTCCATCACTAATTATTATATGATCTTGGGTGTGTTTTTAACCTCTCTGAACCTCAGCTTTCTGATCTATAAAACAAACTCTTTGGGGTTGTTGTGAGGCTTAAATAAGATGATTATGTAAAAATCTTAGCACAACGCCTGTAACTTTGTGTTTAATACCTGAAGGAGTATTGGTCTCTCATTTAAATTTAGAACAAGCTTATAAAGTTTGAGATATCATTCATATCTTTTAATTAAACCAAGGCTCAGAAAGATGAAATAACTTGTCATAGTCACAACGTTAGTGAATACTGGAGGTAGCGTTTGTAAAACCCAGTCCATCAGATTTTCTATTATGCTTTGCCATTCCTTAAAATGGATGGTCTTGGAGGTGGGATGTGGTATCACATGAGGGAAAAAGAGCTGTGGGGAAATGGAGATGTCCTTGTTTATCTTCCAACCCTGTCTGTTCTCTGCTTCAGGACTTTCAGAGGTGAATCTAAGGAATAAGCAGTGCTAGAAACTGTGCATTTGAAGTAAATTCAGGATTTAGAAGAGTGATCAGGATCTTCCACATCCTCTTGCCTACTTTCTTGATTCCTAAGTAAAGGAGAGGAACTCTTAAGTTTCCATGGGGCTGCTCCAAAAAAGCACAAAATCTATACAGCTTGGGGCTGGTGAGATAGACTTTGCCCTATCACAGTTTATCCAGGGCCACCAGGTAGCCAAACTCACACCTACATTCATACCCACATGTACACACAGACACACCACACGCTTTAGCCATAAACCTGGACCTCTCTGTATTTTGTTTTGCTTATCTGTCTCCTGCCATCAAGCATGTATCACGTATCCCACTGCTAAGGATAGAAAAGCAGTTCACTCCGTGTTTGTGGAGGGAAAAAATGAAAGGCTGAATGAAAGCCTAAATGAGTGGGGTTAACTCTAAGAGTTACTCTACTGAAGTTAGAATTCTGGTTTACTAGCTGATAAATTTGGAGAAACTTGGGGCCTGAATGTCCCTCCTCTCCACCACCCCCAGACACACACACACACACACACACACACACACACACACACACACAGACAGAGATTGGGATTTTCTGGTGGGCAGAGGTGGAGATGTGCCTGGAGGAGAGTCGTCCAGCAGCTCCCTTAGGCTGAGGCCTAGCGTCTTTGCCCTGTAACAGCTATTCCCAGCATTATCTGTAGAGAAGCAAGAGTCAGTGTTGCTTAGTGGACAGATGGGCAGGCTTGGAAAGAACGCAGCTCGGGTGGAAGGAGAGGCTGACTCGTGCATCCTGGGCAGGCACTTCTACCATCTGAAACAAAGCACTGACCTTGGTGAGAAGAGTTTCCAGTTCCCTTTTGCTCCCTCTCGCTCTTTGTCCTTCCCTGTCCTCCTTACTCTAACCCCTTTCCTCTTCTTTATTCGCTCTTTATTTCTTCCTGATCAGTCTCACACAGTCCTTTCTTCCCTTGTCTATCCATCTTTTAGGCTTGATATAGCAATAATGTCTACCTTTTAATGGACAGTTCCTTCCCAGAGGGGTGAAATTTACCCTTGTTTGTTCAAAATGATTGGCATGGAGGCTGCCATAAAATGTGGGCTGGCACCTAGGTCTGCCTAGACAGGTGACAGAGGTAGAAGGGAAGGACAGGCCCCCAAGGCCTCTGCAAGCACATTGCCTAGCCTGGAAGCAGTCTCTTTTTGAACTGTGATAATGAGAGGTGGTCTTGGCAGGAGGGGGTCATGACTCTGCAAAACCAAATGGCTAAAATTTTGTGGGGAGCACAGAGCAGTGCACTGGGATATCAATCCCTACTCGAGGGTATGACTTGGCTGCTGCAGAAGAGGCGTTCTCGTTCTAATGTTGGGTTTGCCCCCCAGGGCTTTCTGTAAATGGAGGTTGATGGCAGTGGTGTGAGGGTGAAGCAGTATGTCCTCAAGATGAAGCTGAACAGAAAGGTTTCTTTGTAAGTTTTCTTTTCCCCTTCCTTCCTTCAATTCTCTCACTTCTTGCTCACCCTTCTTTCACCTTCCTGCTTTTCTTGCCCTCAGCCCTTTCAAGAACACTTGTCATTTTTTTCCCTCTGTGTATGACATGTTTGACCCATCCCATTTTTTTTTTTTTTTTTAATACAGAGAGGTGTTCCTGGGGACTCTGATGGAACAATTGAAATAATGAACCTTGACTTTGGTAGGAGTCTTATTATTATGTGTTCATAAAATGCTAATCAATAAACCAATCTCCAGGTTATAGTTCTGTTAGGAGTGTTTACCACTGCTGGGAAGAAGCCTCATAAAGAATTGTCACCATTGGGTTATTACCAATATTCTAGGTCATGGATCCCCATTTTTAAAAATAAACACTTGTGATTACAAAAGTGATATGTGTTCACTGTAGAAAATTTGGATATATGGAAATTTATTTGTTCAACTTTTTATTTAGCCAATACTGAGTACCTATTTCATGGCAGATAATAAAAAAAGCTAAAATCAAGCATAACTATACCAACCAGAGATGGTCATTGTTAACATGCTGGAATGCTTTATTTTATTCCTTTGGGCAATGTATGTATAAAATATATATCTTAAAAGTAATTTTCTATCCTGAGTTTTTCAGTTAGCTTTCATAGATTCAATTATATCATAATTTCAAAATTTTATCATAATGTCAGTTAGCATTATGTTATAACCTTTATCTCAAATTATAAAAAAAAACTTAAAAGTATTTTTTAATGACTTCACAGTAGCTATATTTGCCAGTTATTGTCTCAATAAGGTTGTTAATAAGCCACTCCAAAACGTAGTGGCTTACAGCAAACAACATTTAAATTTTATAACTACAGATCTGTGGATAGGTCGGGGAGGCTGTCCTCCAAGCTGTGAAATGGCTGGACGTAGCTGCAGGTTTTAAAATTGGATTTGAGTCCACTCCATGGTCTTCACATTCTCCTTGGACCAGAAGCTACCCAGGGAATATTTTCTTGGCGAGATAATACTTATGACCATTATTGCAGAAGGGCTTAGGGAGAAGAAGCCTAAGACCCAGCAGGATCAGCTGCAGAAAATCGTCAGCTTCAGCACTAGAGGTGAGGCAGAAAGATTTGCTACCTGGTTTGAGGGTGGCTCCACAAAACATAACAGAGGCCAGGAAACTTCAGTGGGATAAGGTGCTCAGACATTTGGGCTCTCTAGGAATAGTAAGGAATGATTGAATCCCATTTTTTTGTTTGTTTAAAAATTCGGAATCACTGAATTATGCTCTTATAATCTGTGCTGATTTACTTTTAAGTCTGGAATTCTTTTCCTGCTTGAGGTTTTATCAGGGCTCTGAATGTGTGCTGCTTAGGGTTCTGGTATTCAGGCTATTATTTTCTTTTTTTCAGGCTATTATTTTTGGTATTTCTCTGTTCTTAATGCTTGGTGTCCTGTTTCTCTCCTGATGGACCTCTTAATTTTGTTTCTTCCGTATCTGTCCCTCTGCTTTTAGTTGGTATTTATTTTTTGAAATACATACTCCATCTTGCACAGTAGATAACATGCTCTAGGAAGGCCGGAACCATGCCTTCGCCACTGCCCAGGGCCTGATGTATAGTGTGTACTTAACACATGTTTGTTGATAATGATAGATTCAGGGCACAGGTACCCTCAATCTTTTCATCCAAAAACTTGACAACTCTTTTCTTTTTAATCCATATATTCTCCCTCCCATGCACATTGTCTTGCTCTAGGCTTATATTTCATGCTTATAGCCAAAAATTTCCTGCAGGAAACCTAGTTTTTATGTGTTTATTTCAAATATAATTTTCTAAGGAAGGAGCATGATTATCCAAGCAGAGTTTGCCAATGTCAAGGCATCAGTCAGTGTTAGAAGAGCTGATTTAGAGTAGTCAGTGGTAACAGAGACTAATGAAATTGGTGAGGCTTAATAACTTGTATTCTCTCCAAAGAGAAACTTTTCCTGGCCAGAATTTCATAAGGAGCTTGTTGCCCTAGGTCAACTATATTGCATTAGGACACTGCGAATGTGAAGGAAAGGAGAAATTGATTTGGGGGGGGGTGGAAGGGATATTGTGTGGGTAAGGCTGATGCCATAGAATGTTAGCAGAAAACCATCTATTACCACTGTGGTTTACTACCATTCAGCAAATATTGATTGAGACCCTATCATGTGATAGCCACCAGGATAAGAACAAAGGATACAAAGGGTAAACGATGCCTTCAGTCTTCAGGAAGCTCAAGGTCATGCTAAGTGACTGCCTCCAGGAAGATAGACTGGACATGAAACCCATATAACCAAGATCCTGTTCTTACTGCTGCATGAACGACCTTATTTAAGGTGCAAGATTAATTGGAGGTGGAGGAGGAGAGGGGAAGAGAATGGGCCTAGATCTGAGTCAAAATAGAACTACAATTTCTCTACTCCCAGAAGCCGTGAGCATGGTAAGACTTTTCTCTAAAGTGGCAGAAAAACTTCTGCTAGGTTAGGATCAGGGTATTAGTGTAAAATATTGAAAGAGAGCCAAATAACACACATCTACATCTGTAAAGATAAATGAAACAGACACACACACACTTTCCAGTTTACTGGTTCATTTATCTGCTATTCCGTGACTGATGAAATTATCGCAGTTTCACATGCAGGATCAAAATAAAGTCATTTGAACATGACTGTAGTTAACACTGCTGTATGGTGTATTTGAAAGTTAAGAGAGTAGATCTTAAGATTTCTCATAACAAGGAAAAAAACCACTTTTTCTTCTTTGGGGCGGTATCTATATGACATGATGGATGTTAACTTTACTGTGGTGATCATTTCACAATACGTATAAATCGAGTCATGCTGTACACCTTAAGCTCCTACAGTGCTATATATCACTTATATCTCAATAAAACTGGGAAAAGTCATTTATTCCAAAGACTCACCATTTCAAGGATGTATCATACTATATAAAAGAAAGCTCTTGCATGTTATGCTGTTCTTCACACCATCATTTAAAATGATATTCATTCAAATATTACTTAGTGCCTGCAATATGCCAGACAATATGGCAACCCCTGAGTGATACAATGGTGGGCAAAAATTGACCCAGAGTTGGCCTCATAGAACTTACAGTCTGGAGACAGGAGAAAGGCATCAAATAATCATCAGCTACACATAGAATTTGGAACTTTCTTAAACTTGAGAAGTGTGGAAAACCAGGCCTAGTTGGAGGATCCAGAAATATTTTCCCGAAGTAATGATGCTTGAGCTGATCTTTGGAAGATAGACAAGAGGTACCCAGGCAAGGGTGGATGTAGTCTTCCAGGCAGAAGGTTGTTGCAAGCCCAAGGGATGAAAAGGAGAATATCAAGTTAAAGTCCAAGGAACAGAAGCTGGGTTGGTGGGGTTGGAGTACAGAGAGGGAGAGTAGAGGGGGAGGCAGGGGCATGGTCATATAGCCCTCTGATAGTACAGTGTGGTACTGATTTAGACTTTATCCTAAAGGCAATGACAAATTGTTGAATAGTGATAAGCAGAGAAGTAACATGACCATGATTTATTATTTATTTATTTTCATGATTTATTTTTTAAAGATCACTTTGGCTATGGGATGGAGAGTGGATTGGAGGGGACTTGGAGGAGACTAACAGTTGATGCTAAAATACTAGCTCTCCAGGAAAGAGTCAATAGTGGACTAAATTTGGACTAGGGCAGTGACTGTGAACATGAAGGGAAGTGAGAGAATTTGAGATATCTTTAGAAAGTCATATATTCATAGCATTTGAGATGTCAAAGAAAAACACATCAGGGCTTAGTAAGGAGACGCGTTTGTTCAAAAAGATTATTGCAAGGGAAGGAAAGGCATTATTGCAATAGGGAGAATGCTATGACAGTGAGGTCTGAAAGTACTGGAAAATCAAACAAAACAGAAAAAAATGTCTTTTTCTTTTCTAGGGAAAAAAAGGCAAGCAGGGATAAGCAGAATCTTTGGAGGGGATGTTGGACAAGCATGGGGAAATAACCATTGGGTCTGACAGCAATAAGGTCTCACTGCGGTTGGCTGATTCCCAAGAGAAACTGATAAGGGAGTCATGTTCCACTTTTTGTGTCCGTATTCAAGCTTGGGGGCACACACAGTTCAAGGTCAGGGGCCTGTAGGAATGACTCAAGTCTGGTCAAGACAGAGCAGAGAATAAGAAATGGCAATTGTGAGCGCTTGGTTAGAGTACAATCCACCATGACCCAAGAGATGACTTTTCAGGGGCAAACAGGAGAGGCCGAAGCTTCTCAGTGGATCAGTGAATCCTTGTACCCCTTTCTCTAGGGGAGAGTCCATATCTTCATTTTATATTAGGGGTTGGCAGAGTTTTCTTACAGCCTTGAGTTCATTTACCCTCACAACACCCAAAGAAGTCTATTAGAGTAGGAAGAGTTGGATTAGCAGTCTGTCTTCTGTCCACATTTTTTTTTTTTTTTTTTTTTTTTTTTTGCGGTGCGCGGGCCTCTCACTGCCGTGGCCTCTCCCGTTGC
>NC_041224.1:158510376-158516438 GCF_002837175.3 Physeter macrocephalus
CACGAACCCGTGTCCCCTGCATCGGCAGGCGGACTCTCAACCACCGCGCCACCAGGGGAGCCCTATTATTTTTATTTTATTTTATTTTTGCGGTACGCGGGCCTCTCACTGTTGTGGCCTCTCCCGTTGCGGAGCACAGGCTCCGGACGCGCAGGCCCAGCGGCCATGGCTCACGGGCCCAGCCGCTCTGCGGCATGTGGGATCTTCCCGGACCGGGACACGAACCCGTGTCCCCTGCATCGGCAGGCGGACTCTCAACCACTGCGCCACCAGGGAAGCCCTGTCCACTTCTTTTACAGAAGAGGAAGCCATACTCTAGAGAGGGAAATGGACTTACCCAAGATATCACAGCTAGATGGTAGGAAGACTGTGACCTGGACCCTGAACTTCCAACATCCAGTCTGGGAATGATCTTGCTTTATATGGCTGCTTCCCATCTGGCAATTTTCATGACACTTCAGTGTAGCACTGTAGATTCCTCCCAGGAAGCAAATTGAAGTCTTTCCACCCTCTGCATCTGCTACACATCTATATCCACAGATATTTACTATACACACATCATGCCTATCTTATTCTGAAGGATGCAAGACGTCAATTTGAAATTTAATCCAATTCCCTTACTTAAGTTTTTGATTCCCATCATCGTGCTCTATCTTGTGCTTAGCTTGGCCATCCTGGGGTTCAGGATGTAGTTGAAAGGCAGATGTGACTTTGGTGTGACAGATAGATTATGAATGTGGTGTGGCAGATAGACTGTAGGCTTTGGGGGCAGGCAAAGCTTGGTTAGAATCCTATGTCTAACATTCACTAGCTGTTGTCACCTAGGTCAAGTCACTTATGTTCTTGAAACCTTATTTTTTTTCATTTGTAGAGTTGGATACGTATAATTGCTTCACTTGATTATTCCAAATATTAGATGGGGATATAGTGATGTTAGCCATCCTTTTATTGAGCATGTACTATGTGTCAGGCATTGTGCAAAGTGCTTTACAGAATTATCTTTTTTTATTCACTTATTATTCTTCACTTTTTATTCACATATGCCTGATATGTTCCAGGCATCCTTCTAGGGACACAGAGAAAAAAATCTGACAAAATTTCTTGCCCCCAAGGAGTTTACAATCTAGTGGGAGAAATAGAAAATAAGCAGAAGACATTAAAATATGTATATGTTTTTGTCAGATAAGTGCTCTGGAGAAAAGTGAAACAGCTAAAAGAAAAACAAAGTAAAATAGGGGATGGGAAAGTGTCAAGGAGCTGCTGAGTGCCGTGTAGCAGGGAGGTCGGACAGTGTGCCTGTGGAGACTGCAGGCACAGTTGAGCTAACGTGCTTTTTGGTAAAATATTAGAAGTTGGTAGATTTCCCCTTCCTTCCGTTGCCCCCGCTTCCTTCTTTTAATCCCTTAATGCATTGAGCATCCGTGGTATTGCCTGTGTTAGTCACTGGGGACGTGAAGTTGAATGTTTCTTTTATCCCCTAATCGACCTACCCTCCTACCCACTTAATCCCCAATTTGTTCCACAAAGATTTAAGACAAATAAAAGACATACGAAGTGGTCCCATCTTTTAATTCCTCTGCTTGGGCCATGCTGGAGTGGTTTGGCATCTGGAAGCGAAACTGTCCCAGGGGTCCAGTGCATTTCTCAAGTGCACTGAAGGAAGTTGCAGAATTGGCGCTATGGTACCTTAGCCTGCACCCCTGGGATGAGCCCTAAAAATCTGCTCAGCCCATTGCAGGCCTCCTGTCGGGCTTCCCCAGCCTGTCCTCTTTGCGGATGGCGAGTGCCTTCATTCAAACCGTAGGTAGGGCCTTGAGGCTTGGAGCTGCAGCTGCAGCCCAGGAGAGCTTTGCTTCCAGCACCCACACACCCTGACCCCCAGGAGAGGGAGGGAAAGAATTTACCAGGATGCAGTAGAAAAAGGGCATAAGGATGTAAACATTTTCAAATTAGTTTCAGAAATCCAGTCTTAGCTATCAATGGCAGCTGTGGGGTTAATCACTGAAACTCTTTTTCCATTTGGGAGCAGCATGTGTCCCCTAAGGAGGGGCGCCATTATCAAGCAGTTAAATCGTTAGAGGCTGCTTAGGGGCTGGCAGGCAGTCTGCTGGGAAAGGGGAGGATGGATCCCTTTGTGGCAGTGACCTGAGTGTAGCAGCACCCCCTGCCTCAGGTTATCCCCCTAATCCCGCAGTCTCTGAAGATTGCTCTGATATGTCTGTCACTGAGCGGTGGGAGGTACCATCCCTTACAAGGGAAACTAAAGCCATGATTCTGCATTGGCTTGAAGAACCTAACGGACTGCTTGATTTTTTTTTTTGAATTTTATTTTATTTTTTTATACAGCAGTTTCTTATTAGTCATCAGTTTTATACACATCAGTGTATACATGTCCATCCCAATCTCCCAGTTCATCCCACCACCACCCCCAACACCCACCGCCGCTTTCACCCCTTGCTGTCCATACATTTGTTCTCTACATCTGTGTCTCAATTTCTGCCCTGCAAACTGGTTCATCTGTACCATTTTTCTAGGTTCCACATATATGTGTTAATATACGATATTTGTTTTTCTCTTTCTGATTTACTTCACTCTGTATGACACTGTCTAGATCCATCCACGTCTCTACAGATGACCCAATTTCATTCCTTTTTGTGGCTAATACTCCATTGTATACATGTACCACACCTTCTTTATCCATTCGTCTGTCGATGGGCATTTAGGTTGCTTCCATGACCTGGCTATTGTAAATAGTGCTGCAAAGAACATTAGGGTGCATGTGTCTTTTTGAATTATGGTTTTCTCTGGGTATATGCCCAGTAGTGGGATTGCTGGGTCATATGGTAATTCTATTTTTAGTTTTTTAAGGAACCTCCATAGTGGCTGTATCAATTTACATTCCCACCAACAGTGCAAGAGGGTTCCCTTTTCTCCACACCCTCTCCAGCATTTGCTGTTTGTAGATTTTCTGATGATGTCCATTCTAACTGGTGTGAGGTGATACCTCATTGTAGTTTTGATTCACATTTCTCTAATAATTAATGATGTTGAGCAGCTTTTCATGTGCTTCTTGGCCATCTGTATGTCTTCTTTGGATAAATGTCTATTTAGGTCTTCTGCCCATTTTTTGATTGGGGTGTTTGTTTTTTTAATATTGAGTTTCATGAGCTGTTTATATATTTTGGACATTAATCCTCTGTCAGTTGATTTGTTTGCAAATATTTTCTCCCATTCTGAGGGTTGTCTTTTCGTCTTGTTTATGGTTTCCTTGGCTGTGCAAAAGCTTTGAAGTTTCATTAGGTCCCATTTGTTTATTTTTGTTTTTATTTCCATTACTGTAGGAGGTGGATCAAAAAAGATCTTGCTGTGATTTATGTCAAAGAGTGCTCTTCCTGTGTTTTCCTCTAAGAGGTTTATAGTGTCTGGGTGCGTGGGTTTACCTCTGGGCTTTCTATCTTGTTCCATTGATCTATGTTTCTGTTTTTGGGCCAGTACCATATTGTCTTGATTACTGTAGCTTTGTAGTATAGTCTGAAGTCTGGGAGTCTGATTCCTCCAGCTCCACTTTTTTCCCTCAAGACTGCTTTGGCTATTCAGTCTTTTGTGTTTCCATACACATTTTTGTTCTAGTTCTGTAAAAAATGTCATTGGTAATTTGATAGGGATTGCATTGAATCTGTAGATAGTTTGGGGTAGTATAGTCATTTTCACAATGTTGATTCTTCCAATCCAAGAACATGGTACATCTCTCCATCTGTTGGTATCATCTTTAATTTCTTTCATCAGTGTCCTGTAGTTTTCTGCATACAGGTCTTTTGTCTTCCTAGGTAGGTTTATTCCTAGGTAATTTATTCTTTGTGTTGCAATGGTAAATGGGAGTGTTTTCTTAATTTCTCTTTCAGATTTTTCATCATTAGTATATAGGAATGCAAGAGATTTCTGTGCATTGATTTTGTATCCTGCAACTTTACCAAATTCATTGATTAGCTCTAGTAGTTTTCTGGTGGCATCCTTAGGATTCTCTATGTATATAGTAGCATGTCATCTGCAAACAGTGACAGTTTTACTTATTTTGCAATTTGTATTCCTTTTTTTCTTTTTCTTCTCTGATTGCTGTGGCTTGGACTGGCAAAACTATTTTGAATAATAGTGGTGACAGTGGACATCCTTGTCTTGTTTCTGATCTTAGAGGAAATGCTTTCAGTTTTTCACTGTTGAGAATGATAATGCTTTCAGTTTTTCACCATTGAGAATGATGTTTGCTATGGGTTTGTCATTTGTGGCCTATATTATGTTGAGGTAGAGTCCCTCTATGCCCACATTCTGGAGAGTTTTTATCACAGATGGTGTTGAATTTTGTCAAAAACTATTTCCGCATCTATTTAGATGATCATATGGTTTTTATTCTTCAATTTGTTAATATGGTGCATCACTTGATTGATTTGAATATATTGAAGAATCTTGCATCTCTGGGATAAATCCCACTTGATCATGGTGTATGATCCTTTTAATGTGCTGTTGGATTCTGTTTGCTAGTATTTTGTTGAGGATTTTTGCATCTATATTCATCAGTGATATTGGTCTGTAATTTTCTTGTTTTGTAGAATCTTTGTCTGGTTTTGGTATCAGGGTGATGGTGGCCTCATAGAATGAGTTTTGGAGTGTTCCTTCTCCTGAAATTTTTTGGCAGAGTTTTAGAAGGTGGGGTATTATCTCTTCTCTAAATGTTTGATAGAATTCACCTGTGAAGCCATCTGGTCCTGGACTTTTGTTTTGAGTCTGGCTAATGGTTTATCAATTTTGTTTATCTTCTCAAAGAACCAGCTTTTAGTTTTATTGATCTTTGCTATTGTTTTCTTTGTTTCTATTTCATTTATTTCTTCTCTGATCTTTATGATTTCTTTCCTTCTGCTAACTTTGGGTTTTGTTTGTTCTTCTTTCTCTAGTTCCTTTCGGTGTAAGGTTAGAGTGTTTACTTGAGATTTTTCTTGTTTCTTGAGGTAGGCTTGTATAGCTATAAATTTCCCTCTTAGAAGTTCTTTTGCTGCATCCCGTTGGTTTTGGATCATTGTGTTTTCACTGTCATTTGTCTCTAGGTATTTTTCGATTTCCTCTTTGATTTCTTCAGTGATCTCTTGGTTATTTAGTAATGTGTTGTTTAGCCTTCATGTGTCTGTGTTTTTTACATTTTTTTCCCTGGAGAATGTTCCGTGCGCACTTGAGAAGAAAGTGTAATCTGCTGCTTTTGGATGCAATGTCCTATAAATGTCAATTAAATCTGTCTGGTCTATTGTGTCATTTAAAGCTTGTGTTTCCTTATTAATTTTCTGTTTGGAAGGTCTGTCCATTGGTGTAAGTGAGGTGTTAAAGTCCCCCACTATTATTGTGTTACTGTCAGTTTCCTCTTTTATAGCTGTTAGTAGTTGCCTTATGTATTGAGGTGCACGTATGTTGGGAGCATATATATTTATAATTGTTATATCTTCTTCTTGGATCGATACTTTGATCATTATGTAGTATCCTTCCTTGTCTCTTGTAACATTATTTTAAAGTCTATTTTATGTGATATGAGTACTGCTGCTCCAGCTTTGTTTTGATTTCCATTTGCATGGAATATCTTTTTCCACCCCTTCACTTTCAGTCTGTATGTGTCCTTAGGCCTGAAGTGGGTCTCTTGTAGACAGCATATATATGGGTCTTGTTTTTGTATAGAAGTTCCTTTAGCATTTGTTGTAGAGCTGGTTTGTTGGTGCTGCATTCTCTTAGCTTTTGCTTGTCTGTAAAGCTTTTGATTTCTCCATCGAATCTGAATGAGATCCTTGCCGGGTTGAGTAATCTTGGTTGTAGTTTCTTCCCTTTCATCACTTTAAGTATATCATGCCACTGCCTTCTTTGTAGAGTTTCTGCTGAGAAATCAGTTGTTAGCCTTATGGAAGTTCCCTTGTATGTTATTTGTCATTTTTCCCTTGCTGCTTTCAATAATTTTTCTTTGTCTTTAATTTTTGCCAATTTGATTACTGTGTGTCTCGGTATGTTTCTCCTTGGGTTTATCCTGTATGGGA
>NC_041224.1:158516540-158529317 GCF_002837175.3 Physeter macrocephalus
GGGTGGCTATTTCCTTTCCCATGTTAGGGAAGTTTTCGACTATCATCTCTTCAAATGTTTTCTCTGGTCCTTTCTCTCTCTCTTCTCCTTCTGGGAACCCTATAATGCGAATGTTGTTGCATTTAATGTTGTCCCAGAGGTCTCTTAGGCTGTCTTTATTTCTTTTCATTCTTTTTTCTTTTTTCTGTTCTGCGGCAGTGAATTCCACCATTCTGTCTTCCAGGTCACTTATCCGCTCTTCTGCCTCAGTTGTCCTGCTATTGATTCCTTGTAGTGTGTATTTCATTTCCCTTATTGTGTTGTTTATCTCTGTTTGTTTGTTCTTTAATTCCTCTAGATCTTCGTTAAACATTTCTTGCATCTTCTCGACCTTTGCCTCCATTCTTTTTCTGAGGTCCTGGGTCAATTTCACTATCATTATTCTGAATTCTTTTTCTGGAAGGTTGCCTATCTCCACTTCATTTAGTTTTTTTTCTGGGGTTTTATCTTGTTCCTTCATCTGGTACTTAGCTCTCTGCGTTTTCATCTTGTCTGTCTTTCTGTGAATGTGGTTTTTGTTCCACAGGCTGCAGGATTGTAGTTCTTCTTGCATCCGCTGTCTGCCCTCTGGTGGATGAGGCTATCTCGACTGCTTGATTTTTAAGGACTGAGGATTGAGGAAGGAATTGTGTGTCTTTTATCTGCCACCACCACCGCAACGATAACAGCAGTAAGAACAGCTACATCCACAACACACCTCAACAACAACAGTAGCTAATGCTTATGTAGAAGTTTCTAAGTCCCCAAACAGTCACTCCTTATTCATTCACTATTTACTGATCACGTGCTACATGCCATGCACTGTGCTGTAAGTACCGGGAGTAAAGCAGGAGCTAAGGCAGCCATAGTCCTTCTTCTTATGGAGATTGCAATCTAGAGGAAAAGATTAAATGGGGCATCTGAGGAACCCAAATCTGGTCCCGAGAGATGTCAGCTCACCTTTGGAGGAACGAGCCTCAGCATTGTCCTCTCACTCCCAGCCTAGATGGGGGATGTCAACTTCTGTGAAAGCTCCACCCCTTCTCCTTCCCTTGCCTCTCAGACCCCACCCTCAGGGAAGGCGTGTCTTTATTTAACCTCCATCTGGGTGTTGCTGCATATCACTTCAGAGGGACCAGGAGCGCCTGCTAAAAACCTTGAGGTCATCAGTCATGAGACCTTCTGTTCTCTTTCCTGCCCTGTCCTATTTTAGGGAAAAGCCCTAAACATGGGGAGGGAGGCTGGAAAGACACAGGCCAAAAGAAATATTTGCCTCTCTCTTTCTCGGCCCTCATGGTTTTCTCCTTCTTTGTCTTTTCTTTTATCTATTTTATGATTTTATTTTTCATTTTAATGCTGTGGGTGGGCTTTCAAACCAGAGCCAGAAGCACACAGGCATCATATCGGGAAAATAATGAGAAGGCAGGTGGAGGAAGGAGCTGTGAGTAAAACAGAGTGCTGGGAGGAATCAGCATTGACTGTGCCATACTCACGGGGCTAATGGGCCTGCAGAAGAAATGAGAACAGTGCAACCATAAGTACAGATTAGAGTTGAATACAGAATTAGAACTAAAAGACGTGCAGTGGCAGCAGCCCTGCACTGCGCTTATTACATTCTGTCTGTGCCTCTCTTAGAGTCTGCTTGCAGACACCAAGCCTCCACTCTCCTCCCCAGATCCTGTTCTCAGTCAGAAAGTCTTCCTTACAAATCCTCACTTCTTCCATTCCCATCTGGATTAACACAGGAGGCGTTGTCCTTTTTCATCATTTTCCTTCTGCCATGACCTTTCCTTTTACTGTTTTCCTTCTGTATTAATTAGGAATGCCTCCAGCTAAAAGTGGTAGAAAAATCAAAGAATGGTAGTTTACGCAGAGGGATGCATTTTTCTTTCGTATCCATGAGTTCCAAGCTGGGCAGTCCAGGGCTGCTACCACAGTCCAACAATGCCGTTAGGGAGTACAGCTTTTTTTCAGTCCATCATCCATAGCATGTTGACGTTTATCCTCAAGTTTTCTGCCTCATGGTCGCAGTGTGGCTCCTGACATCCAGGCATCATGCCCTCATTCCAGGCTGGAGGAAGGAAAGAGGACAAAGAACTTTCTCTGAATGAGGCATTAGCAGTCCTCCACAGCAAACCTCTCATATCTTATGAGCCCACCTGCTCAGCCTAAGACCAGTAATTGGAGGCAGGGATGCAGTTACTCTGCCTGGTTTGCACCAATCATTCTTCATCTTCTGGGGGTGGGTGTAGTAGGGGCCTGCTTGCCCTGAGAACAAGGGCCCTCCACCTCTACCTGAACAAACCAGGGTTCTGTTATCAGGGAAGAAGGGAAGCAATGGCTCTTAGACAACGTCTGCCACCCTTCTTTTTTTGAGGCCCTCCTTTTGCCTAGCTTTGGTGCCCTCGAGTCTCTTAATTTGGGGGTAGGTGTGGGAAGGGGTGTCTGTTTATGCGAATATTTTTGATGTTCAGAAGAAGCTCATGTACGGTTTCTGACATACCGTTGCACTTTGGAATTCTCAGAGCCCTGCCCTAGTCTCTGGATTACAATTCTAGTTTTGGAAGCTTTTCTAGACTTGTTTCTCCAAAAGAAACCATTTGGTTTTGTGGCTGTGTTTGAATGGATCATTTCTCACTGGTTTAACTGAGCCCATTTGCCTGAATGGATATCTCTCGGTGTCTTGCAGCTTAAGAACGCAGGTAGTTCTTCGCTCTTTCTCCTAGCAGGTAGTGATAAAGCGTTTGCTTGTGTAGAGAGGCATTGAGAATCTGTGTGTCCCTCACCAGGATAACCAGGCTGCAGTTAGCAATTGGCATGACCATTGTGCGTTTCATAGCAGGAATGAGAGGATACAATGTTTTCCCCCAAGAAATCTGGGAATCCTTATTTTCCATCCATACTGAAGAGTTCTAGTGCAGAATTCCCTTCACCCTGACTTGTTCCTTTGCCCCTCTCTACTCTAACAATAAGTGGGAAGATATGATGGAAGGGAATGAACCCTATACCTCAGAGGAAAAGCATCAATATTTTATTTGGTTTGGAAACCAGAGCAGAGGGTGAGAAGCTGACGAGGATTTCCAGGAAGTAATGTAAGTATTTTTGGAAGCCTTACCTTGATCTCTACAAAAGCACAGGTTGCCCCTGGATGTATGTGGTGCAGCCTCCTCTCAACAAATTGAGTTTTCAAAGGGGCTGTTTCCTCATGTTGCTCCCTGTGAGAATTATCTTTTTTAGCCGGCTTCCCACAGGAACCGATGGCATCTGGTGATTGTTTACTTCTCAGTCTTCATCTAGACTGGTGCAGGAGTGTCTGAGGGAACAACATTTTTGGACAGATCAAGATGCCATGGGAGGAACACACACACATGTCGGTGGGCATCCATCCCAAGCCCACGAGCTTTCTCCAGGTGGAAGGCAGTCACGCCACAGTCCAGTAAATTGTTGCGCGTTAGGTTTTGGCAGTTTCACTGTTTGTCCCCAAGAGGTTGCATTAGGCATTAAATAATAATAATGAGGAAATTCAAGTAGAAACTATTTCAGAGCTGTTAGAGAAGGTATTGACTATAAATAAGAAAGGGAATAAGCCATATCACCTGCTGAATGTACATTGCATAAATAGCTTGTTTTGCTTAAACATTAGTTAAGCAACATTAAATTTAAAGGGCGTTTCCATTAGCCAAAGGTATGTGTTGGGTGCTAGAGTGATTACTGCAAATTTGACCAGATTTTCTGTCTGGAGTAAGAGAAAATCAGGCCAGGGTATGGCTGACAGGTTGATCACAAATTTCTAATGTCCATCAAAAGTGGACTTATGACTTTATAATGAAGGCCTGCCTTTAACTATGTAATACTATTCTTTTTTTTTTTTTTTTTTTTTTTTTTGGTGGTATGCGGGCCTCCCTCTGTTGTGGCCTCTCCCGTTGCGGAGCACAGGCTCCGGACGCGCAGGCTCAGCGGCCATGGCTCACGGGCCCAGCCGCTCCGCGGCATGCGGGATCCTCCCAGACCGGGGCGCGAACCCGGTTCCCCTGCATCGGCAGGCGGACGCGCAACCACTGCGCCACCAGGGAAGCCCTGTAATGCTATTCTTGTTCCATTTTACAGGTAATGGAAGTTTACAGGGAAATGAAATTTTAAGCTTCTCCATATAATAAATTATCACAGGAAGTGCTGTGATAAGAAAGCTCTTCTTTTAGCTATAACTCCTTAATTTTCTACTTCTTGCAAATAACCGTTTAGTTAAATAAACGTAAGTGACCACCATTAACCAATTCATTACTTAAAGTCTAATAGTCCTTTTATTATCAAGCATGATCACTTCTTTATTTACATTGAGCTGTATTTAGTTTATTGCTTCTAGCATTGCCCGAGAGAGGAGGATAGATACTTTGTCGTCAGGCTTATGCGGGAGAGTGTAATTTTAAGATCATGGGGTTTAAAGTTAAAACAAAAAAAAAGTTTGGATATAAACTCAGCTTCCTCATTAACCAGCCTGGCCACCTTTCTCAAATGACTATAGCCTCTGAAAGCCTCTGTTTCTTTTTCTGAAAAATAGGTTATCTATTCTGTTTACACGTGTCAGTGACGCGAGGAAAGATGATCTTTCCGCAGCCATTCTGCCCTGTCTGGTGTTCACCTTGTAGAATGTTTTGTGTGAATTGGGCTAAATAAAGTCCTTAAATGTTGGTATTTGTTTAATCAGCGTTCCACCATGAACCTATTACTCTTTGCTCTCTGCATAACTTCCTAGGCGATCTCCTTCACTTGCATCATGGGGTCAACTTTTGTCTATCCGGCTGACTTCAGATTTTATTCCCATAGCCGGCATTTTCCATGAGCCTCAGACACACAGATCTGCTTGCTTACCTGACATTTCTAACTAGATATTTCACAGTCAACTCAAAAGAGAATTCTCATCGCCAGATATCTGAGAAGCATCCATAGCTGAATGTCATTTCTTAAGACTAAATCAGTAAGTATGTGTGGAGGAGAGATGGGAGACAAAGGAGAAAACAAAGGCAAAAGCCAGATTGTGGAGGACCTTATGTGCCAAGCAGAAAATGTTCATTTTTATTCTGAAGGCAAGGAAAGGATCCTTCAATGGAAGGCTTCTTAGCAAGTATGTAACATGGTCAGTTTCAGAACCTCAGCGTTGGGAGGGCCTTCTTCATAAGCTGGTAAAATTTTCTTTTACAAAGTAACAGATACCCCAGAGTTTCTCAGCTTGCCCAAGGTCACTCAGCAGGCAGACGGCAAACACCAGACTGGCATCCTATGGTCCTGAGATACAGTTTTGTGGGTTTGCCTTGGAGAAAAAGAGAATTTCAGTTGTCTATTTTCATACATTTTTACATGGCAGCTCTTTTTTTTTGAAAAGGAAAAAATTTTGAAGGGCTTTATTTTGGCGACATTATTTTGCCCATTTTATAGATATGGGTTTTCGGGCTTGAGGAGGTACGACTTTTCTTTTTTTTTCTTTTTCTTTTTTTTTGGCATATAAATTTTTCTTTTCAAAACATCTGATCCCAAGAATGTCTTCCACAATAGGTGATTGACAGTCATCAATAGGATATTCTGCGGTGACGTTTTCTACAAGGTACCCCCCAGTGAATGGCAAACCTGTCCCTTAATGAACTCAAATCTCTTAATTTTAACTCCTGTGCATTTTCCATGATACCACACTGAGTTAAGTTCCTTCTTTTCTGTTCTTGTATGTGGCTAGGACCGTACAGAGGCTTGTAGACTCAATGGAAGTTACACACAGAGTTAGAGGTATCAAGTAAAAAAGGCAAACGGGGAGATGCAAGATGTCCACAGGATGCCTTATCATGATGACTTCTTTGTGGCTTCAGCCCAGTCAGCAGCCTTACAGAATCCGAACCCTAGTTCTGATCATCAGTCTTGGTCACTACATCAGAGTGGCTTCATCTCCCAGGCATGGACCCACATTAGTTAAGCTCCAAGAGACTGATGTATATAAAACGATAATGTCAATTTACTAAAGTACAGTACAAAATAGACTCTCAGATAGACCTAAGCTTGCCTGTTGGCATGTCTTACACTTTAACTGTACTTTCTTTTTCTGTAGAGAAGCTAAATTTTAATCAAAAAGTTGCTTGGTGAACTTGGAATTCAAAAAAAGGGGGTTTAGGTCATATTGAGCAGTTTTCCTCAGCTGAGATAGCTTGCTGCAGCTATCTTTCTGAACCTTGTCAATAGCGCCAGAATACTAAGTCTGCTCATCAAGATGCTATCTCCTGTGGAGAGAGAAAGCCCATCAGCGCCAGCTTTGCTCACTCTCCCTTCACCCCCTCCATCTTCCATTGCTGACCAACTCCCTTTCTGATCGACACATCATTTCTTTAGATACATTGATACTCTCCATAATATTATCATGGAGTTTATTAGACTGGGAAACATTCTATTTCTTTGATCTACTTTGTCTATCTCTGCACTGAGCCTTTGTGTGTTAATTTATAGTTGTTTTCTCACGAATAGTCTTATTTCCATTATATCTATGTTTATCAGGAGCCCTCTGCTTTGGGCCCTTTTTCTATAGACTCTATAGGGTATGGTGCCAGGCACAGTGTTTTCTTTTATAGTATATGCTGAAAGAATCAATTTTTCCATCTTTATTCTCATCCAGAGTAACAGGAACACTTAGTAGCTCCTTTTTGCATCTCAAAAATTGATTCTTTTTTGCTTAGATTAAAACGTATTTGTTTTCCAAGAGTGTGTATGTTAGAATGAAAGTAGCAGGAGTTATTGAGTCAATTGGAACTGGGTTCAGAACCTACTTCCAAGATTTTCTCAACCTCTCTGAACCTGTTTCTTCCTTGTAAAGATTGATATAACTACCTTATAGGGATTATAAGGCTTAAGCAAGATTAAGTACACTAATTTATTTAATATACATAGTAAGAACTCAGTCAGTGCTAGTTTATTCCCACTTAAACTTGGATACTGATTTTTGAAAGGGGGATAAATGCATTCTGGAAAAGGAAGGGTATTGATATACTCTGATTCTGGCAGCTCAAACCATAGGCCATGGTATGTTAGAGAAAAATGAAAGGGTGCCCAAGGCTTATTAGATTAAAAGGCTGCCAGTGTCCTCTAAGCTGTAAGCTTATTTTTGCCCACATTTCTGAAGGTTGGTTTCTAATGGGGTCAGAAATGACATAGATTGATGGCATCATCTCTGTGCCACAGGATTCCCAGGACATGCAGTCATATTATGTTGGGTTGCTCTAAGTGAGAACACACAGAGACCTTTATAAATCTCACAAAGGCATGCTCTTTGCCTGGAGCATGTAACTCTGTGTGTTGACCTTTAGTCGGACAAGTTCTTACAATGGAGCTACTCTGGGGACAAAACCTCATGACTTTATTTATTTTAAGAAGATAACACTGTTGATTGACTTTACAAACCCACTCTGGGTGTCTTGGTTTGTCAAAGTGGGAGTCTTTGAAGACGTAGGGAATTCATTGTACCCGATAACCTTATCTAAAAGAACTGAGGGAGTCCTTTCTATTTAAGGAAAGTGGGAAACATGAACTAAATAGGGAATTCTGCAGTAGAGCTGCTGGACCACTCACAGGTGTGCTTACTTTTACTTGTGCAGGGTGCTTGCACAACCCCGTCACATTTGCTCCCCATACCCTCTTCATACTCTGTAGCTTAGTGAAGAAGGGGCTTGGGGGAGCACATTTTCTGAGAGTAATGCCTTTTCAACACATTTTCCAAGTAATTTGTTGAGCAACTGCTGTTAAGACTATGATGAAAAGATAATTGAAAAGGCAGACCGTGACACACTCGTAAAGGTAGGCAAAGCCTGACCCTCTCCCGTGTCGTGATCCTTGTATGTTAAAATCTGGTTATGTCTCTGTTTATAAGGAATATGTGGGTGGACAGGGCAGGTGTGGGCAGTTCATTTTAGAGAAGAGGAAGGCCAAGTGCCAGGGATGATGTTAAGTGAGTTGGCAAGACACCAAAACTCATAAATGGCAGAGCCAGGACTAGGGGTTGAGAGTCCAGTGCCCTACATTCCACCATGACCTCTCTGGCCAGTGTTGTTTGTGAACTTCAGAGGCCAACAGATGAGCTCAAATCCTTATGTAAATTTCATCCATTTTCTTAACCCCCCCCCCAAGCCTCACTTATCTGTGATGTGGGTATCATAAATCTACTTTCTATGTATATGGAGTGAAATAACATATGCAAGTGAGGTATCCAGTAATTGTTAGTTCCTTTGCCTTCACCTTTCCTCACCAAGGAAACCAAGGTGCGGTGAGCTTTAGTGATCTGGTGAGGCCACGTGGCTGTATATAGTAAGAGAGAAGATCAAGGATTCAACAAGATTTTTCTGACCCCAATTTTATATACTTTGGTGGTTATAGAGCCTAGTCCATGAGTTTCTATCACTTTGTTCCTGGAGAAGTTGATTTCCTTTTTCCGAATTCCTCCTTTTTTGAACTTAGAGCCTCTGCTTTTCTCCTTCCAGTCTGAGAACTTGCAGGTTCTTTTATGATGAGTTCCAACGAGAATATGGCGTTGCACCCAGGCTTAATTGTAGTTTTGAGAGCTTCTTTACTTCTACATGATAACCATCATTTTAGCTGCAACTTCCCAGTTATCTCCTGAAACACCATTCTCACACTGTCACCCTCTCCTAACTTCCAGACTGTTTCTCCTTCAGCTCAGAGATCTTTTCTGCCTTCTTTAGTTTCCCTGCTTATACATTCCCCTCTCTTCTCCCTATACCTTGTCCTGTACGTTGTGGGACTTTCTCCCAGTCTGTTTTGGAGTCAGGCACTTTTCTATTATAAAGGTACTTATTCAAGTACTTTCATTTTCCACAGTAAGAAAGCCTCTGGGTATGGGGGAAATGATTGATAAAGCCCACACTCTGGGGGAAATGTGATTGAAGGGTATTATACATGTTATCTTTCCCTCTCACTCTTTTCTATTTAATTCCATAAAGGCTGAGGACTTGGGCCTTTCACTGTTGTGGCCTCTCCCGTTGCGGAGCACAGGCTCCGGACCCGCAGGCTCAGCGGCCGTGGCTCACGGGCCCAGCCGCTCCGCGGCATGTGGGATCTTCCCGGATCGGGGCACGAACCCGTGTCCCCTGCATCGGCAGGCGGACTCTCAACCACTGCGCCACCAGGGAAGCCCAAGGCTGAGGACTTTAAAAGCTTAGGTGGCCTCTTCTCCTCTCTGAGGGCCAGAGTTCCCAGAGCTCAAGTAACCAGCGCCGACCCTTCCTCCAGTTTCTGTTGATAGCTCATTACTCAAGAACCCCAGAGGAGCAGTTTTCCAGAATCCTACCATGACAGTTTCACTATATTGAATATATATTAAGCTGACATTAAGCGTGACAGGCATAATCCTACCAAGGTGGGGAGGCCATTGCGTCACGCAGCTTAGCCTGAGGAGAGACAGTAAAAGATGTTAGGCTCTCTGAAGTCTCTTAAAAAACAAATCCTCGGCTTTGCCTATAACACCGGTTATGCTCTTGTCTTCTTCTTTTTTTTTTTTTTTTTTTTGTAATACCTTCTTTACAGTTTCACAATTACTGTCTACACTGTGGTCTCTGTGACCCGGAAGACCCTACAAACGGGGATTCGGAGAATGCTTGAGTTACTTTGGTGGGTTTCAGGTGTTAAAGGGAAGTCACCTGCTCTCCACGGCATCCCTGGTGTTCTGAGCAAAGGAAGTGCAGCGCATGTTTCACCTGGGGATGAATTCCCTTTCAGCTAATTAGAGTTGCCCCCAGCGTGGTGACGCGTCTGCGGATAGACTGGCTCCGGGGGTGAGCCCAGCTGCTGCTTTTCTCGTGTTTTTCCCTCCTGGTGCCACCGCCTTCTTCACCCCCTTAATTCACGTAGGCCCTGTCTCCTGTCACTCTGTTTTTACAACCAGTGCTAGTCTAAAATCACAGTTATTAGACCACATTAAGCTCCTGAAAGTGGGTGAATTGGCTGTGAGTGTCTCATTAAGTCTGGACAGAAGTGGTCCTGCCATCCCTCTCCTCTAATTAAGGGGTTTTTGCTCTCCCTCCACTCCTGGCTGCTTCCTGGGGAATGTGCACCTGCCCTGGGGGGATGGAAGTGGGGAGTGAGTGAGGAGAGTGCCATGGAAGCTTTTCCATGATTGAGGACCTCGCCCAAAGGTGTGGCCCCCTGAAGCCACAGCAGCACCGGGGGACCTTGTTAGAAATGCAGACTCTGGGCCCCACCCAAGACCTATTCAGTTGTGTTTTGCAGTTTAATAAGACCGGTAGGTGATTCATAAACACCTTAAAGTTTGTGAAGCGCTGGGCAGGAAATAGATAGATGGGTGTTATGGGCTGACTGTTTGCGTCCCTCCAAAACTCATATGTTAAATCCTAACCCGCAGTACTAGGAGGTCGGGCCTTTGGGTGGTGACTGGGTCATGAAGGGGGAGCACTCATGAATGGGATTAGTGTCCTTATAGAAAAGATAGTAGAGAGGTCCCTGGCCCCTTCTGCCATGTGAGGACACAGCCAGAAGACAGCCCTCTGAACCAAGAAGCAGGCTCTCACCAGACACAATCTGTTGGCACCTTGATCTTGGACTTCCCAGTCTATAGAACCGTGAAAAATAAATGCTTGTTGTTTAAGCCACCCAGTCTACAGTATTTTTGTTACAGCAGTCAAAATGAACTAAGATAATGGGTGAATTCCAGGACTTGAACTGGGAGAATCCTGGGTATTAAGAAAACTCTGAGCTACTCTATAGAAAGAATTCATCTCTGTAGAAACTGAAGTCTCCAGTGGCAAATAACCAGTGGGTATTCATGACATTCCTTAGCAACTGTGTGTGTGTGTGTGTGTGTGTGTGTGTGTGTGTGTGCGCGCGCGCGCACGCGTGTGTGCACGTGTTTTGGCTTTGTGAAAGGATGAGAATAATAATGTCATTGGACGAATATTTATTTAGAGCCCCAAGCATTGGAGGTGGATTTGAGTATAAGGCAAACCTGGTACCCCTCTTAAGGAATTTACAGGGAAGGTGTATATTGAATAAATATCCCTGAGCTGGGCTCTGTGGGGATTCTTAAGCACTGAGCTCACCTCTTGGAAGAAGAGATGTTAAGCTGAGACTTGACGTACGGACAAATGTAGGGGTTGGAAGGGTGTACCAGGTGTACGAGGCAGAGGAAGCAGTGGACAAAGGCACAGAGACTGTCCTCAGGTCCAGTTCAGATTGGCTGGAACGTGGGGCCAGGTTGGGAGAGTGAGATGAGGCTGGAGCGGCGGGCCAAGGTCACTTCATACAGGGGTTTATAAGCCTGGTCATTTAGAGCTTTATTGTAAGGATGTTGGGAAGTTGTTGAGGGCTTTGTAACAGAATTTTGAGCAGGAGGTGGGCAGTGAGAGAATGTCCTGACCGTCGTCCACAGGCTGGACATGGACTCAGCATTCAAGGAGGTCCAGCCTTCCCGGGCTGCGGGGATTGGTGCGGGGGCACTGTGCAGCTTTCAGGGAGACAGTGTTCCACTGACTATGCTATTAGATACAGTGACCCCAGCCATCAATTCAGAAACAGCATGTTCACACATTCCTGTCTCCTTAAGTGGTGGGAAATTGCGGAGAAATGGGAGCTGGGAGTTTCGGCGATGGTGGTGGAGTGAACTGCCTCCAAACCCAATCGACCGTAGTAACACGGAAGGGTTCTCATTCTCACTCAACAAATAAGACATGAGTTACAGACACTCTTCTAGGCACCTGGGATGTGACAGTGAGCAAAACAGAAAAAATAAAAATTCTGTGGAGCTTGTATTTGGGCTTGGGGTGGGGAGCAATATTGATTTCTGCCGTGAAGTTCTTAATTTTGTGGACACTGAAACTGCTTGGGTTTGGGGCAATTTAGAGATTCTCCTCTCTTCCTTTGTGGTTTAAGCTGTTGCCACCTTTACAGTAAGACAAGTTACCTGAAAAGGCTTTTAAGAAAGTTAAATATATTTTCTCCTGCCCTGTGGATATAACAGTGGCGGGGGGGGGGGGCACGGTTCTCAGTGAATAATGATGATAATGGCAGCTAGAATTTGAATGTTTACTCTGTGCCAGACATGGGTCTAAGTATCATACGTGATCAATTCAGCCATCCTCACAAAACTTACGTGAAAGGAATTATCAGCATTTTACAGGTGAGGAAACTGTTGCTCAGAAGGTTGTGTGACCCATGCAGGCTGTAATTGGCAGAGCTGAGATCCAGATAAGAGACATTCAGCACTGATGGTGTGACAGTGATCCATTCCCTAGAGGAAGTCAGAAAAACTTTTCAGACATTGAGTGATCTAGTTATGTCACCTCATCGCTTACCAACAACCTTCCTTGGCTGTCCAAGGCTCACAGAATAAGATGTACCTACGGTGGGCCTGTGAGGCCGTGTAGCAGTTGGCCCCTGCTTCTCTCTTCAGCCCTGGTCCTGGGCATTCCCCCACCCACTCTCCTCCGGGCCACACAGACCGCCTTCTTTCAGTCCCCAGTTCTTGCCCTGCTCCTTTGCCCACAGGGGCTTTGCACATGCTATTACCAACGCCTAAAATTACTTCTTCACTCTTTTCATTTGTGTGCGTTTTCTCTAACACCAACTCAGATCTCATATTGAAAGTCATTTGCTTTGGGAAGCCATCTCTAACTTCCCTCATTAGGTCAAATCCCCCTAGTATAGGTTCTGTTTTTTTTTTTTTTTGTGGTATACGGGCCTCCCTCTGTTGTGGCCTCTCCCGTT
>NC_041224.1:158529405-158543216 GCF_002837175.3 Physeter macrocephalus
GACGCGCAGGCTCAGCGGCCATGGCTCACGGGCCCAGCCGCTCCGCGGCATGTGGGATCCTCCCAGACCGGGTCGCGAACCCGATTCCCCTGCGTCGGCAGGCGGACGCGCAACCACTGCGCCACCAGGGAAGCCCTAGGTTCTGTTAATTCCACATACCTCTCCATTGCAACACTTAGGAAAATCATAATCTTCTACTTATTAGTGCAATGATCCTCAGCATATCTTCACATCAGCAGCGTCTGCACTAACTGGGAACTTGTTAGAAGTGCAGATTCTTCCACTCACCCCAGACCCAACTGAACCAGAGACTCTGGGGATGGGGCCCAGTAACCCACATTTTACTGACTGTCTGGATAATTCCAACATACACGCGTTCTAGAACCACTGTCTCAGTGTCCTTCTTTAATTGACGTCTTTAGGAGCAGCCTCATAGGCTCTTGATTCCATCAAAGGAGAGCCTGAGTTGTGACTGTTTTTCTTCACTTTCCGTCTGGCACACATTAGATATTCAGTTAACAGTTTAGTGGATAAATGAATGAGCCCATTTGATTTTTGTACCAACTTTTAAAAGAGGTATTATTTTCAGTTTTACAGATAAAAAACTGAAGCTTTGGAATTCTAGTGGCTGCTAGGCATGTCCAGTGAATTTACAGGTTTTCCCTTTGGAGGAAATATCAAAGATGTGACAGCTTTAGGTACAAAACTTCTTTGAGCAGATTCTGTTGATATTTAAGGGATCCAGCAGGGGAAACATGATGGTGCCCACCTGAAATAAACCTGCTTTGCTCCCTTCCTTACTCAGGTGTTTATTGAGTACAGTATACTAGGTGCTCTTGGGGTTACCCAAATGAGCACTGTCCTCAAAGAGCTTCTGTTGTCCATGTGTCTCCCTGTCGATAGTTTGTGTGTGTGTACGTTCTGTTTGCCTGCACGTTTTTATAATAAACTGCTAGGTAGACAGTGATGTAGTCTAGAGAATGATAATCAGATGAGAACGAAACATTTCCAATTGAAAAATATAGATTGCTTTATGGATTTGCGTGATGTTTTTGGACATGGAAATTATGAGAGATTCCTCACAAGGCCGCTTGTAGCAACTAAAATAATATTAGGAGTATTCTATTTCCCATTGAATTATTTTCCCAAAGCCATTGGCTACCCTGGATAATATTTATGCATTTTGTGTGGGAAGTATCATATTCAAGGGAAACTATTTCCACATTTAACAGTTCAAAATGCTTAGACATAGAATGAAAGTTTGGCTGTGTTTGCTTGTCTAAATCATTTACGCCATTTCTCTCTCGCTCCCGCTTTAAAAAATTGCCTTTGTTAAAAAAATAAAATAAAACAGCTGTACTTGGCAGCTGGTTTGGACTCATGGCATCGAGGAACTGGGGAATTTGCACAATTAACAGCTATATATAGATACCAGCTCCAGGATGAGAATGTTTAACCGTGTGCCACTGTTTAACTCTGGTCCATGCGATAGACTTATTAAAATCTTATTTACACTTCTTCTAAGTTCTTACAGCTCCTATTTTTCTTCCTTAATTTTTCATTTGGTGGGTTGTCAGATTTGGTGGAAGGGAAAGCTGATGCTGTTTAAGTGTTTAACAGACTGTTTTCTCTTTCCAGCTGATGTCTGGTCTATTTTGTATTTACTCTGCATTTGAAAATTAGCTTTGCTGTGTCAGCCAAAATTGTTGCTACGTTTTTGAACATGCTCCCATTCCACCTTTTAAAAAAATATATACTTACCTGAATTTTAAGGCTGATGGTCCAGATTTTCATAATGATGATTAAAACAGGGTTTTGTGTAGCTAAGTTCATCAACAAACATCGTGTACTTCCGGTGTGATGGGCAAAGATAGGCATCAGGAAAGGCTTGGTGTCTGTCTTCAAAATACTGAAACTCTTAGTTTCACAAAGGAGGCACAAAGGATAATTGCTAAATAATGTGATAAACGTAATGGAGTTTTAAATGCTATGTAGTATCCTGGGTTGGATCCTGGAACAGAAGGAGGACATTAGTGGAAAACTGGTGAAATCTGGATAAACTCTGAAGTTTAGTTAGTGGTAATGGGCCAATGTTAATCTCTCAGGTTTGGCAAGTGCACCATGGTTATGTAAGATGCTAACATTAGGCAAAAGAGGGTGAAGGGCATATGGGAACTGGCTGTGCTAGATTTGTAACTTTTCTGTAAATCTAAAGTTATTCCAAAATAAAATGTTTATTTTTAAATGAAAGTGCTAGGATTTTAGTAGGAACTTAATTGAAAATTCCTATGATATTTGTGGGAAATAGTTGTTCTCAGGAAAGCACCGTATTCTTGCTTCCTCTTCCCTGAGTCTTAGAAGATGTGTGAGGAATTGACTGACCATTGGGGAATGAACTGGCCTTTTGTGGGTCAGGGCTGTGCAAAATGACCGTGGTCTTGTGAAACAGCACTAAGGCGTGACTTCATGACCCTGACACCTGTTTGCCACTTTGTAATTGTGTAATCTTGCTTCAGTTAATCCATCTGAGCCTTGGGTTTTTCATCTGTATAATGAACATACTGTTTTGCTTGTGCAGGTGATGGGACTGCTCTGCATAGTGAATTTAAAATGAAGTAGCGCCTTGAAAGCGCTCTCATTATTGTGCTCTGGAAATGTGGGAAAGGTACTGGAAAGCCATCCAGCCACGGCACAGGTGACTAATGACAGCCGAGAGCAGTACTTCCCAGACTTGTGCCTTCAACAACCCGAAAGCTGATTCTTTATCGAAGATAGACAAGGCCTTCCTTGGAAAAATGGCCTTGGAAAAAATGTGTGCTTTATTCTCTTCTGGTGGATGGCCCGAGCATTGCAGGCTCTTCTTGGCCTTTGGTGTGCCAGCAAAGGGCAGCTCCGGATAGGATAGCAATCTTATGCATTTCAGTTTCTGCTCTGTAATTTCCACCTTGGGGCAGCTCCATGCTTTTTTTTTTTCTTTTTTTCTTTTTTTTTCTTATGGTGCCTCAAATGGTCTCATGACAGCGCTGTACTGTTAAATGTGTCATTTTCTGAGAATGCTCCGATGCTTCCCCCCTTATACCTCCAGGGTTGACTTTGTCACTCCATCCCTTTCTGCTTTATTTCAGCATACTTAGCATAAAGCCTATAGCAGTGGGATGCAAAACCTTAGCTTAGCTGCACTGTGGTCTGAGCAGCATCCTTCACAAAGAGGGATAGCCCTGCATTTTCCCTTAAGGAGAAACCCATCCTAATATTCAATTTTGTCTTCTTTCATTTTGCTTTCTGTGTAGCAGCAAAGCAGCAGTGCTGGCGCAGAAATGAGGAACTTTTCATCCATGCATTCTCTCCCCACCCCCCAGCTTTGAATTTCCTCAGCAGGGTACAGGAGCAGACATTCTCCCTCAACTTCACCTGCACCACAGGTACACTTTGAGGACCTGCTCCTCCAGAGCCTGGGTCAGGCACTTGAGAGTCTGAGGGCTGCTGCCTGGGGAGACAGGGGCAATGCATAAACATTCTCGCAATGTAAGGCAGATGCAAATCAGTGCCCACTTGGTGTTACTACCAATTGGTGATAATAGCTAATAATAATAATAATAAAACCATTAAATAAGTTCTTACTGTGAGCCGACTTCTGACTAGGTGCTTTACATGCACTATCCGATTTGCTATTCCCAATAATACTGCAGGATATTACTCTTAGAAGTATTTTTACAAATGAGGAAACTGGGGCTCAGATAAGTTAAATAAATTACCCAAATATAACCTTAAGGTTATAGGAAGCAGACGAGAAAATAGTTTTGGTTATGCAAGTACATAGCTGCACACCGACACGCTGCTTTTCCTATTTCATATCACACATCACTCTTTTTTTCCCCCTGGAGATTCTGGAATTGACCTCACATTGCTTCTTAACTCTGACTCTAGGCAGTCATCGTTTATTGATTAGGGTTGATAAGTCCTATTTTCCATCCAGTAAATAAATGTTTGTTGAAAGAAAGGAGGATACAAATCTCTGGGCTGAGGCAGTCAAGGGAAAGCTTCACAGAGGAGTAGAAATTCAGCTCAGTCTTGAAAGGAAGTTGTAGGGCCTGGATAAGCAGTGAGTTATGATAGTAGCTTAATTTTTGAGTGCTTACTGGCTGTCAGCTCTTGCCCATGACTGCTGTGAATTCATGTAAAACCCATGGCATTCCTAGGAGATACATACCATTGGTATCCCCATTTCACAGAGGAGAAATAGAGTACAGAAAGGTTAAGCAGCTTGTGCAAGATCACACAGTCCACTGAAAGCAAGGCCAGGATTACAACCCAGGTGGTGTGGATCTAGAGCCTTCACTCTTAGTATACCATCCTGTTGTAAGTGGGCAGAAATATCTAATCACTGGTGTATCCTAAGTGTCTGGCACATAGTAGGTGCTTGCTATATAGTGAATGGATGAACACCTTTTTCCTTTGGTCAAATAAAAGACGAAAGGTGTTCCAGGTAGGGGGGGAATAGCAAAAGCAGTGACACAGAGGGGGAAATACCAATGATGTGCTGGCGATTAATGGGTTTCTGTGTAGCGCAGGGATTGAACATACATTTGGCAAGGCGGACTTGAGCCAGCCTAAGGAGTTTGGGCTTTGGTTTGCTTGTTATCAAGGTCATCGCTCTGTGCCTGTCCAGGTTTGCACAAATCATCTCTGCTATTTTACGGTTCCATGTGGTGAAGATTGTGTAATTACCTAACGGTGACTTGCAGCGGTCTAAATAAAAAACTGTCCTCAAGTTTTTCTCATAAGCACTTTGAGTAGTGGGTCAAGAGTAAACGGGTGACATGTTTGTGGAAATGGAAATGGTTATAATTTTCCGAGGGGAATGTCAGCATGAAGAAGTGGGAGATATCGTGGCCTGGAAAAGAGTAGGTGAAATACCTGGTTCTAACAAGGTCTTGGTTATTGACCTCTGTTTCCTTTGGTTTTCAAAGTTCTAGTAACCAAACAGAGCAGTTCAGATCACTTTTAATAGAGTAGTTGGAATTTTCTGAGCACCTCGTGTTTTATGTAAATTGAAGGTATTTCAATGCATTTTATTATGTGATTACCCTAGAATGCCATATCTGGAACTGGGGAAAGTTAATCATCAAAAACAATCTTCACTGAGATTTCAGCTGCAGGAAAAGACAAAAATGAACCCAAATCCCTCACCATCATTCTTCTCCCTCCTGACCATTTACAATGTGTCTTTCTTCTTAAGTCCTGGATATCCTGAGAAAAATCCTCCGTCTGAGAAAATGGAAATTAATCCAGGTAGTATTTGGATTCTTGCTGATAATAAAGTCAAGAAAAATGATTCCTGGGTACCAATAGGCTGAGAGTGTGAAAGTCAAAACCCATTTTTAAAAACCAGGGGGAATTGTCTGTGAAATAAAGCGGCTTTGTGAATGCGTGGGAGGCTTCGATTTCCAGGCGGATTGTGCGGTCAGTCAATCTCTCTGAAGATAATTTAGCTTGTTTAACTCAGTGACATTTTCACTCATCATTCTTTTATTTCTCATCTCAGGCAGAGTAGACAGTATCAGTTCTGAACAAAACTGAGGTTGCACTTTTACTCTACTGTGTTCTCCCATCTATAAACTCTTATCAGGGTTATAAAACTGGGAATGAAATCTAGCAGTTGGAAAAAAAAAATCATTTCACTAATGAAAGTCTGTGGCTGGTGTAAAATACACGCTGGGGCCTCGTTTGAAGAATTAACCAGGATTAAGGAAAAGTTGCTCTTCGTTGGAACTACTCTCAGGAATATCTTCGTGTAAACTTGTGAGTAATGGATGCCGATGGACACTTTTTGGACAGCATTTGGTGTAAACCCTGGGAGAGAAATGAAATAACAAGGATGTAATGGCATGTAGCGTTTATTCAGATATTTTTGTGTACATAATCTCATTGGAATCCTCATAACAGTTCACATCAAGTTGGGGGCATTGTTATCCTTATTTCACAGATAGGGAAATTGAAGTTCAGGTGGATTAGGTGACTAGCCTCAGGTCATGCACAGAGAAAGTAGGATCAGGGATTCAAAGTCAGAACTGTCTTTCTCCAAAGACCATTCTCTTAACCACTGAACTATTGATGAATGGTGATTCCCAAAGGTCTGTTTCCTATGAAAGCATCATTGTCCATCCTGGACCAAGCCTTTCTTCTCGGGAAGTTGTGATGGGTTGATGGTTCCCAATTTCTCTTCTAGCAAAGAACACATCTCCCTGAGCCTGCCACCTAATGCAAAACACAGTATTCATTCATTCATTCATTCTATTCTTGCATGCTTTAGAGCTGAAAAGCATTCATTTTTATACCTAACATGAGGGACAGGGTTTGGTAAGGGAATGGCAAGCATAGACCAGCTGTGACTGTGCCTCTGCGAAAGTTACCTCACCTCTTTGAGCCTCAGTTTCCTCACCTGAATGATGGAACTTATACTGGTACTGACCACATATTTTTTGTAAGGATAAGTTCGGTAATGTCTGTCGCCTAGCCCACTGGCGATGTCAGCAAGTGGCTGCTGGGTGAAGAGAGAGATGGGTGAGACAGTCTCTACCATGAAGGAACTCACAGTTCAACGGATGGGGGAGCAGACAAGTAATCTATGTCAATCCGGTTTCCTCAGCTGAAAAATGAGGGTAATGACATTATTTATCTTTTAGGATGATGATTAAATGGGATGAGGCATGGAGAACACTCAGAATAGTGCCCGGCTACACAGTAGGCGTTCAGTAAATTCTAGCTCTAATAATAGTAATTATTAAGTGCTCAAACATAGGCTTTCACCAGTGTGATAGCTGTTCAGAAGAAAGAGGGTCAATTGTTAGGTTAAGTCAGAGAAGGCTTTGTAAAAACAGCAGCATCTGAGCTGGGTCTTGATGAATGTGGAAGAGCCTTCCATGCTGTCCAAAATTCTGCTCCCTGGTGGTTAATTTTATAACTAAGCTTTAGTTCAATGGAGCGAAAGTCGGTGACCGCAGGACTGCTGGCAGGTGTTGGCGTAAGGGTGGAAGGGAATGCAGTATCATGGCCAAGGAATTTCAAAATTTATGAAAACAAAAATATCTGGCAAAGTGCAGATTAAAGACAACACTGTCCCCTTTGCTGCTGATCCACTCTGTTCATAACAGCCTTTATTAGGAACCTTCGCGGGTGTTTGGGAGCAACATTCTTTGGGGTTTAGTTGTAAAGAAAGAGAGGTACAGTGGAACAAAAGCAGACTTACATTCGGATCCTGCCTTACGACTAACCAGCTGGGTGATCTTGGCATAATTACATTGCCTTTCTGAGGTTTCACTTCCCCACATCTTCAAAGGAAGTCATAATTACGTACCGTGAAGTATTGCTGTAAACACTTAGATACTACACCTAAGGTATGTGACGTATTGCTAGATTCTCAGAAAAAGAAAGATGCTATGTATTTATGATTATAAAAAAAATGATAATTTATATTTACATACAAATATATTTTTATAGCTTTACGTAATATGTTTGCTATGTATTATAGTTATACTTCTATTTGTAATTTTTTTTTTTTTTTTTTTTTTTTTTTTTGCGGTACGCGGGCCTCTCACCCCTGTGGCCTCTCCCGTTGCGGAGCACAGGCTCCGGACGCGCAGGCTCAGCGGCCGTGGCTCACGGGCCCAGCCGCTCCGCGGCACGTGGGATCCTCCCAGACCGGGGCGCGAACCCGGTTCCCCTGCATCGGCAGGCGGACGCGCAACCACTGCGCCACCAGGGAAGCCCTCTATTTGTAATTATAGCTAAGTGCTAAGCACTGTGCTGAGGACTCTGTAGGAAATACCTTCTTTAATCTTCTCAATAAATACAAAAAAATAACTAAATACATGGGTACGTTTGGATATTATCCTTATTTTGCAGAGAAGGACATTCAACCTTAGAAGGTACATGACTGTCAAAATGGGATGGTAACATGACTGATGCAAAGATGCCAACACGCTCAGTTGAGGATATAAAGTCTCTTTAACGACAGAGGTTGCAGCAGCATCCAGAGGTGGTATAGTGGAGCTGCTGCTTTAAAGGCTGTCCGAGAGAGATGTAGCTTCTCGGGTCTCCTGATGCCCCTTAGGGAGCATGCAGCTGGGGATGCCATCGCCTGCCTGACCAAAGGATTCTTTTGGGTGCAGGGAGCTCCCTTTGCTGTTCTCAAGGGGTGTTTACCTCCTGGCGCTCTTCCCTCCACATTTCACTGTTCTGGAAATAAATTCTGGCCGCTGCCAGCTGGCCTGTACACCAGCTGTGAGTAGTGAGTGCCAAGCAACCCCTGCACGTTTCTGATAGTTGACTGTGACACTGGATGTCACTTTCCCAGGAGCATTCGCTGTGGGAATGGGCTTTAGGTCTGTCTAAAGCTCCCTACAGCAGAACTTGCCCAAAGTCATACAACCAGTACGTAGGAAAATTAGAGCTCACGGGTGATCTCTGTGACTCCTGAGCTCTCCTAATGATCATGCCTATTCGCAGTTAAGGTTTGTATTATGCATATAATTTGCAAAATAGTTAAGAGTAGAAGGAGGAAAGAAAAACATCTACTTCCGAAGCAACAGAAGTTAGACATTTCAGAAGAAAGTTATGTATTTCCTGATGCTGGTAGAAGTAAGGATCAAAGGAGTTAAAGAAGAGAGCTGACCAAGGCCTGGAATGACTGCTGAGGAGAAGATACATTCCAGGCAGGCCAACAGCTCCTTCCAGGAGGGCTTTACTACCTCTCCTAACACCATCAGGCTTCCTGTGTTCCAGCTGAAATACAACCACCAGCTCTCACTTTCTGCTCAACACGAAGCCGCCCATCTTTCACACTCCAGAACAACACGTGGGAAACATATTTTTAAACAACAACAGCTTGTCAGTTTTTTCTTCATTTATCTTTTTATTTTTTGTGATTGATTTGCTCTGGCTCCATAAAGAATAACAACTGCTAAGCCTAAGATATGCTCTAAGAATGTGAAGAATTTCTCTCCTGTTTTGCCAAAGTGACTACTGGCTTGAGGGTGATTTTGGAATGAGTGGTGAGAAGCAACTTAGCAGAGACAAGGAAGTAATCATTTCCTGAACATAGAAAATAATGAGAGAACACTCAGGGTTGAGATGATGCAAAAAGGAGGTGTTGAGGTAGATCACGCTTCCAAGAGTTTTCACAAGGAGAGCACCATTAGACCTCACTCAGCCAGCCACCTTCCAAGGTCCCCTGACTGGCATCCAGGTGACTGTACCGGCCTGCCCAGCTCTACCAAAGGGCTTAGGGGTCAATACCTGGGAGGTAAATGTGTAATCCAGTCATGACACACAAACGAGGAATCAGACAAAGTGTGTTTTGCTGCTGAAGGGAGTGGGTAGAAGAACTAATTGACCTTCAGCTGGCTGCCCACCTGGCTGCCAAGCTAGAGAGAGGGAGCTGAGTTCATACTCTGGTCACCTTAGCTGGGGAAGAAAGTGTGGCACATTGTACCTTCTTCCAAATTATTCTCCCCCTTTTGTTTACCTGGCGTACTTTTAATCATCCTTGAAGACCCAAATAACTACTCCTCTTAGAAACGGCCTTCCTCAGGCATACTTTATAGCTTCCACATTTGTCCTTGAATGGGCTCCATGTGTTACAGTGATTCCTTGACAAGTCGATTTCCCCTACTGGAGTCAACGTGGGATGGTGAACATTGGCTTGCTCACCTTTTACTGCTACTCGCCAGTAGAGTGCATTTATCGACTGAAGTGTTTTCAATAACTGTTTATTGGACAAATAAATGTTGAAAGCTGTAGTCTTTACTCTACTCATTGATTCTTTGGGCAAGGTCACCTGACTTCTTTTTCTTTCATCCTGCGTACTAGGCTCTATCTATCACTAGTTGGAGGGCTCTCTGAGCTTCTCAGTGGTTATGACTAAAAGAACTTTAACAGTCTGTAACTATGCCTGGGAGCCATTAGGCAGACTGAAATACCTCCAGCTGAAGCAGATAGTGTTTATGCAGAGACCAGGACCCAGCCCATGAAATAGTCCTTGGTTTGGCTTAGTGCCAGAGCTACCTCCAATGAGAGGTAACTCAACTTCGGTTTTGAGATGTTCTTCCGCAGCTAAAGATGACATCTTAGTAGAAAGGATTTAATAATCACGGATGTTCCTTGACAAACGTCTATTGTTATAGGACCTCTAGTTGTCTTCACCTTGAACAGCTTCTTATAAAGCAAAATAAGGGAGAAAACAAGCAATGGCAAGGAAAAATTACATTAGGCTGCACAAGCAAAATAATTTCTCTGGCTTATACTCCTGTAATTTGGTTTACAAAAGGAATATATTTATAGTAGTCTACCTAACCAATTACACTGCAAAAAAATTTAATTACTTTTAAGGTGCTTTTAAAAAAACTTTCCTTTTCCACTGCCATCACCCATATCGGTAATTTCTAGCTTGCGGTCTGTGTCTAAAGGATAAGAATCTCCAGAATTGATTGCTGATATCTGAATCGAATTGAATTACATGTGATGCGCCAACTCTTGAACTCCCACATTCCCCTCATTGCCTTCTTCCTTGGATTCAGTGCCTGTCTTTGTGGGTTCTGAAATGTAGAGAGGCAGTCACATGAGATGGGGCCAGCACTGCAAGGAAGGGGGCGTTATCCAACACAACTTTGTGATTTCAGGTCAGCACCTTATAGTGTCTTGGAAAGAACATGGGCTTCGCAGTCAGATAGACCTAGTTGAGTTTGAAACCCAGCTCGTCGCTCATTCTCCTTTTACCTTGGGCAGGATTCCTGAACCCTCTCTTCTCAACTTTCCTCATCTTTAAAATGAGATCTTTAATTACTCACAGGGCTGCCATGATGGGTATCTAAGAAAAGCCTCACTGGATATCAAGATCCTCCACACTCAAAGTGCACTTATCCTCTAACATAATTTCCCAGCAACTCCCTTATTAGCTTTCTCTTGTTGCATAACTAATTACCACAGACTTAACTGCTTAAACCAACACAGGTTTATTACCTCACAGTTTCTGGAGGTCGTAAGTCCAGGCATGGGTTGGTTGGAACCCAACTGCTTTAAGTCCTCACAAGCCTGCAATCAAGGTTCAGCCAGGGCTGTGATCTCATGTGAGACTTGGGATCTTCTTCCAAACTCACATGGTTGTTATCAGGATTAGGTTCCTTGCAGTTGCAGGACTAAGGCCTTCAGCTTCTAGAGGTTGCCCACAGTTCCCTGACATGTGGCCCTTTCCATAGGCAGTTCACAGTTCAAAACCAATTTGCTCTTTTGAAGCCAACAGTAAAGAAAGCAAAGTTTTTATATATTTATTTACATAATCACAAGAGTTACGTCTCATCACTTTTGTTATATTCTGTTGGTTTGAAGCAAGTCACAGGCTCCACCCATACTCAAGGAGAGGGAATTACACAAAGGTGTGAACACCTAGAGATGAGGAGGAGCATTGGGGGTCACCATAGGATCTGCCCCCCACACTCTCAAAGTGCAACAAGCCACAGTGTGTGCCCTCCTGTCTGTGTTGGTTGCTAATTGTTTCAGTGAAATTAGTTTCATCTTTCCAAAGAAATCAGAGATGGCAAACAGTTGGGAAAGTGTGATCTGTTTTCACATTCCTCACCAGTGTAGACAAAGATAACTGATGCAGAGCTTTTGTTTCCTGAGCGTCCAGACTCAGTCTCAAAATTCTTTGAAGGACAATGCAAAAGATAGAAGCTACCATTTGATCGGTGCTGGGAAGTGTTACAAAACCTATTTGCTATCCTTGGACTATACTGTACATCCTGGTGAGCTAGGGCCATGGATTTGCCCAGCATAATATAAAGGGAAGTGATAGCCTGGTGCCTGAGGTCCTTAACACACCAGCACCTTTAGTAAGGACAACGGTAATTCATGTGGAACTAACAGGAATTTCCATATATAGAAAGTGTCCTTTACTCTGTTCCCTAACAGGAAACATCAGAGAAAAACCTTAGAACCAACTAGATGACAATGCAATAGAACACAATTATGCTTACAAAGGGAAAAAAAGTATAGGTTGTTTAACTAGAGAAATTGTTAACACAACAACTAAGAAACTCTATGTGTTTGAGTCCCTTGGGAAAGAGAAATGTATCTGTAAATAAGTTTATTTCTCTGGCAATATTTGCTTTTCTTTGTAGGCCTCTCCATGTGCTGAGAGTTTTCTTATCATGCCTTCATGATTTTATGAGTGAATTACTAGGAATGCTATTATGTTCATTATATTCTAAGCCTTATAGGAGATAAAAGAACACCCTGTACCTGTCCTTGGGCTCAATTTAAGTTAGAGAAAAACAAAATTTTCTGTACAAGAAAAAGTTTTTGTTTTCCTCAGTAAAACAGTTTTTAATCAATTATAATAGGCTTACCAACCATACTAACAATTACTTACACAACTTTAGTTTTTGCTGTTCCTTTTTTTAATTTTTATTTTTAAATTTTTTTGGGGCTGCCTTCAAGAAAAAGTTCTAATAAGATGGCAGAGACATACTATTGATGTAAGGCTCATTTGTTTTAATAGAGGTCCTTAGTCATAGATTATCAGTGGAAAACATTATATAGTGAGTGCAATTTTAAGCAAGACCTTGTCCTTCTAGTTGCATAAGGGATCTCTACAGAATAAGAAACAAGAAAAGATTATTTTACTGGCAGAAATGGAGAAAAGATGTATATATATTTTGATATAAGTACGTACAAATATACGTAAATAGGTTACTATGGAAAGAAACAGAGCCTGAATATATCTTCCACCCTTAAAGTTCGGACACAATATATCAATAGGAACATAGTAAGCATATAATTAATATTTATATATTTCAGGAACAGAGTTTGGCACTAAAATGACAATATTTGGGTATAGTTGTTTGATCCAGGAGAATGGAAATTGTCAGCAAACCTCCAAACCAATGCTGTTAAATCTATAACCTTATTTTAACCCTGGAGACTGTGGATGGTGACTCCACAGTCTGTTCTACGGAACTGAATGTATAAATGGTTTGTAAATAAATATTTATGGACCTATTTTACTTACTTTCAAGGTTGAGACTTGTGGAGATGTTTCTTAGAATCTAATTATGAAATAAAAGGAATTGTTAGATCTGTTTCATATCATCTGAAAAATATATAATAATGTAATACTGAGATAATTTTAGAAAACTACACTTCAAGTAGGATATTGTCTTTTGAACCATGGGGAATATGGTAAATGGTTACTATATCAGTTACTTAGGGCAGCTGTAATAAAATACTTAAAGTAAATAAAGTGGGTGGCTTAAAACAGAAGTTTATTATCTCACAGTTCTGGAGACTAGAAGTAAACAAATCATGGCATTAGCAGGGCAATGCTCTCTCGAAGGATCTAGAGGAGGAGCCTTTCTTGCCTCTTCCTGGCTGGTTGCCAGGATTCCTTGATATTTCTTGGCTGGTAGACATTTCACTCCAATCTCCACCTCCGTCGTCATATGGCAGTCTTCCTCTGTGTGTGGCTGTCTCTGTGTCAAGATTTCCCCTTCCTTGTAAGGAGACCCCTCATTGAATTAGGGCCAACCCTATCCAATATGACATCAGCGTAACTTGATTACATCTATAAAGACCCTGTTTCCTTCCAAATAAGGGTCACACTTATAGGTACTAGGAGTTAGGACTTGAACGTATATATTTTTTTTCTTTTCTGTAATTTAATTTAATTTAATTTAATTAATTTATTTTTTTAACATCTTTATTGGAGTATAACTGTTTTACAATGGTGCGTTAGTTTCTGCTTTACAACAAACTGA
>NC_041224.1:158544096-158546271 GCF_002837175.3 Physeter macrocephalus
TTTTCTCCCATTCTGAGGGTTGTCTTTTGGTCTCGTTTATGGTATCCTTTGCTGTGCAAAAGCTTTTAAGTTTCATTAGGTCCCATTTGTTTATTTTTGTTTTTATTTCCATTTCTCTAGGAGGTGGGTCAAAAAGGATCTTGCTGTCATTTATGTCATAGAGTGTTGAACGTATATTTTTAAGAGACACAGTTCAACCCATGACAATTACTAATTGGCTTCTCCTCTTCAGAGCTACCCTGTGATTGGAACTCATGATTCTCTCTAGGGATAAGTACTTTGAAGATAGATTCTATAATCAGAAGGTCCCAGTTGCTTTTAGGTCTAGCCTACTCACTTTAGTAAGTTCACTTCCATGCATTATACTGAACCCAAGGCAAGACCCCAGAGAGTTTCAGAAAGCAGTGGCAAGGACACACATAACTACACTGGAAGGCAGAATAGAATGAGTACAACACAGATGAAGTTGGGTGGAGATCTAGAAAAGGGAGATGACCGAGCTGCTGAGGAGGTGATTGTGGGAGGGCAGTAGCAATTTTGAGGGGCAGAAACAGTCTTAGCAGAGGCACAGAGATAAGAAAACATAGGATAGGTTGCATGGCTGACGGCAAGGTGTCCAATTCACCTGGAGCATAAGGTGAATTTAGAGGAACAGGGGTAGAGGGGTATGGCATCACAGGTTTTCATGGTCTGGGTAAAAGAAAAGGGACTTCATGGGATTTTCTTGTCTCTTTTTATTGCTAGTTGATAAAGGCAGGGCATCTCCAGATATGTGTGTGTGTGTGTGTTGCCCAGGGATCTGTACATGTACAGGTTTAGTAACAATAGGATTTACCAGCACTACTGGGTGATGGGTTTCGATATCAAGATGTTAATTCTTATAACAACACTGTGATTTGGGTTGTGTTGATATCCCCATTTTGCAGATGAGTAAACCATGACTTAAAACATTAAGAAACTCATTCAGGGTCACACATCCCTGGTAAGCATTGGGTGTATGTATTAGGCAGGGTTCTCCAGAAAAACAGAACCAATAGGAGATACACACACACACACACACACACACACACACCCACACACACACACACATAAATGGGTGTATGTATTAGGCAGGGTTCTCCAGAAAAACAGAACCAATAGGAGATACACACACACACACACACACACACACACACACACACACACACACACATATAAACACACACATACACATACATACAGAGAGAGAGAGAGAGAGAGAGAGAGAGAGAGATTTATTTTAGGAATTGGCTCACAACATGATTATGGAGTCTAAGAAGTGTCATGACTTACTGTCTGCAAGTTGGAGAACAAGAAAGCTGGTGGTATAATTCAGTCTGAGACCAAAAGGTCTGAGAAACAGAGTGCTAATGTCCAAGGGCCGGAGAAGGTGGATGTACCAGTTCAGGCAGAGAGAGCAAACTTGCCTCTCTTCTGCCTTTTTGTTCTGTTTGGGCCCTCAGTGGATGGGATGATACCCACCCCCATATTGGGGAGGTCCATCTACTTCGCTCAGTTCACCAATTCAAATGCTGACCTCTTCTAGGAACTCCCTCACGGACACACCCTGAAATAATGTTTTACCAGCTATCTTGGTATTCCTAAGCCCAGTCATGCTGACACAAAATTAATCAACACAGTCCAGGAACTGAACCCCATTCTGGCTGGTCCCAGAGCACACACTGTTAACCTCCACAGCACGGCTTATGGTTGGGCTCAGGGAAACCAGCACTTCGGTGCTGTGCACTTACCCGTAATTTATCTCAGAGTGAGTTCTCCGTGTCATCTTGGGACTAATGCCTGTGTACCGGGGGACTTTTGAAGATAACAATAACATTCATGCACTTGGTCACTGGATGAAAATGTGTCTTG
Source organism: Physeter macrocephalus (assembly GCF_002837175.3). Classification (NCBI taxonomy): domain Eukaryota; kingdom Metazoa; phylum Chordata; class Mammalia; order Artiodactyla; family Physeteridae; genus Physeter; species Physeter macrocephalus. The sequence goes on from NC_041224.1 coordinate 158,545,987, forward strand.
GAACAGAGATGTACAAAGGTGGCTCTTGCTTCTCCATTCTTGTTTATAAAAATTGCTGGATTTGCTGATTGGGGAAATAGCGGCCAAATGACTCAAGTAGATAAGAGCATTTGAGAGTAAAAAAAAATGTTTTGGAGGGCTTCCCTGGTGGCGCAGTGGTTGAGAGTCCGCCTGCCGATACAGGGGGCACGGGTTCGCGCCCTGGTCCGGGAAGATCCCACATGCCGCGGAGCGGCTGGGCCCGTGAGCCTTGGCCGCTGAGCCTGCGCGTCTGGAGCCTGCGCT
>NC_041224.1:158546461-158552645 GCF_002837175.3 Physeter macrocephalus
GAGCCTATGCTCCGCAACGGGAGAGGCCACAACAGTGAGAGGCCCGCGTACCTCAAAAAAAAAAAAAAAAAAAAAAAAAAATGTTTTGGAGACCTTTAGATTATTTATTTTCTAGATAAAGAATAAGAAATTAAGAGACTTGAAGTGACTGTTCTTTATATATAGTGTATGATACTTAGTAGTTGATCAATAATTTTTAAATAAAAGGATAAAAATGTTCAAATCAAATGGGAAATTTGTGGCCAGGTAAAGACTATTTGAGGCTTTCTTACTTCAAGTTCAGTGTATTTTCTATTTTTTTAAAAAAGGAAATTGGCAAAGATTTGGAGAGCAGGAACAAAGTAAGGCAGGGACATGGTGGATATGAGGGAGAGATGGAGGGAGGCTTCTGTTAAGAAAAGCATACAGATTTGGGGAGGTGCTAAAGGGAGCTGTTTGGAATCGTGGCAAATATGCTCCACTCCAAAAAGTGCAGTAACTGTAGTCATTAGAGGTAATGCATTAAGAAGGGAAATAACAATCAGAACAATGCAGTTTCATGGACGGCCCTTTATAGAACACTCCTATGGTTCTGTGCTCTCATGAATACTCGCCTCATTCTGGTTTCCTGGACTTCGCAAATGCTTCGTGCCACTTAAGTAAAGCCATGGTTGCTAATTGTGCTGAACACCTTCAGAGGTGGCATCATGGAGCAAGACCAGGCAGACCCAGCCCTAATGGGCTTGATTCTGGTCTCTGGAGTGACAACACCTCTTGAAAGCTGCTGCAAGACAGCTATTGGGAGGCTTGGTAGGAAGATTTAGTGCTGCAGTTTGAGGGAGCGATTCTAAGCTATTCAGTGTCTCCAGACACCTCAGATGGATTCTAGGTGGTTCCCAAGGGGGTACAGATCTAACCATCATCCACATAAATTTATCTCTCTCTGAATAGGGGCCCTTCCCTGTCTTATGAGAGCTCAAAGCCTAGTTTTAGAGGTAGGACAAACACACACGAAGTGATGAATGAGCATTAACTGCTGGGTTGCATACTCCTGATGGCCTATTCAAGGTTCAGAGACAGGAGTTCCAAGGGGGCAACAATGCTCGGAATTGAGGAGGTGAGAGTGGCAGAATTTGAAGGCACTTGGCATGCTTTGGAGAAACAGACAGTTGGCATCAGGGTGGATTCTAGGGTGTGGGAACAGCCTGCAGGTAGGAATGAGGGCTTGAGTGGAACAGAAAATGTGTGTTTTGTTTGATTATATCAAGGAAAAAGTCAAGTTTGTTTGTTTTTAACACCCCCAACACTTATTAATTTCCTTTATTTGCAAAAAGATATCAGGCCTCGGGCTCAGTCTTGACAGACATTATTGACATTATTTTTAGTCTATTTATTTTAATGGTTAACTTCTATAGGCAAATTATACTGGTTTTCCATTTTTAGTACAAGTATAAATTTATTTTAAAATACAAATATGCAAAGTAAAAAGAAATGAGGCAGTTTAAAGAAAAAGATGAAGTAAATAAGAATTCAGGATATATATAGATGGGTAAATGTGTGACATTGCTACGTCATTGACCAAAGTTTGGGAAAAGTGCTGTTGACAAGTGGTGGCCATTGTGGGATGTTGATCCTGGTCTTCAAGTTTCTCATCCTCCTTCCGTTACTCACCATGGATATTCCAGCAAAATGGAATTGCTGCATATTCCCCATAAAACATTCACGCTTTCACCCTTACTTATTCCTGCTATCTGCCTTTCTATCTTCAAAGTGAAAATGTTTTCTTTGGAGCATTCACAACTGGCCTTGCGCTAAGTAGGTCCCAGTAAATATTTGATGAATAAATGAGTGTAAGAATGAGTCAGTAAATAAATCAGTTGTGACTTTTCAAAAAAAAAAAACAATCATCTTGTAATAGGGTCTAAACTAGAGTAATGGCAATTTTTTTAAAAAAGGAAATTGGCAAAGATTTGGAGAGCAGGAACAAAGTAAGGCAGGGACATGGTGGATATGAGGGAGAGATGGAGGGAGGCTTCTGTTAAGAAAAGCATACAGATTTGGGGAGGTGCTAAAGGGAGCTGTTTGGAATCGTGGCAAATATGCTCCACTCCAAAAAGTGCAGTAACTGTAGTCATTAGAGGTAATGCATTAAGAAGGGAAATAACAATCAGAACAATGCAGTTTCATGGACGGCCCTTTATAGAACACTCCTATGGTTCTGTGCTCTCATGAATACTCGCCTCATTCTGGTTTCCTGGACTTCGCAAATGCTTCGTGCCACTTAAGTAAAGCCATGGTTGCTAATTGTGCTGAACACCTTCAGAGGTGGCATCATGGAGCAAGACCAGGCAGACCCAGCCCTAATGGGCTTGATTCTGGTCTCTGGAGTGACAACACCTCTTGAAAGCTGCTGCAAGACAGCTATTGGGAGGCTTGGTAGGAAGATTTAGTGCTGCAGTTTGAGGGAGCGATTCTAAGCTATTCAGTGTCTCCAGACACCTCAGATGGATTCTAGGTGGTTCCCAAGGGGGTACAGATCTAACCATCATCCACATAAATTTATCTCTCTCTGAATAGGGGCCCTTCCCTGTCTTATGAGAGCTCAAAGCCTAGTTTTAGAGGTAGGACAAACACACACGAAGTGATGAATGAGCATTAACTGCTGGGTTGCATACTCCTGATGGCCTATTCAAGGTTCAGAGACAGGAGTTCCAAGGGGGCAACAATGCTCGGAATTGAGGAGGTGAGAGTGGCAGAATTTGAAGGCACTTGGCATGCTTTGGAGAAACAGACAGTTGGCATCAGGGTGGATTCTAGGGTGTGGGAACAGCCTGCAGGTAGGAATGAGGGCTTGAGTGGAACAGAAAATGTGTGTTTTGTTTGATTATATCAAGGAAAAAGTCAAGTTTGTTTGTTTTTAACACCCCCAACACTTATTAATTTCCTTTATTTGCAAAAAGATATCAGGCCTCGGGCTCAGTCTTGACAGACATTATTGACATTATTTTTAGTCTATTTATTTTAATGGTTAACTTCTATAGGCAAATTATACTGGTTTTCCATTTTTAGTACAAGTATAAATTTATTTTAAAATACAAATATGCAAAGTAAAAAGAAATGAGGCAGTTTAAAGAAAAAGATGAAGTAAATAAGAATTCAGGATATATATAGATGGGTAAATGTGTGACATTGCTACGTCATTGACCAAAGTTTGGGAAAAGTGCTGTTGACAAGTGGTGGCCATTGTGGGATGTTGATCCTGGTCTTCAAGTTTCTCATCCTCCTTCCGTTACTCACCATGGATATTCCAGCAAAATGGAATTGCTGCATATTCCCCATAAAACATTCACGCTTTCACCCTTACTTATTCCTGCTATCTGCCTATCTATCTTCAAAGTGAAAATGTTTTCTTTGGAGCATTCACAACTGGCCTTGCGCTAAGTAGGTCCCAGTAAATATTTGATGAATAAATGAGTGTAAGAATGAGTCAGTAAATAAATCAGTTGTGACTTTTCAAAAAAAAAAAAACAATCATCTTGTAATAGGGTCTAAACTAGAGTAATGGCAATGAAAAGCAAGAGAAAGGGGACAATCCAGGTGACACTTGAAAGTGAGAAATGAGAGATCAGATTTAGGTCGCTGCTTCTTAGACTTTAATCTGCATACCAGTCATGTGGGCATCTTGTGGAAATGCAGATACCATTCAGTAAAAAAAAAAAAACAATCATCTTGTAATAGGGTCTAAACTAGAGTAATGGCAATGAAAAGCAAGAGAAAGGGGACAATCCAGGTGACACTTGAAAGTGAGAAATGAGAGATCAGATTTAGGTCGCTGCTTCTTAGACTTTAATCTGCATACCAGTCATGTGGGCATCTTGTGGAAATGCAGATACCATTCAGTAGGTCTGGGATGGGGCCTGAGGTTCTGCATTTCTAACAGGCTCCCCGGGGATGCTGTTGTGGCTGGTGGGTAGATATATGTTGAGTGTAAAGTTTTAGGTGATGCTGGAGAGGGGGAGAAACAAAGTGAACTCCAATTTCTTTGTGGTACTTTAAAATGTTGTTTAAAATGCTATTTTAAACATGAAATTTGGGGATGTCCAGCCCACCATCTCCTGCACACGGTGGGGTATTGCTCCAGAACCTTGCTTCAGACAGCCGTGTGGATTAAAGGCTCTTGGCGCTTCAGCCAGGAGTCAGGGCTGTGTCTCTGAGGTGGGAGAACCAACCTCAGGACACTGGTCCACAAGAGACCTCCCAGCTCCACGCAATATCAAACGGCGAAAATCTCCCAGAGATCTCCATCTCAACATCAAGACCCAGCTTCACTCAAGGACCAGCAACTAACAGTGCTGGACACCCTATGCCCAGCAAATAGCAAGACAGGACTACAGCCCCATCTATTAGCAGAGAGGCTGCCTAAAAGCATAATAAGGCTACCAACATCCCCAAACACACCACCAGACGTGGACCTGCCCACCAGAAAGACAAGATCCAGCCTCATCCACCAGAACAGAGACACTAGTCCCCCCAACCAGGAAACCTCCTCAACCCACTGAACCAACATTAGCCACTGGGGACAGCCACCAAAAACAACGGGAGCTACGAACCTGCAGCCTGCAAAAAGGAGACCCCAAACACAGTAAGATAAGCAAAATGAGAAGACAGAAAAACACACAGCAGATGAAGGAGCAAGATAAAATCACACCAGACCTAACAAATGAAGAGGAAATAGGCAGTCTACCTGAAAAAGAATTCAGAATAATGATAGTAAAGATGATTCAAAATCTTGGAAATAGAATAGACAAATTGCAAGAAACAGTTAACAAGGACCTAGAAGAAATAAAGAGGAAGCAAGCAACGATGAGCAACACAATAAATGAAATGAAAAATACTCTAGATGGGCTCAGTAGCAGAATAACTGAGGCAGAAGGACGGATAAGTGACCTGGAAGATAAAATAGTGGAAATAACTACTGCAGAGCAGAATAAAGAAAAAAGTATGAAAAGAATTGAGGACAGTCTCAGAGACTTCTGGGACAACATTAAATGCACCAACATTCGAATTATAGGGGTCCCCGAAGAAGAAGAGAAAAAGAAAGGGACTGAGAAAATATTTGAAGAGATTATAGTTGAAAACTTCCCTAATATAGGAAAGGAAATAGTCAATCAAGTCCAGGAAGCACAGAGAGTCCCATACAGGATAAACCCAAGGAGAAACACGCCAAGACACATAATAATCAAACTGTCAAAAATTAAATACAAAGAAAACATATTAAAAGCAGCAAGGGAAAAACAACAAATAACACGCAAGGGAATCCCCATAAGGTTAACATCTGATCTTTCAGCAGAAATTTTCCAAGCCAGAAAGAAGTGGCAGAACATTTTTAAAGTGATGAGGAAAAAAACCTACAACCAAGATTACTCTACCCAGCAAGGATCTCATTCAGATTTGATGGAGAAATTAAAACCTTTACAGACAAGCAAAAGCTGAGAGAGTTCAGCACTACCAAGCCAGCTTTACAACAAATGCTAAAGCAACTTCTCTAGGCAAGAAACACAAGAGAAGGAAAAGACCTACAAGAACAACCCAAAACAATTCAGTAAATGGTAATAGGAACATACATATCGATAATTACCTTAAATGTAAATGGATTAAATGCTCCCACCAAAAGACACAGACTGGCTGAATGGATACAAAAACAAGACCCATATATATGCTGTCTACAAGAGACCCACTTCAGACCTAGGGACACATACAGACTGAAAGTGAGGGGATGGAAAAAGATATTCCATGCAAATGGAAATCAGAAGAAAGCTGGAGTAGCAATTCTCATATCAGACAAAATAGACTTTAAAGTAAAAACTATAACAAGAGACAAAGAAGGACACTATATAATGATCAAGGGATCGATCCATGAAGAAGATATAACAATTGTAAATATTTATGCACCCAACATAGGAGCACCTCAATACATAAGGCAAATACTAACAGCCATAAAAGGGGAAATCGACAGTAACACAATCATAGTAGGGGACTTTAACACCCCACTTTCACCAATGGACAGATCATCCAAAATGAAAATAAATAAGGAAACACAAGCTTTAAATGATACATTACACAAGATGGACTTAATTGATATTTATAGGACATTCCATCCAAAAACAACAGAATACACATTCTTCTCAAGTGCTCATGGAACACT
>NC_041224.1:158554906-158555468 GCF_002837175.3 Physeter macrocephalus
AATAAATGCTGGGGAGGGTGTGGAGAAAAGGGGACCCTCTTGCACTGCTGGTGGGAATGTAAATTGATACAGCCACTATGGAGAACAGTATGGAGGTTCCTTAAAAAACTACAAATAGAACTACCATACGACCCAGCAATCCCACTACTGGGCATATACCCTGAGAAAACCATAATTCAAAGAGTCATGTGCCAAAATGTTCATTGCAGCTCTATATACGATAGCCAGGACATGGAAGCAACCTAAGTGTCCATCAACAGATGAATGGATAAAGAAGATGTGGCACATATATACAATGGAATATTACTCAGCCATAAAAAGAAATGAAACTGAGTTATTTTGTAATGAGGTGGATAGACCTGGAATCTGTCTTACAGAGTGAAGTAAGTCAGAAGGAGAAAAACAAATACCATATGCTAACACATATATATATAATCTAAGAAAAAAAAATGTCATGAAGAGATTAGTGGTAGGACGGGAATAAAACACAGACCTACTAGAGCATGGACTTGAGGACATGGGGAGGGGGAAGGGTAAGCTGTGACGAAGCGAGAGAGTGGCA
>NC_041224.1:158555840-158601685 GCF_002837175.3 Physeter macrocephalus
TATAAGTGATTCAGTTTGTTGTAAAGCAGAAACTAACACACCATTGTAAAACAGTTATACTCCAATAAAGATGTTAAAAAAAAAAAAGTTGAAATTTGGGGAAAGAAAAAAACTCCTAAACATTCAAGGGGGTTCTTTTTCCTGTAAACTTTAGCAATGTGTTTCAATTCTGTAATCTCCTGTTTTATTTCTGTAAGTCATTTTTGGTCATGTTTTGTTCTTGTTTCTCTTAAATATAGAGCTCTGATTGGCCCATAATAAACACTGATCAGAGGAGTGCTGTGAAGTATTGTATAATCATGATCTTATTAAAGTAGGCTTGTTTGCACTTGAGGAGTGAAGCTGTCCAAGGTAATACAATAAAGGGCAAAGCTGTTCCACAAACTCATGTCCTCTGACTCTAAGTGGGCGCTCTTTCCCTCAATACTCATTGCCATCCAATAACAAAATCTTTCAACCTAAATTGTTACCCTAGCTCCTGCGACTACTGGTGGGAGATTCTGTGGGTCCAGGCTATTGAGTGTTGCAGGGGTGAGACTCCTGCTCCCCTCCTTTCTTTGTCCTTCAGGCCCAGTCCCAGGAGCACAGGGAAGGGAGCATGCAGTGTCAAACAGGCACTCCCCTGCTGCAGGGGGCTGCCTACCAAGCCAGAACTTGGTAATTATTATTTTCCGAAAGTACATTTTGGGGATGGGCAAATCTCTGACAGCAGGATAAAGGAACAACACAGAATTCAGTTCCCTCCCTCCCCTGTGGTTATAGACCTTACTTGGCTTTTTTAAATTTTTATTTTAGGTTTAGAAGCTTCAGTCAAGAACAACAAATTAAATTGTGTACCATAGTCTTGCAGCTCATATGCTGTTGCTAGGCTGTAATGACTGCTCGACACCCTTCCTCAACATTGACATCTTCACCAGCCTGAAAAATCAAAACACAACTATTTATTTGTTTTAGGTTGGTTTTCTTCAATTAATTTTAGTGTATTTTTCTTTATTAATTTCTTATTTGCATGTTTTATGCCTGCTATTACTTAGTTTCTGTGGTATTTCCCAAAAATATGGAATTAGCTATGCTGGATACTCTGTTCAGAAAACTCAGTAGTCACACAGCATTATAATGGTTGAATACCAGGGCTAGTAACTAAGCGCTGCTGATGTAGAGACAATTTGTGGTAAAGGATCAGGACCTGAGTTCCCTTGGGAGAGAGGGGATATATCTCTAAATATCTATCTATAAATATGTATATAAATATATACAAATTTATATGTATGTGTTAATACATGTGTGTATATGTTACATGTATATATGTATGTATATAAAGTATGTATATATGTATGTATGTAAAGTAATAATAAACTCAGCATATGCCCAATTTGAAAAAACTGGGAAATATTGAAAAAGAGATAGTAAAAGATAACTATTACCCAAATTTATCAACCAGAAATAACTATAATTTACATTTTAGTATAGTAAGCATTTTCCTATACATAGGAGAGAGTGCACTTAATTTTTTGGATACTTCTGATTTTAAACCTAACACTTTATTATAAGCACTTCCCTATGTTGTTAAAAATCTTTGGCCTTTTTATTATTTTAAATTACATGTATTTTTTTCATCGATTATCAAATTAATGGACGTTTATTAATTTGGTAAATACTGAAAATTTTAAAGAAAAATAAAATCATAATTACACTACTCACAGTTAACAAATGTTACTCTTTAGTATATTTCTCTCATATATATATACACACATACATATATATGAACTAAATAAAATTTAATAATTTCTAACAAAACTGAATCATATTACATTTACAGCACTTTAATCTTTTTCCACTTAAGTTTTAGCATGCACTTTCCCCATGTTGATAAATGTTCTTTAAAAATGATTTTTAAATGGCTGTGTAATATTCCATCATGTGTTAATTAATAATAAATCATGAGAATCTAATACCCAACTAAATGAGATCTAGTTCATTCAGTCCATGTCTGTGTCTGAATAAAAAGAATAGTTTGATAGTTTGAGGGATATCATAGTTCTTTTGAAGTTGTGTAACTCAAATTTTAAAATATATCTTAACTAGATCCGATGCTATATATATATCTATTATTATTATCATTATTAATAGCTATTACATATTGATCTCTAAGTATTAAGCATCACGTACATTATCTAGTCAATATTTGCATCTCTTTGAGGTGGATACTGTTATCTCTGCTTTACAGTTAAGGAAACTGCGAGTCAAAAATAGAGGTTAGGCTTCCCTGGTGGCGCAGTGGTTGCGTGTCCGCCTGCAGATGCAGGGGAACCGGGTTTGCGCCCCGGTCTGGGAGGATCCCACATGCCGCGGAGCGGCTGGGCCCGTGAGCCATGGCCGCTGAGCCTGCGTGTCCGGAGCCTGTGCTCCGCAACGGGAGAGGCCGCAGCAGAGGGAGGCCCACATACCACACACACAAAAAAAATAGAGGTTAAATAACTCAAGTGGCTAAGCTTAGAGTCCAACTATCTATGTAATTCCACCATCTATGCTGTTAACTACTAGACTGTGCCCATTTAATATTAACAATAGATGCATTTATACCTTTCCTGAATGTATTTATTTTCACCCTATATACCTCCCAAATAACATGATTCATAATCAGTATTTTCATTCTACATCTAATGTGTGTAATGCACTATGCTCAGTTCTGCTAAGAAATACATAGAAACAGAAGCCATAGTACTTGCTCAAGAGCTTCTCAAAATCTCATTAGGGGTGCAATGTCTACATATGTGCAAGGTTTAGATTCATAAAAGACTTAAACATGAATACAAGTTAGTAGGATAAGAGCTAGCCCATAGTAGTACACAAATAATTTCCAAATTGGTATTATGGTTCATAGAAATGATGTGCCATTGTGGGATAGAGTAGCCTGGAACATTCTACTCGGTCAATAAGTATCTCTGATGCTTACAGAATAGGTAACTGCTGCTAAAAAAATAGAATATATTTTTTAAATTTGAAGACATGCTCCTTTATTTTGCTATTCCTGGATTTGCTAAACAAGACCATGTTTGATGTCTGTCTTTTAAAATGATTCTATTGGATAGTTATTAGATTCTGTTAATCTCTAGGAATTCACCAAGAACAACTTTATATGTATGATCCAAGAGTCCATTTTAGCTAGTCAGGTACCCACACCTAAGACTGCAGATTTTGGTAAAATACGGTCTGAAAATTATTTTATGGAACATAGTTATGTGGTTATGTTTTATGAACAGTTTTTCAAGCACACGTTAATATAATGCTAACTATATTTGAGTGTGACAGTTATCTTCCAGAACCTTTCCACATTTTAACTCTGATTTTCAGATCAGTTGTGATACCAGAATCCCCTGTCATCACTCTATCGTGCCTCTGATTAAATGCCTTCTTTGTATAGAACCTTATATAACACAGAGGCAGATATAATCCTTCTAGTGGTCTCAAAATTTTGTATAAACCCGACCAGATAATCATATAGGGGAAACAGGATTTAGGGAAATTCATTTTGATAACTATGAGACAAGATTTGTAGGTCAGTGTGGCATTATATTTAATCCACTTTCATCTTATTACAAATTTGTCTCAGGATATAAAATGTGTACTGACATGAGATCTGTGCATTAGGTAGGTGGTTATTTTCCTTTGAATATTCCTCTGTAAAACAAAATGTTGGTGATGAAAATGCTAGCTGGTTAGTCTCATTTGCCAGGATTCGTCACCTGCATTGTGAAGGACTTAACCGTATTAGGAACACTGAACTTTGGAGCTGAAAGGAATATCTGAGCTTGTTGAGTCTAGTGGCTCTCAAACTTCAGTGTGTGTGAGTTCACCCAGAGGGCTTAGTAAAACACAGCTTGCTGGGTGCCCACCTCAACGCCTCTGATTCAGGAGGTGAGGCCTGAGAATATGCATTCTAACATGTTTCCAGGTGATGCTGATGTTTCTGATTTGGGAGCTATACTTTGAGAACCACTGTTCTAGTTTAAGGCTTTCTTTTTACCAATGAGAAAACTGGGGACACAAGAGAGGTCATCCATGTACATGTATAAATCAGATCCTGTTCCTTTGCTGCTAAAAGCCCTTCTGTGGTTTCTTGTTGCACTTGGAATAAAATCTGCAATCCTTATTATCCAGAATATCCTGCATGCCTGGTCCCTGCCTGTCCCTCCACACCATGGTCCCCATAGAGATTTATTGCACTTTGTTCCAGTTATTCAAGGGCCACGTTCTTATTGCAGCATAAAAAGCAACTAATACGGCGACGTGGCACAGAGCAAGGAGTGAAGGATTGACTTCTAGAGGCTTTCAGTCCCATTTTTCAACGCTTACCATTTGCTTGGGGCTCCAAATATAGTTAATATTAGCCACATGCTTAGAGATTTATCAGTGTTCACTTCCATGCAATAGGTCCATCTTGATTTTTCTATATATTTTACTTGGCAGAGAAGCTGATTCTCATAATAATGGCTAACATTTATTAGCTATGTGCCACATACCATGCCAAGTATTAAACAAACATTATCATATTTAATCTTCCTAAAAGCCATATAAAGTAGGTGTTACTCATATCTATTTTACTAGTGAGGGAACTGAGGCTTAGAGGATTAAGTAACTTTTTGAATGTCACAGTGCTAATAAGGACAGTACTGAGATTTAGACTCTGATTTCTGGGGCTAGAATCTCCATTCTTGCACTGTAAACTATACTGCCTCACAGTTTTATTGTGAAATAACTACTGTGTTTGTCTAAATAGCCCCAACTGGCCAAATGATGACAACCCCTTCTCCTGGATGCTGTTTTACTGACTATCAGAAAATCAGGTGGTGCCTTTGGAGGGAGAAAAGGGAGTTTTAGCTTGAAAGGGACTTTACAAAGACATATGAAGTGAGTAAATTGGGGTTAAGCATGGTCACATTAAAACAAAGTTCAGTACCTCAAAGTGTCATGTCTTTTATCTTGATAATTGAAGAGTTTATGTGAGAGTCAATAGAAGAGAGGCATTCGGTCTACTTTACATGCTATTTCTCAACTGTTTTTGAGAGTGGTTTATCTCTCCTACATCCACGATAATAGAAAAGTCTAATACACTGAGATTGCTTTTAAGGCTAAAGGAACTCCAGAGGCAGCTGCCCATAGGGTGAGAACAATAGAAACTCCTTTAGCCTGAAGTTACAAAAAGACATCAGACAAACTCTGCTTCCTCTGAGAAGTTATTTGTGATCAAGACTCAATCATTGGTCAAATGAACAAATGATCTCTTTATTTCTGAAGAATCAGAAAAATATTGGAGCAATCTTACTTTCCTCCTGAAGCAAGTCTGAAATGAGTTTTACAGAAGCAAATTCCTTCAGTGTTTTGTTTTTTCATTTGTTTCCTCTTAACAAACTACTTTACCTAAAAGTATCATCACTTTTTGAAATTTTGCCATGAGAAATTCTCTCTTCTTTTTATTTTTCTTTCTCTCTCTTCTTACTTTATTTCATTTTAGCATTAATTCCCTTATTCATTCTACACATAGTTATTTCACACTTACAATGTGCCTGAGTTTATTTATTTTAAATATTAAAACCCACTAGAGCTGAAGTTTAAATATGGGACCTCTGTAGTGGTGAGACCACCCGTCATGAAGACCTCGGTGTAATTCAGAAACTGAATCAAGATGGATGGAAACCAGCACAGACCCAGTTTTATACCATTATAATATCTTCCATTCCAAAGCACACCTGTATGTGCATTAAATATATGCTTCTAATAAAATAAAAGACCAGCAAATATAATACGGAATTATTTCCGTATTTAGAAAAATACATCATAAACAAGGAGGGATTTGCTTAGGAATGTAAGGATAACATCAGGAAATATATTAATTAAATTCAATATAAGATAGTAATAGTGATATTAAAGATAAAGGTGGAAAACCAAAATAATTTAAATAATCAAGGAAGTAATTGATATAATCAATATATATTATTAAAAATAATCTGAACAAGCTTAGATTGGAATAGAATTTTTAATCTTGATAATGGGAAGTTATCAAGAACCTATAGCAAATATCATATTTATTCAGGTTAGAAACAAAGCAAGAATGCCCACTATCATTTCTATTTATTGTTGAAATAGAGAAACAAACCAATAGAATAAGAAAAGAAAATCAGATACATAAAGATTGGAGAGGAATATACTGAACTTTCCTTATTTGTGGGAAGTCCATGAAGGTCCATTGGCAGACTATTAGAGCTAAAAGTGATTTCAGCAAGTTTGCTGATTAGAAGATAAACATATAAACCTAATTAGCTTTTCTCTGCAATTATAATTACCAATTATAATGTAGCACAGAAAAAATATCCTGTATGCAATAGCTACAAAAATATAAAGAAGCTATAAATCAATCTAAAAAGATTCATGACCTTTATGGATAAAAATGACAAATGACAAAATATCATTGAAGATTATAAAGTTCTGAGTAAATCATCAATATCTATCATTTCATGAGTATACTCAATAACATAAAGATGCCAGTTCTCCCTAAATTATTCCATAAATCTAATACAACTCAAAATCCCAACAGAATTTTTTAGGTAACCTGACACAGCTGACCCTATAAAACTCATGTGTAAATGCAAGGAGCCAGAATAGCCAAGATAATTCTGGAGGAAGAAAAAAAAAAAGAGGAAGAGAAAAGACTTGTCCTACCAGACATCGACATATTTTATAGCCATAATAATTACGATAGTGTGGCACAGACATATAGACATGTGGGATAGAATAGAGCTCAGTAACTGTCTTGTGCAATATAGAAAATTCATACATGACCAGGTGGATGTTACAAATCAGTGATCAGTGGAAAAACTAATCAGTAATGGTGCTGGGATAACTGGTTATCTGTATGGAGAAAAATTAGATTTCATCTTTACATCAAACATGAAAATAAATTGAATACTTAAAAATTTAAATTTAAAATGCAAAACTTTAAAATTTTTAGAAGAAAATAAAGGTGAATGGCTTTATGACCTATGTGTGGAAAAGATTTCTTTAAAAAGGCCAGAAACAAAGCATATACCATAAAGAAAATGTTGATAAATTTTTCAAGGAAAAACATGATAAAAAACATAAGCCACTGCCTGGGAGAAACTATTGGCAACGCATATATGTAATATACAAAGGATTGGTATTCTAAGTTGTATAATGAACTCCTATAAGTCATCAAAAGAAAAAGAACCCAACAAAAAAATGAACAAAGGATATGAGCAAGCAAATCATAGATGCCAAAACAAAATGGATTGTAAACATGTAAAAGGATGTACAGTCATAATAGTAAACCTGAGACTGCAAATAATATTGTGACATTACTTCAAACCACCATATTAGCAAAAATTCATAATTCTGATGATACTAAGTGTTGGCCAAGAGGAGGAGCAATGAGAACGCTCATATACTAAATAGTGGGAGTGTGAAATAAGGCCACCACTTTGGAGTGCAATTTAGCATTGAAATTGAGCATGACATTTGACCTAATAATTGTACATCTATGTAAATGCTTTAGAGGGACTCTCTAACAAATTCGTATTTAGGTAATTACTAGAATGTACATTGGCACACTACTTGCAATTTAAAAAAAATTAGAAACAATCTAAATCAGCATGAGAGAACATAAATAAATTGTAGTATCTCTGTACAGTAGAATCCCATCCAGCAGTGGAGCAGAACAAACTAGAGCCGCAGGTAACAACATTGGTAAACCTCAAAGTCATAGTCTCGAATGAAAAAAGCAGATTATGCAATAAAGGTACAACGTGATCCCTTTATGTAAAGTTTATAAACATGCCATATAATCCAAAATACTTTATGTAAAGATCTACATATATAAAGTATAAAAAAAAAAATGCCTGGACATGATGAACATCCCAATAAAAAGGTTACTTCCGGGGAGAAAGGTGGGACTGCTATAAGGGGAATTTACCTATGTTTGTAACATTCTATTTCTTCAGAAAGGATCTGAAACAAATACACCAGAATATTAGGAGTTAAAAAATACATTCAGATACACATATATTTATTATATTTTTATTTCTATTTGTTTGAATGAAACATTTCAAAGTTAAATAAAGGACTGCTTAGCCTTAGTGAGGTCATGGATGCTGAGTGCTCAGCCGGGTTTATTCACTAAGTTCTTGTACTTCCTGCTCTCAATGGGACTGATTACAATTATATGTGACCACATAGCATAACTCTTCAGACTCTTTGGGAAAATGTCAAAATTGTGAATGTTTAATTCTGAAATGTCAAGGGCCAACTATAGACATACAAAACCAACTAAGGACTAAAAGGATAAAAATGAAAACAACATAAAATAAATGCTGTTTGACATAAAGTTGAGAAGACTATATAATCTCTCCTTCCCCCCTAAAATCAGCCCAGAGGATTGGCGTTCGCCCTCCTGAAGGATTATCTGTCTATATGAGCAAGCGTCAGCCTGAAAAACTACACAGGGTAATATAAAACAAAATAAAACAAAACCTGCTCATGTGAAGGGAAAAGAATACTCCACAAAATGGCTGCACCTTCCCCAGTACATCCTTCAGCTCCCCAAACAGCCTTCCCATCCTTGACCCTCTCTTTAGAAACCCCTCCTTAAGCAGTTACACACAGCTCTGCAAATGTTAGAGTGACATTTGGACTGGGCTTGCGTGATCAGTTTGCCCGCGTGTCTGTGCTCCCCGGGGACCTGCCGAGCTTCAGAGCAGCGGTATTAGCCTCACCCCCCAGAGCTAGCAATAACATTTACCAGCTACAGTTCTCTCCATCTTCAAATATTTCCTCTGGCCCACGAGAAGGTGATCCAGCCCCTCCATAGACTGGGACCTAAAGAGAGTGGTTGAAAGGGAGGTGACCCCTCCTTTAAGAACTTTTAACATTTACCTTTCATTAAAGATTGTACTTGTGTTTTAATTGGGCTTCCCTCCTAGGATTCTGATATGTTTGGAAAAAATTAATTACTGAAATTGCATACCTGTTAGGGGCGGGGCACACCTTTGATTTTTCTCATGTCATGGAAACTGAAAAAAACTGGCACTGGTTGGTGAGGCATGGCATCTGAATACTCACTGAAATCCATAAGAATCCAGAGTTGGCAAGGAAACTATACAATTGTTAATTATTTATAACTTAGAAAATAATTCTGGAGCCCTGTATGCTTAATATACATCTAGGACTGGGCTAGCCAAGACTTAAAGAAGTCAAAATGGCCTCTTTTTTTTGTTGTATCTCCAGTGCCTGAATGGATGATTGAACTGATGAGGAATGAATTGAATATCCTCCCAACAGTCTAATGAGTCATGTGCTAATCATCCTTATTTTATTAATGAGGAAATTGAAGCTCAGAGAGATTAATTTGTTAATCTTTGTTAATCTTTGCAACTTGTCCAGTTGCAAAGCTAGCTCCTGTCAGGCCTTGTATACAGCCTGAGAGCATAATTGCTCTGCTATAATCTGTACTTATAGAGGCACATGTGTGTCAGAAATGTGATGATAAG
This sequence comes from Physeter macrocephalus, assembly GCF_002837175.3. Classification (NCBI taxonomy): domain Eukaryota; kingdom Metazoa; phylum Chordata; class Mammalia; order Artiodactyla; family Physeteridae; genus Physeter; species Physeter macrocephalus. The sequence continues at coordinate 158,565,401 of NC_041224.1, forward strand.
CATTAGCAGGGAAGTTAAAAGTGAATAAGAACACAATAGAATTCTAATTAACAAATGTGGAAGGAAAGAGGGCAAGAGAGAATCACCATTAGGCAAATACTGCAGTAAAAAATGTTGCAGATACGATCCACTGATGGATGCTAAAATTAGTAGGTGAAAGTTTGAGGAGAATCAGAATTTGCATAGGCTCAAAGTATCTTCCACAATATATTTATCAAGTACAAAGGAAAAGACAGTTATTTAACTTTTTTGCTTAAAAGACCTGGGAGATACCAACTTAAGTAATCAAGAAAACATCACTAGTAAAAAGACATGTCAACATCATGAACCCCTTGATATAATGCACTGAGAAGGACACAATGTCATTTTCATGGTATTCCTGCCTAAAATGCATAACCTCACTCCAGTCATGAACAAACATTGGAAAAACTCAAATTGAAGATATTTAATAAAATATCTGACCAGTACTCTTTAAAATGACATGAAAAACAAGGAAAGATTGAGGGATTATTATAGACTGGAGAAAACTAAGGAGAAATAACAACTAATGCAGTGTAGGATCCTGAAACAGAAAAAGAACATTAGTGGAAAAAGTCATAAAACTGAAAAAGATCTGAAGTTTATTTAAAATATTGTGCCAATGTTAATTTCCTATTATTTAAAATCATGCTATGGTTATGCAAGATATTAGCATTAGGAGAAATAGGGTGAGAGGTGTAAGAGAATGCTTGGTATAGTTTTTGCAACTTTTCTGTAAGTATGTAAGTTTCAAATACAAGGTTTAAAACAACAAACAAAATGAAACAAAAAATGAGCAAGAAATACACTTGCCTTCAGATTTGCTTGCAGCTTGAAGAGAGAAGCAAACTTGTAAACTACAATGAAAGGCGCACAAAAACAGTCTTGTAGGCATTGCCTGTAATATATGTGTGCACCAGATGGAAAGGGACCATGGAGAAGGAGTGGAAAGGGAGTGCAGGTAGCCAGGATAGACTGAACAGAGAAGGTGATGCTTGACGTCTTTTATCTACCATCTGTTTTACTGAGAACCTGCTATAGGCCAGGCACTCCTCTGAAAAGAAGCTATGGGATAGTAAACATGAAAAGGTACTGCTTTCATGGAGCTTCCATTCTAAAAGGAGGTGTCAGATAAACACATGAACAAAAACCTGACATTTTAAGTGCTGGGATGAAAAATAAATGAGCCAGTGCGATAGAACATGCTTGGGGGAAATGGGCAGTTAGATAGGGTGATTGGGGAATACCTTTCTGAGGAGCTGATAGTTAAGCTGTTAGGACCAAGGGATGAATGAGAAGGAGCAAGCCGTGCAAAAAAATCAGGGAGCAGGTAATTCCATGATGAAGAACAGGTTGGCTGAATGCCTGACCACAGGAACAAATTGCTGTGTCCTATTCAATAGGACAAAAAGAGGCCAGCATGCTGGGCTATAATGGACAAGGGGATAATAGTAGAAGATGAGCTGTAGAAGCAGGTTGACCAGCTGGCTTTAAGTCCAAACTGGCATACTTTTATAAAAGGTGGTGCTATTAATAATTACACCAGGACAATAGAAGTAAAATGGAACTGTCTGGGCCAAACCTAGACATAAGATCACCCTATAGAGAAGAAACAAATCGTGTAGGACTTTGTGAGTCAGGCAAGGACTACAAATGTATTCTAAGTGCATTAGGAAGCCATGGGAGGGTAGATCAGGGGAAGGAAGTGATTGCTCTGGCTGCCAAGTGGAGAATAGACTATTGAGAGTGAAGAATGAAAGTAAGGGGAAGATTAGAAGTCTAGTTGCAGGCAGAGAATGGGGGCCTGAGCTAAGGAAGTAGACGCGGAAAAGGAGACTCACTCGGTTTTGAAGGCAGAGTCAATGAACCTTGCTTACTCTTAGTAGAGAGGCCAGGATTAGCCAGTTGGTTAGGGACTGTAGAACATTCCATACGAAGGTAGTGGCAAGAGCAGAGTCACAGGAGCAGGTCATATTCTAGGAGCCCATAGTGTATTCTATGGCAAAAGTGAAGGGGCACAGAGGGGACAGGCAAAACTGTGTTGGAGATAGGACCACGGGCCAGATCATCAAAGACAGGATCCAATGCTAAGTAGTAGATATTGTGATGCCATTGAAAGTACTTGACTGGAAAGTGACATGATTTGATTTGTTTTTAGAAAAATGACACTAGGTCAACTATGAGGAAAACAAAAGAGCAAAGGAAAACCCCCCATGAAAACAGATAGAGATACCTTCTGCTACTTAGAGGCATAAACAAGAAACCAGAAATATTTTGAGGGTGGTATAATGAGGTGAGGGGCCTTTCATTTGTACTAGAAACTGTCCACCCGTTCATCAGACGCACCCTTGATTGTCTAGTGGTTTACAGTATAATTAAGTGTTGACTCAGGGACTGCTGGATAGTGTCGCTGAGTCATAAAGAAGCTCCAAGAGGAAAACTTTAGGGACAAATTAATGTCATGTACCATGTAACTTTCTTCTGTCGCTCCAGTGCTGTCTAGGCTCGCTCATTTCTAAGTTTTAGCAATCTCTGTCAGACTAGTGTGCCTCACATGCAATTTTGGCAAGCTAAACATGGTGGCGGAGCCAGATAACTTGTTCCCTGTAGACTTAGAAACTCCTGAGCTGCAGGCTGTAATATAATTTACAATACAGTTAGCCAGCCCTGTAAAACAACGTTCTGTTTGCAGGGGAATGGGGGCCTGACAAGAAGAAGTGTTTATAGCGTAATTTTAGCTGTGCTCTCCATTGTTACCATGGTAGCAGCTTGCGTATGATGCAGCCTAGTCATCGGTCAGATAGTTACAACTTTTCTTTTTTAATTTGGCAAGCTAAGCATAACATCAGGCTTTGCGTAATAGCCGCCCCAGTGTCCCTTACCTTAGGAAGTGGTAGCCCTAGCATGCACCTCCATCTTTTAGGACAAAGGAATTGAGACATAATTGTTAGATATTCCATGGCTGTGGCTTATGCCTTGATAAAATTATCTAATGTCTTACTCTTCTAAAGGTCTTATACCATGATATTGATAGAAGGCTTGAGAATAAGAAAATCAGAGAGATGCCTGTAGATTTTTTTTTTCTCCCTAGTATGTTACAATAGCTACTTGCCACTTATATCACTCAACTAACAAGGTTACTTCTATTCAGCCGTTACCCCCAGGAGACTATAGCTAATATTAAAGCTCCACAGGTGGGAACCTTGTCGATTTCTAGATCCCCAGTCTAGCACAGTGCCGGAAAACATAATAGGAACTAAAACACTATGTTTTGATTAAATAAGCCCAACTATTAGCTTAAAAATGTGCCCTAATGATTTGGAAATGAATACCACATATGATGTAGAAGAGCATGTTCTACTGAGCAAGAGTTGGCCAGGGGGTTGATGAACTGATGTGTCAACCTGAGACACTACATAGGATCCAACATTCACTCTAACAACATTCAACATTCTTTTTTTTTTTTTTTTTTTTTTGCGGTACGTGGGCCTCTCACTGCTGTGGCCTCTCCCGTTGCAGAGCGCAGGCTCCGGACGCGCAGGCTCCGCGGCCATGGCTCACGGGCCCAGCCACTCCGCGGCATGTGGGATCTTCCCGGACCGGGGCACGAACCCATGTCCCCTGCATCGGCAGGCGGACTCTCAACCACTGCGCCACCAGGGCAGCCCTAACAACATTCTAAGTTTTGCAAAACTATGTGGAATTCAATTCCAAGGCTAGTTTATTAACCCGGGCAACTCTAGATTCTACTGTACACGAATGTAGAGTTGTGAGATGTCCCTCTATTAATTCTCTTAGTTACACCCGTTAGAAAAAATATCTTTTAATTCATGTCCATCGTGAATTGGGTACAATGTCTGGCATTGTCACAGTTCTCCTGTACTTCCATTCCATAGTTAACTCTGCTTAAGTAGTGTTGGAAATAGCTTGTATACATATCATATATGTCATATATAAAACATATCTTATACGTATATATTATATCGTATATATCATATATATGTATCAACAGTACTCTGAACTAGGTGCTTCAGTAGATCTTTAAGAGTGTGTGTGTGTGTGTGTGTGTGTGTGTGTGTGTGTGTGTGTATGGATCTATTGATTCACCTGTTTCAGATCATTGCTGATTTTGTACAGCCTGATTTTGGAAGCAGGATCCCAAACAGGAGAAAAAGGAAGGTCTTTAATATTTCCTTAAGGAAAAAAAAGTCAAAGCTTTTAAACATTACCTCAGTCTCCTCAGTTTTGAAATAAAGGTTTGAATGCAGGTAAATTTTAAGCTTTGAACTCTAAATTTCTCTGCAATTCAGAAAGAGTAATTTTACAACTTCTGTATTTTTTGTTCTTATAAAATCACAAGAGACTGATTCTACTTTAATCAGCTAATTAGACTTCTGGCAATTTCTTCATTGGTTTGACTTTTCTACGAAATGTATTTTATATTCCTAGACAATTTGATTTTGGTTCATGTTGAAATACTGGCCCAGTCTCTCCTTATAAGAAATCTGTACATAACTGAGGTTTGTTGAGCTGGTACATTGCAGAACAGTTGGCATGTAGAAAGTGTCTTCTCTTTTGTTGCCCTGGAGAACTTGTTTCTCTGGTCTGGCCTTAGACAGTAATGGAGCGATCACATTCTGGTGAGCACAGCTGTGTGCAGAACAGTTCTCTGAGCCTTCAATCCAGTCATTTGGGAATGAAAACATCAAAAACCAGCCTGGGAAACACAACCAGGACAGGCTGCAAGTTGGCCATTAATCACTTTACTGTGTCTGCTCAATGCTGTTGTCTAACAGTGTTCTAGAATAAAGTAAAGGTGATAAGTATACAAATCCATTCAGTATAGTTCCATACCTGCAATCAGTCATCCTTGTTGATGGATCAGAGGTAAAACTTTTTTTATTCAAATTTTTAGTAACTGGTCATCAATGATAATGAGAGAGCAAATGTATTCTCTGGGATACTGACAGGAAGAATATGACGGAGTGAGGCAACAAGCTTTGGGCAAAAATGAAAGTCTACAGAATAGTGCTGTCTGTTTTTCAGGATGGAAATCATAGCTGGATGTCAGGTTCAATCACTGAACATAGTCTGCCTATGACTGTAATGAGCCATGCTTATTATCAAAGGTAAATAATAGGACTGTCGTGTTCTTGAATGCAATCTCTACCATTATTATGAAAGTAGACCCATTGTGTAGGGAATTTGAGAACAAAAGAAAGCAGAATGTCTACCTTATTTCTCTATTTAACCAAAGTAGACTTTATAATAAAGAGGAAGACCAACAAAACAGTTTAACCCTTCACAATTACTTCCACTCTATAGTTGGCAGAGCTCTTGCAAACATATTTTCTTATATGACTTTTGAAAATGATTGAAGATTTACATAAAGGAAAAGGAAAGTCAGAGAATGTGCAACTTTCCTAAGGTTGCACGCCTATAAGAGGTGGAGCTGGGAGTGGAATGTTGGCCTCCAGACACCTAGGCTCTTTCTACTGATCAATGCTGCCTCTAATATGGAAGTATCTGCACGTGAAAGCAATGGGTCATCTCTAGACATCAGGGAAATTAAAACACGCGTGTGTGCACGTACACATGTAACATTCATTGAGGACCCATTCATTTCAGACATTTGGGTATCTTCGCAGTCATTCTCTTGGGCTCACCTTTGTGATGGATAGCTTTTCTTTGCAACCCTGGATCCATTCTTCACTCTTCTTCATACTTTTTTACTCAGCTTTGTACCCTGGAAGGTTATCCTATAGGGATTGCATTAACAGCCTCTCTTACCCTTTTGTATTCCAGTTGAATTTGCCCAGTGGGAAGCATGCAAGAAAGATGAGAAGGAATGATGAGAATGAGGTCTGAATATTTAATTTCTTGTCTGTGATATGGCTGCCAACTGGCTGCACCCCTTGACATAAGGTCACAGTCTTGTGAGGCCCTCATAGTGCACCTTGTTCTCTCTCTCTCCCTCCTCCACTGCCCCCTCAGGGTTCTGGCAGTTGACCTTCCCCTTGCTGTATGAGGCCTAGGCATAGTAATAATATGGGTCTGCTTTTAATAGCCCTAAATACCATATTACCTCTGGAGGGTTCACTATTCCCTACCTTTACCTTTGTAAATATTACTTTTATTAAACCTTCATCAAATGGCATAATTTGAGTTGGCCGTCTATTTCCTATTAGTATCCTGGCTGATTCAGTATTATTACTATACATTGTTACACATGGGGAAACTGAAGCCCAAGAATATTTCACAGTTAAATAACTTGCAGATCTAAGACTTCCCTGGTGGTCCAGTGGTTAGGACTCCGTGCTTCTAATGCAGGGGGAATGGGTTCGATCCCTGGTGGGGGAACTAAGATTATCCGACATGCTGTGCTAAGATCCCACATGCCGGTGAGGCCAAAAAAATAAAAATAAAAATAAAATAACTTGCAGATCTAGGATTTTAAGCGAATTTTCTACCTCCAAGTCGTGGCTAAAAATATATATATATATAATAATAATTTGCAGATCTAGGATTCTACCCAAATTTTCTAACTCCAAGCTTATATACTCAGAGTGACAGCACACTGAGCAACGATTCTGAATAGGTGTAATTACATATGTGTAATTACAGCCCTGCACGATAGAGCTTTCTTGAATTGACTCAAAGAGTCAGATCAATTCTAAGAAACATACCACCATCATTTATAAATATTGTTTTGAAATTTCATAATACGTTTGCAAAATAAAGCAGCGGCAATAGTATCTGGAGGAAAATTGGGTAAGATTGCATCTAATCTCTTACCATTTCCATTCTGTCTTCCTGGCAGCACCAGAGTTAGCCTAAAAAGCAAGTCTTATCCTGTCACTTCCTGTCTTAAAAACCCTCTTATGTTAACTAATATCCAAACTTCCTAATTGTGCTTATTAGCTCTTTTATAATGGACCCTCTGCATCTCCCTTCAGTCTTAACTTTATCACTCCAATCCATATACTCTAGCCCATATGAGATCATCATTGTGGTTCTCACCTGGGTTGGGGGTGGGGATTTTTCCCCCAAGAGGCATTTGACAATGTCTGGAGATATTTTGGGTTGTCACGACTAAAGAGAATGCTTCTGTCATGGCTTTAGAGTGCTTTAATTGTTTGGGGATGGGAAGGCAATCGAACTGTATGTAATGGCAGCATGATGTTGAGAATGTGACAAGTTAGTTCTTCTCAGCCTTGCCCATGAGAGGGAGGACATCATCTCATATCAGTTTTGATTCCCGGGAACTATTGGCTACTGTTGGGTCTGCTCAGACCTAGAAATGTATGTTGCTCCTGCTGCTGCAAAATACAGAATTAGAACCTGGTGGGCATTCCTGCATAGATTTGCACAGTGTTTAAGATCAGCCCAGTTTGGGTAGAGAGGAAGCAATCTGTGTATTTTGGAAGCTTTGTTAGAATAAAACACACTTAGGGAGTGTATGAGGCCAGTAGCTGCATGAGTGAGCAGGAGGATGTCTTGAAGGTACACAAAGAGAAGATGGTGAGGTGGGTGATTGTTTATTGGTACTTTGCTTACAAGGCTGGCCATGAGAGTATCTTCTCTCTACAGTAGATGGCTTAAGGGCCGGTGGATAGTGCTACGAAGTCTGCTTGGTATGCTAAGTGCAAAGTGAGACCTGGGAAGTCTACTACATGAAAGCACATTGCTAGTTGCTCATAGTACTGTATTGATGTCAAGGGACCCCTTGCATTTGTTAGCAGCATTACATCGATTGTGTTGTCTAGTGCTTTTGTTTTATCCCTTCCCTGTCCATGCCTACCAACCTGGCTTTCTCCTTTAAAACTGTAGGAAATGTAAATGGTGTCACTTCCAAGTTTGTATAGGCAAGAAGAACTTCTCTGTACCATTTACTTTCTACAGTCAATTTTCTTATAATTTTCACTTATATTCTTGATTAGGACCTCATCACATCTAAAACAACATATGCTTATAATAACATTAAAGAACCCTCAGTTTTGATTATTTCCTATCTGTTCCTTTGGTGTTAGATGCAATAACTTGATTATGGAAAGAAGTAGGAAGATGGTAGGGGAAAGTTGCCTGCCAGAAACTCTCTCTTTCAAGTTAAACAGAAAAGGGTATACCAGCCAAATAATCATCAGCCGTAAGTAAGGAAAGAGGCACAACTCAGTGTCATAAGTCTCAAAAAATAGGAGCAGGATAAATGATTCTGAAGCCAAGTTAAGAGGAATGGTCATACATGATGAGGCTGCCAACCCTGCTGTGTTCCTCAGGTACAGTACTATCTAGTTGATAAAAAAATATTGAGAATTATCCCTAAAATACCTTTATAGAGGGAAAGAAAGAGATGGAGTAGATGTTCTTATCTCAGTGAAGAATAATGGGAATGTCTGTAAGAGGCAGATGCATGTAACAGAAACGAGGACTGAGGATCAAAAGAGATGTCAGCAGGGCTAAAGGGCGCAAAAGTTCTAATGTATCATTCCCACCACCATGGCCTTGGGATGTACTCTTCAACCAGGTGGGCTGTGTTCAAGTAGAGGAAATTTAACAAAGCTTCAGAAATGACAGCACAGCTCTGAAAGCTAAATGAAGGTTACACACAGTCTCGGCTGAGCTCTTCATTTCTCCCATCCATTTCCTTCCACATTGCTATCTCTCAGCCTTCAGGAAAAACAAGTACATAGAACTAAAAATATGAAGCCATTAAACTGTAGATGACTCTGGAACCAGTAAGTCACTGAAACTATATGTGAACAACTAGAAACTCTGGACAGAGCCACCTGAGTATGAGCAGGAAAGACAATGACATGACAGTGCAAACAGAAAACATCAGGCAAATAAAATTTAAAAACACATAGGTATAGCTTAGAAAACTGAAGGAATTTGATCTAGAAGAAAACAAACCAAAGGACAGAAAAATTTCCCATGAGCTGTATAGTCTGTAGCTCACTTGCACTGTAGAATATTTTAAGAGAATTTAATTAATGGTACAAAAATTCAAAGAAAAAGTAAAAACAAATTAAATGAGTGAATGGAAAAGAGAGACTGTATATGGAATATCTGAGAGCCAAAATGTGATCACATAACTTATTTGAAATAATTAGTAACAACAGGGGGGCAGAGAATACATGGCTAAATATTGATGTATTGATAGAAGGAAAATGCTTCACAGTGAATGCTGATGGAAAGTCAAAGAGCCGAAATCCATAGTAAAGAAACTAAGAGATATGGAGGACAGACAAGATAATTGGACCTCGGAAACAGAAAAACTGAGTACTTTAACAAAGAGATTACCTAAAGGCATCAAACCAGAAATTTGTTCTTAATATAAATAACTGACTCTATAAAGTTCTAAATAGCATGATGGGTTCTAAGAAAATCAGATACAGTATATTCAACACTGACATGTATTGATTATGTCATTGGGCTTCAAGGAATAAAATAATATTCTTTAGGCATTTATACAAAATTTACATCATTTACCACCTATGAGAGGAAATGTTGGTGTTATACAATCTCAAGAACAATAAATCAAAGTGTATAAAATTCTGCATGAAATGAAGTGTGACTCAAGAATTACACACAACCACGATGCAATTCAAATATCAAGAGCACAAATAGACTTTCACAAACATGAACAAACTTTGGTAATAATAATACTAGTGAGTTCTTTTTAAAAAGGTGTTACCATATGCTTTGTGACCACCTAGAGGGGTGGGATAGGGAAGGCGGGAGGGAGACGCAAGAGGGAGGGGATATGGGGATATATGTATACGTATAGCTGATTCACTTCGTTATACAGCAGCAGCTAACACAACAATGTAAAGCAATTATACTCCAATAAAGATGTTAAAAAAAAAGAAATAAACTGATGGGTATGTTTAAAACAAAAAAACAACAAAAAATAAAATAAAATAAAAAGGTGTTACCATAAAATCCAAGCACTCAAAAGATGAAATAAAATTACTCAGAAATGGAGAAACTGTGACAAAAGGCATGGTGAGAATAGTGACCATATTTGAATATACAACAAACACATAATGATCGTACGCATTATGAATGCAGAACAAAGAATACAGTTGATAATATCCTTGGGTTCCACAGCCATGGACTCAACCAACCTTAGGTCAAAAATATGTTTAAAATTCCAGAAATTTCCAAAAAGCAAAACTTGAATTTGCCACACTGGCAACTACTTACAGAGCATTTACATTGTATTTAACACTATTTACATAGCGTTTATATATTGTATGAGGTATTGTAAGTATCTAGAGGTGATTTTAAGTATATGGGAGGATATTTGTAGGTTATATGCAAATACTGTGCCATTTTACATAAGGGATTGAGCATCCAAAGATTTTGTTGTCCACAAGGGGTCCTGGAACCAATCCCCCAGTACACTAAGGACAACTGTATGTGGGTATCAGAGGTCTCCAGAACCACTCTCAATTTGAATATTTCTCTAGAAGGACTCACAGGAATTGAGATATTATATTCATGGTCATGGTCTATTACAGCAAAAGTTACAGAGTAAAATCAGCAAAGGGCAAAGTCTGGAGGAAAACAAGCCCAAGCTTCCAAGAGTACTCTTCCAGTTGAGGTGAACAAATCGTGTGCTTCATTTCTCCAGGAGTGATGTGCAACGACAAATGCAAAGTGTTACCAACCAGGGAACCTCACCTGAATCTGGAGTCCAGGAATTTTATGGGAAAAGATACATAAGACATTTGTAATAATCAAAATAGGGAACTCTAGAATGGCTGGACAAGGAACTTAGCAGATGTCCCCAGTGAAACAACCATTTAATTGGTGAAAATTCTTAAAACACAACCATTTAAAATCTCTGAAAATTGTTCTAAGGACATACAACAAATGGAGAAACATTTATTTAAGAGATCTACTAAATCTCACTAAGAAGAGTGAGAGCTATGGTGTTTAAACTACAACCTGCTCCCTTCTCCTACCCCAAGCCTGCTCCTTGTTCTGGAAGCTTCATTCCAGGTGGTTGTGGCCAAGAAGACAGGATCTCCCTCTCCAGCCAGTTACACTAGGACTACAGTTTCACCTCAGATGGTCAGGCTACTGGTGCCTCTCAACTCTCCCCAGTTCCATGTTGCAGAAGCAATATTCCTGGTAGGCACAGCCAAGAAGAGGGCTCACTTCTCCCACTAAATCTGCATTCATACAGCAGAAGCTCTATCCCAGGTTTGGCATGTCAAGAATATAGGGGCTCCAATTGTCCCTGCCCCAGCTTAGTCATGTTTCATGTTAGGAGGGGCAAGCTGAGAAGACTAGGACCTATCATCTTCCTCCCATGCCCACTTTTAGAATGAGAATGTCACTCAGGGAGAAGTGGGCCACTGTTTCTGCACACAGCTGGGTTGTGTAGTGGCACAGAGGTTCTGCTCTGGGGTAAATGCAAGTTATTAGGATGAAGAGCTCTACAACTCTGCCTGACTGTTTAGAACAAGGATTAGAGAAATTCATGGGTAAAGGACTTTTGAAAATAATGGTGATCTTGGTCACAGTCAATTCTGAAGGGACAGGTAGATCTATGATACTAGTAGCAATGAGTGAAATGGCAGACCAGAAGTTTGCTAATGTCAGAAGTTTAGCAAAGAGAATCGGCGTAGAGAAAGCCATGGAGGTCTAGATGGTTGTACACATCTGCTGTGATACACTCACTGAGAGCTAATTAGAGGAGGAGATGAGGAAGATTTGAAAGTATTACCAAGCTACACATACATCCATCAGTAAGATGAAGAGCCTATTGGCTCGACAGGCTTAAGTACAGCCTCTTAACTGACTGAACGATAAGCTGCTTTTAGCCAGGGGATACCCCTAGGAGACCAGACTTAAAGCTAAAACCACACTTATCCTTGGTGGGCTGGAGGACTGTGCATATATTTCCAAGACTGCACCGACTTAGGAGTGACAGGAGGGGCAACTTCCAAGTACTAGTCCCTGGCTGAACGTGAGGCAAAGTCTTAAGCTTACTGAACTGTGAAAGCAGTCTCCAAGTCACACAAATCCACCAGATAATGAGTAAAAATTAACTGACCAAGGGGGCTTAGGTATAATAGTTGAGCAATAAGTGGCTTATACTGACCTAGGAACAACACCTAGGAAGACAGGCTAAAAGATAAAAAATGGAAAAATATCTGAACAAGGACATCAGAGCCTTCACAGTGCTGGGAAAATATGTCACAGTATTAGTTCAGCCAAGTCATTAAACAAACGAATGAACAAACAGAAAGAAGTAGCCCTGGTGGCGGTCAGGGAGGGGAGACCAGTATCCAGACGTGCTACAGTCTGTTATCTAAAATGTCCAGTTTTCAACAGAAAATTGTGAAACATACACAAAAAAGGAAAGTGTGACCCATACATAGGAGTACATACAGGCAATAGAAACTGCCCAGATGTTGCACTTAGCTGACAACTACACCAAAGCTATTATAAATATTTTCAAAGGGATTTGTGGGAATTAAGGGAAACTGTGCTTAAAGAATTAAAGCAAAATAAGATAACAGTGATTTATCAAATAGATAATGTTAATAAAGAGATTAAAATTATATATATTTATATATCTATTTTTCAACTTTTCAATTCCAAAATTTCTATCATTTGGGGATTATTTATCTATCTACCTATCTACCTACCTACCTATCTATCCCTGTCTGTCTCTCTGTCTATCTATCTATCTATCTAAAATGCTTGAAAGCACAATAATCTAAATGAAAAATTCACTAGAGGGGCTCAACAGTAAATGTGAGTTAGCAGAAGAAAGACTCTGCAAACTTGAAGACAGATCAGTAGAGATTATACAGTCTAAATAGAAGAAAGAAAAATGAATGAAGATAAACAAAGCATCAGAGAAATATGGGACATCATTAAGAGTACCAACATATGTATGATGGCGGTCCTGGAAAAAAGGAGAGAGAGAATAGGACAGAAAAAATATTTAAAGAATTAATGATTGAAGATTTCCTAAATTTGAGGAAAAACACTAATTTACACATCAGTGAGCTCTAAGTAGGATCAGTACAAAGGAATTCATTCACATCCAGACTCATTATAATAGAAATGTTGAAAGTCAAAGAGAAAATCTTGAAAGCAGGAGGAGAAAAGTGGCTCATCATATACAAAGGCCCACAATAAGATTAACAGCTGGTGTCTCTTCAGAAACAATGTAGGCCAAAGGCAGTGAGTTGACATTGAAAGTGCTGAAAAAAATATAACATCACCTAAGAATCCTATAGCCAACAGAATCATCTTCAAAAGTGAAAGTGAAACAAAGATGTATCCAGGTAAACAAAAAAGCAATTCATTGCTAGAATACCTGCCTTATAAGAACTACTAAAAGAAGTGCAGGAAGTGAGAGCAGACAGTAATTTGAATCTACATGAAAAAACAAAGAGCTCCAATAAAGGTAATTATGTAGGTAATGATAAAAGAGTATAGTCACACATTTCTTTTTCTTCTTTTATCTGATTTAAAAAGCAATTGCATAAAACAATCTATAAAACTGTATTGTTGGGCCTATAACATATAGAATTGTAATATATTTGATAATAAAATGAATGAAGCTACATTGAAGAAAGGGAATGACACCAGATGGTACCGCTAATCCACAAAAAGAAATGAAGAGAGACAGACATGGTAAATAATAAGCTTATTTTAAAAAAACTCTATAAATATATCTGAGCTCTCCTTTCTTCACTTCATAAAAAGAAGTTTTTATAAAGCAATAATTATAACAATATATTTTTGAGTTTGAAACATATAGAGACATTATATGAATAACAATAATAACACAAAAAGGAGGACCAGAAGAAAGCTATGTAAGAGTAAAGTTTCTGTATCTTACTGGAATTAAGTTAGTATAAATATGAAGTAGATTCTGATAAATTAAGATGTATGTTGTAAGCCCTAGACCAACCACTAAGAAAGTAGCTCTTAGTTACTTGGTCATTTAGTTAAGAACCATCAAAGGAATTAAAATAATATGCTAGGAAATATTCACTTAAGACAAAAGGAAGTCGTAAAGGAGGAAAAGAGGAACAAAATAGGAGAACTGGGGACGCAGGGGTGGCGCAGGGGTTAAGAATGCGCCTGCCAATGCAGGGGACACGGGTTGGAGCCCTGGTCCGGGAAGATCCCACATGCTGCGGAGCAGCTAAGCTCGTGCGCCACAACTACTGAGCCTGCACTCTAGAGCCCACGAGCCACAACTGCTGAGCCCGTGTGCCACAGCTACTGAAGCCCGCGCACCTAAAGCCCATGCTTCACAATAAGAGAAGCCACGGCAATGAGAATCCCACGTGCCACAACAAAGAGTAGCCCCCTGCTCGCCTCAACTAGAGAAAGCCCACACGCAGCAACGAAAACCCAACGCAGCCAATAAATAAATAAATAAATAAATAAATAAATTTTTAAAAGGAGAACTGTGTAAGTACTCTTACGTCAGCATTTCATGATGTGGTCTTTCAACACTCAATAATCTGATAGTTTTTAGATCAAATAACTTTCCTTATTTAGACTTATTTTCCATTGAATAGTATTCCATTCATGGTACCCCTTGTGTTTGAAATCTTTTAAGAAAATTAATATGAATTCTGAAACAAATTTTGTTTCAGCTGATTCCTATATTACGTTTTTTGCTTCATCACCTCCCCTTAAAAATACTATGTTAATAGTAGAACATACTCACCAAGATACACACAAAGGTATACATTGAGATACATACTTTATTTTGTACCATTAGGTGTTTAACTACATATCCACCTGATATTTGTTCTCTGACGCTACCAATATTGACATAAAGATACATTCATTTATGCATATATTCTGCCACTATACATATCCAGAGAGATAAAAGTGGCCATTAGTTTTGGAATTATTTAAGTTGAATGCATCAAAACAACCATCTCATGGCTCACTGAATACCCTAACATCTTTTAAAAAGGAGTGTATTTTTGTGTGGGTGTCTATAGTAGAAGGTACATAGTAATAATTAATGGTGTTCATAATTACACAAACACACAGCATTGTGCCTAGTAATATATAACAATATATTAATTAGAAATACATATCATCTCTATATAATTGTATATGTTCATAGAATACAACTTTAAATAATGGCACGTATGTATATATATGTGCACACGTGTGCATGCATGTGCATGCACTCACACACACAAGAACACCACAGTCTGCCATGAGGCATTATAGATGTACTTTATGTGCTAAGAAACATGGGTGTGCTCCTGGTATAACTCTCACAATTTGGCAGAATCATCATGTGTACAGCCATGAGAATCGGACTGCCTACATTTAACTTCCAGCTCTGCCATTTGTTGGACGTGTGACCTGGTATCTATAAAATATAATAATATTGTCTTCTTCACGATGTACTTGTGAGGATTAAGTGCCATCTTAATGCATATAAAATCCTAGAAAGCACCAGGCAAATAGTAAGTGTTCAATAAATTTTAGCTATTGTTATTGATCTTTTGATTCTGCTCTTTCAGGAGATAAACGTTTCTTTTACATCTTGAGCATATGTTACATTTAGATAATGCTTCTCATCTGAGAAGAGATCTTCAAAATATGTTTTTCATTTTGATGGTATCTGTAACTCACACCTTTATCTGTGATCCTCTTAGAGTTTGCACATTATAATATACAACTATGAGCATGTCATGAATTTTACCCAGGTGAAGGTTGATTCCCAGGAATGACAGGTGTATTTATATTTTTTTCATGGACCTTTTGTGTGTTGTGTAAATAAGGTTGGGTGTATGATGATGACGTACTATTTTGAGAACTTTCCACTTGGTCTGCCTGGTCTCTCCGTGTTCCTATGCCTTTTATACACGAGGACAGAAGATGTTTGTTTCTTTTGTTCACTGTCATGTCCTCAACACCTGGAAGAGTGCCTGGTATATAGTCACAAATGAGCATACTGTGGTACCTCATAATCTAAAACTATTCATTTACTTCCCAGTATCTACCAAAGTCCATTGATTTTATTCTAATCTCAAAGCACCTTTGTATAACTATTCTTAAAATATGCTTGACACTTCTGTTAAATTGAAGTTTGTTATTATCTGAGCATAGCCCTCTCCTTTCCTTTTTGTGTATAGAGATACTGTTTTATCTACCTGTGAAATCTGATGCCATCACTTCTTTCATTAAAAACCCCACCCATCTATCAGGACCAGCTTCAGACTTTACCACATCAATTCTACTCACCTATATGCTATAGCCTCTCTCTTCTGAATGCTCCTGGCTTTATCAATATATCTTTGCTGGGTCATTTAGCCATGTTTATATTCTAGTAGTTATTTGTGTGTGCATAGTCTCCCTTCAGGACAGGGGATGTCGTCTGCTTCACCTTTGTACCCTCCATAGTGCATATTGGAATGTAGCAAGTATTTAGTAAGGACCTTTTCAGTGCCAGGTGCTGAGTTCAGTGGCAGATGGCTTCATAGGAATGTGAGTGATATTCACTTCCTGTGTTCTCTAAAATATTTGCTAAATAAATGATTAAACAAATTCACGTTTTGAGCAACATGGTGCTACATAACAGGCCCTGGACTTGGTATTGGATATACCGGGTTAAAATCCAGACTGTGTGACTTAGGGATGATAACCTGCTCCCCCTAAGAGCCTTGGTTTTCTGTTCGAAAGTAGGAATGATAGACCCACGTTGTGGCATTAAATGAGATAACATATTGGAGGGGGTGGAGGGCTCATAACCAAAATGTTTGGACTAGAGAAGGTTTCAAATAAGAGTGAGCTTCTTCCTTTCCTATAAAAGTGCTATTTGAATAAAAGTAAAATGTCTGGTTCCCAAAGGTGTCCTTAGCTTTTGTTGTTGTTGTTCTGGCCCTGGCTCCATCAATCTTCTTTGAACGGGCCAAGCAAACTTCTACAAGGCCTGGCCACTGGAGATGTTACGGGGCCTGGCTGTGCTGCCGCTCTTTTCTTTTTCTAGCAGCACTCTGGCAAGTATGTATTCGTCTGCTGTGGTGGTTATAAACTGCTGCTTCCCTCCTGTTCTTCATGAAATATTTACAGGCCTCAAGTTTTGTTTAGTGTCTTGTTTTGCTTTGTCGTGTCTACAGCATACAGAATTACTACCATTTGTGAGGGCATTTTCACTTTTGCAAAATGCCTTCACATCCATTATTTCATGTGGTACCATTGACAAGTCAGTGAGCGTGGTAGGGCAGGGACCAGTGCCATCAGATGCCTTTTACAAATGAGGACATAGAACCTCAGAGTTTAAGGGGTCTGCATACAGCTTAAAAGTGGCAGTGGAGGTCTAGCAAGCACAAGCCACCTGTCTACTAATTTGGTGCCCTCTCCTTCTACTCTGCTTACCCTGCAAGCAAAGGCAGACTCTGGCATCCTTCATCCTGACGATCCCCTCCTTTCTTCTCTGCAGAGGCGTCCATCCTGAGCTACGACGGCAGCATGTACATGAAGATCATCATGCCCATGGTCATGCACACCGAGGCAGAGGACGTGTCCTTCCGCTTCATGTCCCAGCGAGCTTATGGGCTGCTGGTGGCTACTACCTCCAGGGACTCTGCTGACACCCTGCGTTTGGAGCTGGACGGGGGGCGCGTCAAGCTCATGGTTAACTTAGGTATCGTATGAAGTCCCCTCCGCCACTCTGTTTGGGCTTGTCTTCCCTTTCTTTTCTGATTTTCATTGGTTTGACTGAATTCTTTGTTTGTTTCTTGAAATTTAGCCGCTCACCTCTTGTGTAATAGGCCAAGGATAAATCCCAACAGCAACAAACACCTTCTCCTTGTTTCTGCATGAGGTTTTGATGTCAATTTCTGGTTTCTGACAGTGGTGGTTTCTTTACTAGAAGATTTGTTTTCTAAGTTTCCTTTCTTGGTTTTTTGAATCGTTGAGCTTTGTGTAAAACACGCTACTTTGGTCCATCTTTTGATCAATCACATTCCCATTAAGTCCAACTCCTTGGTCACCACTCAAAACAGTCAAAGCAGAGGACTGGGACAGGGCATGAGATGGAAGCAAAATTGGAGGGTGGTGTTTGAGAGAACGAAGCCATGTGAGTGGGCTGAGAAATGCATTGTTTGAAGCTCCACAGGGACTGTTCGCATGGGAAATTCTGGTGGCCTTGATGACACTAGTATCTCCTTATATTTACTTTCTCCTAGTGGGGAGCACAAGTCACATTACTTCTGTTGTCCCGTCAGGGGAAAATTCTGTAAGTTTAGAATCTCTGACACATGGAAGGATGGTGTGGCTCCTCATATGTATCCCTTCTTCCTTCCTGACATTCCTACCCTCACTAGACGGCCCTTTTTATAAAAATTATTAAGTCACACTGTTACCAGTTACTCTGTTCTTATATAATACATATCCGTTTTTCCTTAGTGTTGAAAAATTATGACAGTTTCAAATTTGTAGCTTTATTGAGAGAGGACCTGTTCTTCTACTGTAATTACCTATAATGATACTTTGGAAATCCCTCTTTTATGGCCTCACATCCTCTCAGGCTGCTGACCTTCTTGACTGGATTCTAATCAATCTTCTATGGAGAGTGAGGACCTCTTGGTTTTTGGAAGGAAAAAAAGCAATCTCTATTTCTGCTGATTTTACTCAGTAGAAAGTCAGTGCCCTGTGTTGACAGGATTAGTGATACAGCTGAGCTCAAACTTTCTAAGCCTCTGATTTGTTTGGCTGTGTAGAATATGTTTAGATACACAACTCCTTCATAAAGATGTCAGTGGAATGGCTTGTCAGAGGCATGGAGAAGACATGATGGACAAATGTATCAGATGCAGGACGATACACAACCCTAGATGGCCGGTGGGAAGGTGGGAAATCAATACCAGTCTTATCTGCTGTCAGGTCAACTGGTCACTCTTGAAAAATGCCTATACGACAATCCTAAAAATCTCTAGGGCACAGAAGACTGTTTTGAGCAGTGGCTTGTTTAGTTGTGTCTCTCTCTCTTTTTTTTTTTTTTTCCAAGTTGCAGCTTTTACAGCACTATGCCCTTTTTCTTTTCCAAGCACATTTGATTTCTGTTGTCAGTGTGTCTCTTGGTTTTTCTTTGGTTTGTGTATGTGTGTGTTTGGTTATTTTGGGTTTTGTTTTCCTCTTTTGCTAGATCTTTGTGGGTGTTCCTGAGTTTCCAATCCTCCCCACCATCAGCCATGGTAAATCAAAAGATGGTATTCAACCCTTCAAAGGCCCAAAGCCTGCGGCCCGCATAGCAAACAGCCTTGAGAACAGAGTGTACTGAGCAGCCTGCAGGGACTGGCATTCCCCTGTCCCCCTCACCTTCCCCTCCCTACACCATCCTCCCCACCTGAAACCACCACCAGTAGCCTACTGTCAAGTTCTCTGAAAAACAACAGAAGAAATAAAAATAAAAAATAACCCCTCCCACAACTAAAATGAAGACAAATGTGACCTCCTAACTAGCTCACAGAAAAGAAGATAGGGTCAGTTTTTAACTGTCTATTTCAAGGTAAGAGAGAGCCAGAGATATAAGGAATATTCAGCCCCGTAGGGTCCTGGGGAAATGCACATTGCCTTTAAACAGACAACTTTGTTTTTTTCCTATTTAGATGTTGTTTTGTAAGATTAGAAGGCCAACTATGACAGGTCTCACATCTTAGAAGGAAAAATGGAGGTGGAGGGAGATAAAAGGGGATGAAGAAAGAGATGAACAGGTTTTCTCTGTCTCTCTTTCTCTCTCCCTCTCTGTCTCTCTCTGTCTCTCTCTCTGTCTCTCTCTCTCTCTCACACACACACACACACACACACAGTCATAGATCCCAGGTGTATTCCTAGAAGCATTATTTTTGCATTTTAAACTGTCACAAAAACTTTGTTTTTTTCCTATTTAGATGTTGTTTTGTAAGATTAGAAGGCCAACTATGACAGGTCTCACATCTTAGAAGGAAAAATGGAGGTGGAGGGAGATAAAAGGGGATGAAGAAAGAGATGAACAGGTTTTCTCTGTCTCTCTTTCTCTCTCCCTCTCTGTCTCTCTCTGTCTCTCTCTCTGTCTCTCTCTCTCTCTCACACACACACACACACACACACAGTCATAGATCCCAGGTGTATTCCTAGAAGCATTATTTTTGCATTTTAAACTGTCACAAAAATCTGGGAGGTGTGCTTTTTTAAAAGACTCCGCTTTTGCCTCCTGGCTCCTTTCTGCACATGATCAGTGTAGCTCATCCTAAGTTGAGGCATCTTAGGCAAAAGAGCGCTGTGCTCCTCTAGAAACAATGGTCACTTCTTTTTTCCCTGAAGGGTATGGTTCACCACAGTTACTGGTTTGAATTTACTTTCTTTCAAACCTAACACAGAAAACTGAACTTAAATTCCTTGTACATGTGTACACAACTCTTCATCCTCATGCTTTGTTTGAAGGTTCTCTTCCCCCCTTCCCCAGAATATAGCCCTTCATAAATGCTTTTCTTCTCCTTGTCATGAATTCATATTACCCTTTTTTTTCATTATAGTAGAAAACATCTCCAAGCAGAGTGTGCATTTACGTACACAATCCCCAAAACTAACTTCAAAGGATCCCTCCCTCCGTTTAAGTTGTGTCTCTTTTCTAGCACAGGCACGAATGATATTCCAATTTATTTCAAATTGTTCACACATATAAGGTCATGATATGAATGTCTGTATTTTTCTGATGTAACGTGTCTCTTAAATATCAAGGGGACTAGGCTTTTCCAAGGGCCTTGCTTTCTGAAGATAGCCAGCCGTGGCAGTAGCAGCCATGAGCAATGTCCAGCTACACATAGCACGTTTTTAAAAGCTTTGAGGTTGGCCATTGACCAATCATATTTTTATCTCTTAGGATTAAAAGATATAATAATTTTTAATATTATAGTATTTTTAAATATTTTGAAAACCTTATTTTAATCTCACAGTAACTTTCTGAGATAAATCAGTAGTGTTTTTATGATTGCTTGATAGATGTGAAACAAAGAAAGTAGGTCACAGAGGTGGGACTACCCATGTTTCTAAACTACTCAGTCATCATGGGTTATCCGTTACCTCCACAGATCAATACTGTGGATTAGCGACGTGACAGACTTAATGACTTCTAACTGCTTTCAGGATGGTCACCTTTTAAACATGCACGGAAGGCATCTTTTTCTTAGTGCTTGGTTTGAATTGAGCCATACAGCAGAAAAGTCAATCAGTATTGGTACAGCCTCATTCATGGGCCTGTAAGAATCCTCAGCAGAATGCAGGCAACCCTTCTTCAGTGGTGGAGGCTTGTAGGCAGTGCCATGCAGCTTGGTTAATTGCATTCAGATTCTCCAGATGTTCTCTCTCTGGAAACATGGACTTGCAGACTACTGTTTACTGTATGCATCACTGAAGACATAAAACTCCTAGAAACATTCACCTCTTCCGTGCTCAACCTGAAGCTCATCAATATAGAAAATAATAATTTCTCCTTATTTACTAAAATTAAATGAAAAAACTGAAACAGAATGAACAGCACACACACACATACCCACATCCCTCAAATACCATGCCAAGGCTCAGGCAGAGAGAGAACTTCGGCTGCTACTGGAGATCTAAAGGAAATTGCCTTCCCAGGTCAGTTCTTCTGATTCATTTTTCATTAAAAAATACATCATCACTATCAAGACCACCCTCTCAGACCCTGTGAACAAGGAACTGGGGTAGATTTTTCTCCTCAAACTTATCCTTCAAGTAAAGTAGCAAAATAATTTTTCACTTCTTGACTTAACATACCCAATTTTCTGCTATCTTGAAAGCTCCAAGTCCTCACGTTGTTTTTTTTGTTTGTTTTTGTTTTTTTGCGGTACGCGGGCCTCTCACTGTTGTGGCCTCTCCCGTTGCGGAGCACAGGCTCCGGACGCGCAGGCCCAGTGGCCACGGCTCACGGGCCCAGCTGCTTCGCGGCATGTGGGATCCTCCCGGACCGGGGCACGAACCCGCGTCCCCTGCATCGGCAGGCGGACCCTCAACCACTGCGCCACCAGGGAAGCCCCTCACGTTGTTTTAAAGACACCATTCAGTTCATGGAACCACTTGAGTGAACCCAGAAGGACAAGCCCAACCCAACACCTCTGCCTAGACCAGGTCCTTGACTAAGAATAAATCCTCAGCAGCACAGAAACCAAAGCAGAAAACCACTTCTTGTTTAAAGTTCTTGGGGTTGTTGCTTTAGGCTCACTCTTTCCCTTTCCCTCTCTGAAGCACGCCCATACTTCTCCTTCCCCTCTTTCCTGAATCCATCAGTGAGGGGCATTTCTCTAGCCTTGGGTGATGGTAGGCAAACTGGCAGCTGAGGCCCCACTTCTTCCTCCCTCCCTGCCCTCCCCTTCCCCAGTCCTCACCAGGGGCATGGCCTCCTCTGTCCGGTGATCGTACCAGTTGCTCCAGGGCTGTTTGCTCCCACTTTTCTGTTGCGGTTGACGACACATGACAAACCTAACCGCACGAAACCAAACCCAGATTTTTTTCTCAAGAGATGTTCTTCTGGGGAACAAATAAGCTTCCTGCCCCCTTCCTCGGAATGCTTGGGTGTTATAAATTGCTCCTATCTGGATTCACGTAGTTTCATTCTGCCCTGTCATTTGCCACTGGTTTCTTTCTCGCTTTCTTAAAATGGTTTACTTCAGGAAATTCAAATCGTGGCATTATCTTCCACAAGTCCTCCAAAACTATTGGGTTTACCTTAGCTAGAAGAAAAGCACAGTTTCTAACTGTATTTTTTTTCCTGTAATTTTCTCCTTTTCTTTATCGTTTTACTTCTACCTTTTAATGTCTGGCTTTAAACAAATTCTTATAGGAATTCCCACAATTGAAAACCAAACTTAGGTTCAACTGGGCAGCCTGGTAACAGTTAACCTGAGACACTTCTCTGCCCGTTCTGCCCAACCCCTCCTAACACCCATTGACTCTGCTCTAGACCTTTTACGCTGTGTGTCCCTGACTCCAAACAGATATTAATAAAAGGATAGATACTCTGATCTCTGGCACAAAATACCTTGTCTGGTGACCAGCACAAGAAAATTAGCCACCCTTTATTCCCTCTCTTTCCCATTAAAAAACAAGAATTTTCCTTCTTCAAGATGCAGGATCACAGAGTGAAATAGGTAGGATGTCAAAGGTGCCCAAGACCTCCTCCCCATGTGCCTGTCTCGCCTTCTCCTCAAATGCTGTGGGCGCTTGATTCAGTCGGAGCATTCAGGCAGGAAGACGGAGACGGGCTTCATGAGCGGGTTGGTCTGGGGGCCTTTGAAACCACAGCAGAGACCCCGATCAATTATGATAACATCATACAACTCCTTCTACCCAGCACCCGAGCCCGCCTCTCTAAAATCTGGGATGGGTGTTTGTGCGGTTAGCTGTTTGCAAGTGGCCATTTTATGACAGAAAATGACCAGGTGGTGTTAACCCTTTCCTTACCTCTGAGGATAACGGCAAGTCTGCCTACATAAATCTCTATAGCATTTGGGGCCTGACCTGAGGAGAGAGGGTGGAGGGAGTTTGGTTTTAGAAAAAGAGAAAGGGTTAAATACTGCACTGAGAAACTTCATGGACAGATTTTTTAAAATGGTACAATATGGTCAGACTGGTGATATATCTTTGAAACACTAAAACAAAAATTGTCTTGATGCTACTTTTAAAGATAAATTTTAAGAAAAACCAATTGTAGAGGGAAACAAACTAAAACCTGCATTTGGTGGGGAAATTTTTGCAGTATTTTCCAAGTTTAACAAAATTAATATTTCAAAGTCCAGTTTTGAAATACTTTATATAAGTGAATAGGATTTTTGAAAGAAAAAAAAGAAGCCTACTCGGTGTCTATTGTGGATATATATGTATACCAGTATATATCTCTATACATACGTGTATATATATATGTGTGTGTGTGTATATATATATGTATCCAACTTTACTAAACAATATACTGTACATATACACCCACCCTTAAACTTGTGCATACTGTATATATATATATAAAATGGCCACATTTCTTGCGTGTGTCTGTCCCCGGAAGGGTGGACTGATTGTTTTTGGATGTCTGCAGCTGTTACCTTGAAGGATGCAATTTCATCTTTCATTTATTTTTCCCCATCTAGACTGTATCAGGATAAACTGTAACTCCAGTAAGTTTTCCCTCAAGTTTCATTTTGTTCTTTAAAAAAAAAAAAGAAAACTGACTTTATTTTGTTTACTGTTTTATGAGCTGTTTTTTATTTGAATTATTTTATTTTTTGACAGTGGAGTTGGGGGGAACTGGGGTTGACAAGCTGAAGGGTTGGGGTGATGGTTTGGGCTGAGCGTGGCCCAGGGTGTGGTTTCGGAATTGGGGCAGGTCCTCTCTTCTTTCCTTGCATTTGTTCTATATGCAGAAAAGGAGGAAAGGGTACCTGGATAATGACATAGTTTGAAAATGAATTGAAATGGTAATTTGTTGTTTTGGGAAAATAACTCTCAGGGGTGGACCAAAAGCATTAGAGCAACCAGAATGCACTTCTCCACTACCAAAAGCTTCAGAAAATGAAAGCAAAGTTCATGACCCACAAGCTGGCTGCCAACTCTGACTTTTCTTTCTTGGCATTTATCGCTGTAGGGTTTTTTTTGTTTTTGTTTTTTCCCTAAGGAGGGTGGGCAAAGCATTGCTCTTGGTAATAATGCAACATTTTAACCAAAGACTTGAGATACATTCTAGCTCTTCTGAATAAAGAATGGCAGACTATTATTTTTACCTTATTCCATTCAAATATTCCACCTCTTGAAGAAGGGTCTTAATGAGGAACAGGCTGAATACTACTCAGGCATTTCTTCCTCTGTCTCAGAAGTGCACATTAACTGGAGTCGTGAGGTAGGGTAATAGGAGGTGAAAGAGGAGAGATGGGCTTGAGGGAAAGAATAGAACTAGGTGATAAAAGGAAGAAAGGAAGAAATATACTTTGAGCTCTATCGTGTGTTATATTAGTTAAGGCATTTAAATAACAATTAAGCAACTAGGGTAATTGGTTAGGGTGATAAGCTACAACAGGCGATCCCAGCATTTCAATGGCTCAACAAAAAAGGTTTCTTTCTTGTTCGGGCAAAGTCCAATGCCAGTTGAGCAGCTCTCCTGGTCAGCTCTCTTCGAAGAAGTAATTCAGGCATCTAAGATTCTTTCATGAGTTGGGTTCAGCAACCTTGGAGTTTTCCACTTCCCGTTCTATCCATAGGGAGGAGAGAGAGAGCTTGGATAGTTATGCAATATGTTTTATTGCCTTGCCTGAAAATGCCATACATCACTTCTGCGTATATGTTGTCAGACATGGTTCCATCTTAAACTCAGAGGAAACTGGGAAATACAGTCTTCCTGTGGAGCAGGAAGACAAAATTGGCCTGATTGAGCATCTAACACACATGATTCTCAGTATTATCTTCTGATTTTTTGCTTCTTTCCTTGCTAGGGTCTTTCTGTAGGAACAAACTCAGAAAAGGAGATAGCCTCTTACATTTCATTTAGTTGTTTATCCCATCCTTCTAAAAATTTTAAAGGTGTTAGCTGGTTTAACCTTCTTTCTTGGGAGATACATTATCAGGATGACAAACTAATAAAGCCCAAATCCAGTTCTGGGTGGCAAATGTTCCATATAAATGAACAACAACAACAAAAAGAAATGTAAAAAATTGATATAAGCCACAACGTCCTAAAGTACAGTGCTTTCTGCTTGTCTTGGCATCACTTTCAGTTAATTTAAGCAATGTCCTATATTGCTGTGTTTAAATATTTCTAATTAGCCAGAAATTTCTCATGATATTTAGATCATTACAAGTCTAATTGAAACATCCTTTTTCTCCAAAGACTGGCGTTTTCTCTTTCTTTAAGCAGCTTTATTGATATATAATTTCCATACCACAGAGTTCATCCGTTGTAAGCCTACAGTTCAGTGATTTTTTATTAAATTTCTAGGGTTGTCCAAATATCACCATATTCACATTTTAGAACATTTCCAGCACTCCCCAAATTTCTCTTAGGTCCTTTTGCAGTTAATCCCTTCTCCTACCCATAGTCCTAGACAGCTGTTGGTCTGCTTTTGTCTCTATAAACTTGCCTTTTCTGGGCATTTTGTATAAATGGAATCATATAACATGTAGTCATCTGTGTCTGGCTTCTTAAAAAAATATAGCATATCTATAGAAAACTTTTTCTTTTCCTTTTGCATTAGTTTCCAGAAGGAAATAAGATGAAAGCTGAGCATGAAGGTGGAAAACGTCTTCCATAGTTGAATCTGGCACCTTCTGGCTTCAGAGACTTATTTGCAGAACAGAGAACTGAGGGAGTTATTTGATCAGGGTA
This sequence comes from Physeter macrocephalus, assembly GCF_002837175.3. Classification (NCBI taxonomy): domain Eukaryota; kingdom Metazoa; phylum Chordata; class Mammalia; order Artiodactyla; family Physeteridae; genus Physeter; species Physeter macrocephalus. The sequence goes on from NC_041224.1 coordinate 158,591,799, forward strand.
TCAGGGCCTGCTTTTTGTGTTCTATCCATACTTTATCTTACATTTACTTCCATGTATTCCATCTGATCAGCCATGGAGAGTCATCATAAGACAAGTTCCCAAATTCTTTCTCCTGGGAATACAGTGATTCTTCTCCAGGACACAGATGCCAGCAGATTTGCTAAGCCTGATAAAATATTTTCTATTCAGAGCCACCAAAAGCAGCATCGAGAGGAAATGCACACAGCAAAGATGTGTTCCTGACTTTGATCACAGAGTAGAAAGAATATAACTGGTTTAAATCAATATTTAGGTAAAAAGCCAAGATTGGATTTTGAAAAATCAATTTTGAATTCTCATGATAAATTTTTAACATACTAAGGAAGTTAGTTTTGGTGAAAGCATCAGAGAAAGAATACATAGTGCCCACTAGTTGTACAGGGGTTGAATAGGAACAAAACAAAACAAAACACAAGCTCCTCAAACTAATCTAAGTCCTTTAATGCTGAGGTGTATAGATGTGTACCCAGGGTAATGTAGAGTCACAAAGTATATGTGATACATTTTCTTGAAGTTAATTGTTGATTTGGAGTAAAAACTTGAATTGAAAGCAAAGTGATATATGATGCAGAAGAATGCAAATACACATGCATCTTATTTAATAGATAAATCTTATTCTTATGTTTTAAGAAAAAACATAAGAATTCAAAAACCTATCATTTTTATTGTGTATCTTCTCTATTCCATTCCCACCATTATTGGCCCTTGGATACAAAAGTTTGAGAAGACTATACAACTAAATTAGGAGATAAAACAGGTACAGGTGACTAGAACTTCCAAACCCCTCTTCTCACATACATATCAGAGTTCATAGTTCAACCTGTTATAGAATCTCAAGTTGTTTCTGTAATCTCAAGTTGTGTGGATCCTGTCTCTTACACAGTTTTTCACTGGAAGAGTACAAGAAATAAGATTGATTTGCAGCCTGAACGTGAGAGGGAAGGACTTTCCACTTACTCCTGAGCTCCAGCTGGCATTTCAGTAACTGTCATAGGGTGTAATTGCTCAAGTTGCAACACAAAACTTTTTTCTCTTGAAGGGACATAGGGAATTAAACTTTAAGTTTGGATATAAGTTCATGAATTTTTCCAGTTAATTCTTTTTTAGAATGCCTGTTCTGTGAAAAGTCAGTCAGGTAACATACTGAAGGACATCATGTGTTTTTTTTTTTTCCCTGTTCATCTGCCTCAAAATATTGTTCGTTCAGGGAAATGGCTATTTCCAAGGGTTTGTGTGACTGTCTTTTTAATGGCAAGAAGAACATGAAGAAGGACCATCTTCCAGTGTGAGGAGAAAACAACTGGACATGATAGAGGGCAGTGATCACAAGACAAAAGCCTTTTTCCTTTTGGCTTTCTTGGCTGGCCCTTCTGTCAGTAACTGATACAGCTCCATGACAAGGGTTTCCAAGAAGCAGAAACAATTTTCTAATCAGGTTCTCTGTCTTTCTCCCTTTCTTACTTTCTCTTTTCCAGTACTTTGTCTTTCCCCATAATATCTATGATTTACTTATCATTACTCATTCCAAATCTTACTACCCCTGCTTTCCAAATCCTGCAAGAATACCACACCATAAACTCTTCTCAGGCTGTTATCACCAAACATTTATTAGAGACTGTGCCAGTCAAAGTCTTTGGTTGAATCGGGGATATGCTATGTTTGATTCATCTGCCAGGGATATTTCAAAATAAGTAGTAAGGAAATTTCCAATTTAGAACTGACTTTAAAACTGCAGAAGAGCAACGGAGTTGGCAGTCATCATGGTGGGTTGAACTCCAGGGTGACCTGGAGCACAGCTAAAGAAAACAGGGCTGCTTTCTGGGGATTTCTGGAGGAAATCACTCATTCCTATGGTTCCAGTTCCATGAGGCTGGCAGTACCTAAGAGGCATGCAGTTCTGAAAACAGGTATGAACTTCTTGTTGATCTCGTGGGTGTTTGCTCAAATGAAAGTCTGTAAAATGGTTTGTCGTCTTTAACGTGGTCTGATTGTGACCCTGCCTTACGATTTCTGAGCCCCTCCTTCATCCCATCCCTTTTAAGCTGTGTGCTGTATGAATGAATACAGTGACCTCATATTGATTACATATGAGTATAGTATGAATGAATATAGTGAACACAAATGAATGAATATCAGTTTCCCCCCTTTTTTCCAATCTTTCTCTCTCAAAGGCTAATTCCTCTGTGTGTGGCCATTTTCTCAATCTTTCTGGAAAGGAGGGCATATATCACATGAAAGTTGTGAGGAAATCGTGAGTTTTGTGTATATGCCTGATTATTTAGGTATATGTAGAGCTCCCCCCAGTTACTTTGAACTTGAAACCTTACTAACTTACCTGTGATAAGATTAATTTTTTCCTTCTTTGACATACAAAAATATACTGACCTTAAAACGATGAAGTGCCACAATGTAGTCATTTGTGTCTGAGAACAGCTTTTATAATCTTGTCCACTTCCCACAGACTCTGTAATCTTTGAATCATAGAGATGCACAATAATATAAGAGCTGCAAGGAAGTAACATCCCAAGGATGTTACATGTCTCCAAGTCATGCCTCTGAAAGCTACTAGTATTTACTAAATATCCCTTCTCTTGTACTTCCTCTGCCTCGCACCTGTTTTTTGCTTTTTTGCCTTCACTTCTGTGCTTTGGGTTTCCAAGCAGACTCAATGCCAGTGTTTTGGCAGAGTCGACAGGGTGTGGGTGGTTCTTGCTTAATGTAGGCATTAAAATTTATTACACTAGACTTCTGGTTTTCTTCTCTTTTTCTCTGTCTTCCCTGTCTGTGGTACCAGAATAAGTGACCTCATCTTTAGGCCTGCTTCATCTAGAAATCCCAGAGCTGACTTGTTTAGCTTATCCCTGTAACTCAGAAACGCTTACCTCAGGTCAGCCAGGAAGGCTGACTTCTTCATTGTTAAGTCCCTGCGAAGGAAACTGTAGAACCTCTCTGGTATCCGTTCCAAGATTTGGATCACCATTGCTGTCAGCCTGATCCTACCACTTCTCTTGGTAGAGTTTTAGTGAAGATGGAAAAAAAATCACAAAGCAGAATCTTATATCCAATAATGTATTATTCTTTATCCAGCTATCAGCATAACACCTGAGGCTTTGTATTTTTTTATGGAATGATTATGGTGTACTTCAACTTTTACCAAAACCTGAAATTTAAAAGATAACACGTAATTTTGTTTCTCTTTGGAATATTTTCTATTTCTTGTGACATATAAAATACCTCACGTGTAAGTTTATTCATAGTATCAATAGTAGGCAGATTAGTCTGTGATAGTAGGATGCTTCCTAAACATTGAGTATTACAAACAGCAAAAGGACTCTGGAGCCGAATAGGCTGGGTTCAACCCTTTCTATACCACTAATGAGTTTTGTGTCTGTGGACGATTTACTTTAACCCTCAGTTTCCTCAGTTGTAAAATGGGCATAATTACAGTATCTGTGTCTTTGAGTAAGAACAGAAGCTAGAACGTAACATGTGCTGAATGTGTGGTGATGGTGACGGTTTGGGTGATGATGAGGATGACTAGTACTAGCAGAGTATTTCAACTGAAAAGATGATCTTTTGAGAACTGTTTTTGTTCAAGAATGGACACCTTTGTATTCTTAAAACCATTCTTGGTAGCTTAATAGATGCCTGTAAAATGAGCATCCTACTTCCTTCAGTCTATTACTCAGGGCAATAATAAACTCTTTTCAAGGCCATCAAAGTTGCATTGGATTCTGCATCAATAGCATTACTAATACTGTTGATGAGAACATCACATTTTTTTTTCCGCCCTCAGTGCATTATGACAAACAAATACTTGATGTTAACCCAGAACTAATGAAAATATTTTGGTTTCATGAGTTCTTCTGTTTTTCTCTTGGAGACTCTGATATCATTTTAATAAAAGCTTAATAGTGTTCTAAAATGAAAATATTATCTTTAAAGTACACAGATATGATTCAGTGATATCATATTTGTGACTTTAATATCTTCTAATATCAATTTTGTATAATCTAAACAGGAACTAAAATAAAAGAGAGTCAGAGAAATAAGAGTTTTTGCAGCAAGGGTACAGATTTCTGGCTAAGAACATTACTGTCTCTCTGGCTTCCTTGGCCCATTCCTGGCATGGATTTAAAAGTCATCACGTTTATTCAGACCATTGTGAGAAAGGAGGGCTAGTTCACCAAGAGGAGAAGAGGGTCATACCCTTCTTAGGAGATCTTGTATTTTGGTTTCAGCCAGTTTGTTGAAGCATAGCATAAGTCAGTATGTTAAGAGATTCACATGTGGACCTTTGGGTAATTGAAATTACACATATTCCATACACATACGCAAAGGCTGGTGGTTCAGGCCTTATCAGATTTATACATGATGCCCAGAGAAGTAGAGAATTAATGACCATTTAGCAGTTAGAACTACAGTACCATCCATCCCCAAATTCTGAGAATGTCCTTTGAGCACAGGTTAGAAGAGAGAAAAACAGAAGAAGGAACATCTCTTTCAGTGGCTTTAGCTAAGACCACTTTTTCTGGGATTTGAAACTGATCCCTGGGCTCTAGCATGCAAATCTATCACCTTTTGGTCTGCTTCTCTTACGTACAGTGGGCTCCTGGTATGGAAAAGTTCACTCAGTAAGGTATTTTAACATTTGTAATCCATCTGGATTTTAGAAAGGATAAAGGGATTGGGGTCAAGCACCCAATTAAAGAGTAGACAGAAGTGAGACTGAAGCATTATATTATAAATAAGTGGCTTCCCAAGGAGAATGTTTTGTCTCATAGAAGGAAGAAGCAGAGGAAATAGCAAAGGAGATGGAAAAAACAAAGAAGTTAAAAACACACTTCATGAAGTATATAGATATAAGCAAAGTTGATAGAGTTATTGAATTCTAGAAAAGGTTGATAAATAATGGAGTAAAATTTCTCTATCTTGACATCCTAAAAATGAGCAAACACCTTGTCAATTTAGGAATGATCTATGGTGAACTGAACTGTCTGGGAAGAGCGGCAATATAGACTCCTAGAACTGTTTACAATCACAGTTCAAGCCACTGTACTTTTCCATTAAATTAGTGTACATAGTTTGGAGATATGTACATACATATAGTGATATCTTATGTCAACACAGCCTAAAATTTTTTTTTTTGCCGGTACGCGGGCCTCTCACTGTTGTGGCCTCTCCCGTCGCGGAGCACAGGCTCCGGACGCGCAGGCTCAGCGGCCATGGCTCACGGGCCCAGCCGCTCCGCGGCATGTGGGATCCTCCCAGACCGGGGCGCGAACCCGGTTCCCCTGCATCGGCAGGCGGACGCGCAACCACTGCGCCACCAGGGAAACCCCCCAGCCTAAAATTTTTATGCTGATATCTGGCCACTGTAGGATTTTCATGACCTGAAGCTACCTTGGACATAGTGTATACTTAAAAAATAATTAAGTCACTGAGGTAATGAATTGTACCCATTTCTCTACCTTAATTTATTATTTTTACAAATACTCTTAGGAATCGATACAGAGTTACAAGCCGGAAAAATATAAACTACAACTCTTTGTTTTGTTGTCATTCTAAAAGGAAGAAAAATAACTGGAGTGAATTTGTTCTTTTATCCCTAATAATCTGAAAGAATAAATATTATTTTCTCTGTAAAGCAGGGAACTTCAGACAAAATGAAGGTTTTCATGAAATCCAATTTGGCCAGGCTTTGGCTGGAGTCAGAAGAATTTCATGAAGGAAGGTGAATGCGTGTCAGTACACATTACATGTTGTCACTCTTTGTTCACTTACTCGATGAAAATTTACTGAGAGTTAACTGGGTTCCAGGTGTTGATATCAGTTTTAGGGATTTATACTATGGATTTCCAAGGAGAATGCAGAATGAATCCTCATAGACTAGGGACACCCCCATTTTCCCCTCATTGTCTGTTTCTCATAGAGAAATTGAAACTCAGATGTATGTACCTTTAAAATCCAGATGAGTTTCTCATAGATGTTATTCAGCAGTGGTTCATTTCATTATTCCATTCAACATAATGGTTTCTTTTTTTTCACAATGTATGTATGTTCCTAGTGCTGAGGCCCTGAACACTGGGTCTCCTTAGTCACGTCTTTTTCCTTATTTTCCTTTTTCTGTTTTGGCTTGTCCTCCTGCAGCTGACCACCTGCTTAGAGCCATACAAAATGTCAACAGCTGATGTTTCAGGCGCTTTAATTTTGACTATAAATGGTGTTTCTGTTTTTTATTCTACAGTTTGAAAATGTCTTTTTATACTCAGATCCATTTTATTTGTCTAATTGCCGCAGTAAGGTTTACAAGGTGACAAGTTCACTAAGTATTAGTGTTAGGCACAGTTTATATTGAGGAACAGTTTATATTTTGAAAATTAGGAAGGATCACTTTATCAATGAGGTGTAGTACGTGTAGTAACCACTTGGCAAGTTAACATTACCAACCAAACCCTTTATTCCTGTTTGATAACAAGATAAATGCATCAGTGAATATACTTCTTTTTTGTTGCTTTTCACTATATAGTATATATATATAGTGCAGCAGGTTTCACTCATACATTATTTAGGAGAAGATTATAATTTGAATTATAGAATTTCTGGAACAGTTAACCACAAAGTGCAAGTCTCCCTACTGATTCAGAGCATCTCAACAAACAGAGTTTTTCTCAGTTTTAGAATCAATTTTGGGAAGAAAACTTAGACACCAGGGGATGTTGCTTCTGAAAGAAGCAGAGTAATTTTCTGGCTGTTCTATCGATTAAGTGACTAAAATCACAAGGCTTTCTAACTGGATGTTTATTAGAAGTTAGAGAAATAAATCTTAAAGGGGTTGTTTACATTTTCCTTCTGAAAGTGAAGTTGTTTCAGATTAAATCTGATTATATAATATTTGTATACAAAACAATTTTGCTGTCATCCCGAAAGCCTTGTGAAAGCAAGAGGTATATGGTGCTTAGTTATAGTAATCTAAGTCTTCCTGAATGGCTGACATTATATTGCAATAGGAAGATGTTAAAAGGCATGTGTTCTAAAAGAGAGACAAAATGTAATAGAGATCATATCCCCTGAAGCAAAGTCTCTGAACAGTTATGAGCTCAGGATCCTCCCAGTGTGCCTGTCGGGGGCATATATTTAAATATTAACATATTACAAATGGGGAAGCCAAGGCTTGTGGAAGGTGTGTGCATTGCATAAGGTCTCAGGGTGATTAGTGGCAGGCATGAGTCTTCAAAAATTTCATTTTCTGATTCTTAATCAAATGAACAGTATTTGTCACCTGAGTTGTAGTCTTTTAATGATGCTACGAGACATGATTTTCTTCGGAATTAGTTTTAAAAAATGCGGGGTGCGAGGGGGGGAAGCACTGCAAAGATACCAAATTAGGAAGCGTATTGTGACCTAAACTCTTAGTTGTTGGGTGAACAGCATTTTGAATAGAGTGAAGTTTAGTTCTGAAGTCTAGGAGATGACAGAGAAATGAAATTCATGTTACCCACAAGTGTGGGCAGGATAAAATCTAAAGCAATAAACAGGGGGCTATTCCTCTGTTCTTAAGAAAATAAAAAGTAAGAAAATTAGAAATGTTCAAGGTGGAGAGAAGAAGGCCTGTCTATTTCCTCTGAGTGGTTTTCCTGTGACAGTCTGTCAGGAAGCCCTTTTCCTGCCAAGGAGAAGGAACTACCCCACTGACCAAAAGGAGGATGCCCCCAGGAGTGGGGAGGTGAGAGCAGCAGAGACAGAAAACAGGAAGGGAACGGAAGCAGCAGATGGCAACAACATAATGTGTGCAAAGTAGGCAAAGACCAAGAGAAAGGACACACATGAGTATTTGTAATGGAGTAGCATAAGAGGAATGTGTTTTATCACTGTAGAAAAAGTCTGTATCTTTCTGATCTCACAAAGAAAAAGAAAACACAGTAGAAGGTGAATAAAGACAGTATGGTGAAGCCATTGGCCGAGGGGATGGCTAGAGAAGGCTTGCCATCTCCTTATATGAAGAAATTCATGGTTGAAATTCAAGTCATATTGTATACCTGTCAATAGTTGGAATGTTTAACTTAACTGTTTGATTCACTGATTGTTATTTACAAGCAAACTCCCTATTTGATAAAGGAACCAATTTAAAAAAACTTGCTGATTATCAGAAATAGGAAAGCTAGGTGTTCTGTTACCCTAATGACTAGGTAAGTGCCCAGGTACTTATCCATGGCTGAGTTTATCCATACCCCTACATACCTGGTAGGATGAGAATCTCATGATTGACATCTCAAAGGCAAGAAAATTGAACACTAAGTGAAGACACAGCCCCATTCTTTCCCCTCTACAAATTTTCCCTGAATGCTTTTCTTCCTTTGTTACAGCAAATATGGATGCTGCTAAGTCCATATACAAGGACATTTGCAATAACAAATTTTAAACCTTTGCTATTGTTATATAAAGTGATCGACTTTACAGATGGCTACTAGTTACAGTAAAAATTATAGCCAAGATTGTTTTCTGCATGCCAGGCTCTGAGATGAGCAGTTTGCTTGCATGATCTTGTTTAATCTTCACCATGGTCTTATAAGGTGTTATTATCCTCATTTTAGAAATGAGACTTAATCATGTGAAACGCTTTGCCTGGCTTCACATTCAGTATAGCTGACCCCAATGCTGTGCTCCTCACGACAGCACATACTGCCTCTCCAGCTCAGATGCTGAAATGTTGATGCTAGATGAACGCAATCAGCACTCCAGGACAAGGGCTAATGGTCCTCACGAAAGACGCTGCATCTAGTCACTAATAAATCCTATTTCTTTAGCTTGTCTTTCTGTAACCTTGACCTTTCCAGAGTCAGGCTTCCTCACCTCAGCTTTGTAGGCATCTTAGTGTCCCATTCTTATTCATAACTAGTCTCTAAGGCACTGCTTAATTCTGTGACCGGAAGGTAGTTGGCATTTAGGGATGCATAGAGGATGAATTAGGAATTATCACAGACATAGGGATGTCTAAGAACAGGGTAGTGTTGCAATGCCATAACTGCTAATTGCTGAGTCATCCTCCATGTGCCAGATGCCTAGTTGGTATTCCTTGTCTTTTGTCTCTTTCATTAGACCCTAGTGCTCTAGTCTCAGCAAACAGATTGTGGTTACCCGACTTCCCCAAGCTCTCTTATACCTCCGTTTCTGCATCCATGCTTCACCTTATGCACTGTGTACCATTTCTGTCTGTATCTCCATAGCCAACTGCTTCTCATCCTTCATGACAGCTCAGGGGTCACCACTCATGTGAATCCTTCCCTTCCTCAGGCGTGTCTAGGTTTGTTCATCTCTAAAGTTCCAGAGCACCCTGAATGCACAACTTTCAGAAGTCTTATCACATTTGTGTTGCTTTACTTGCTTACATGTGTACCTCCTGAACCAATCTTTGGATTCCTCACCGTTTGGGAAAATGTCCTATTCGTCACTGTATCTTCACTGTCTAGCCAGTGCCAGACATATAGTTGGCATTAATGCACATTTATTGAATTAATAATTATAAGCCTAATGACTTGAAACTTTGGATGACAAGAGAAATCTCCATGTATGAATACAGATTACTTAGTAAGAGGAAAATTGTTCCATATTTACAAAGAAGGAAATCTCAGCAGATCCGATTAGAATACCATAGATTACCATGTTAAGGATATTTGTCCAGGTCCTAAAGAGAAATATGTTTTTAGAAATCCTTACTAAATACTACTATGTTAGAAGGCTAACATTTAAAATGAGGAAATGTGATTTCAAATTGATCTGATTCTTCTTTTGATTGTTCAAAGAAACATCGGAAGCACAAATTGCTTTTGGGCAGTATTGTTCTGTAC
>NC_041224.1:158601747-158603159 GCF_002837175.3 Physeter macrocephalus
TTTTTTTGTGGTACGCGGGCCTCTCACTGTTGTGGCCTCTCCCATTGCGGAGCACAGGATCCGGACGCGCAGGCTCAGCGGCCATGGCTCACGGGGCCCAGCCGCTCCGCGGCATGTGGGATCTTCCAGGACTGGGGCACGAACCCGTGTTCCCTGCATCCACAGGCGGACCCTCAACCACTGCGCCACCAGGGAAGCCCCTTTCCTGTATTATTTTTACAGGCCTCTTTAAGCTTCAAACTGATCCTAAAGAGAATGAGGAACATTACTCAGAGCAGAAAAACAAAACAAAAACAAACAACAGCAGCATGGGTGGCTCCTAGGCATGTGGGATCTTCCAGGACCGGGGCACGAACCCGTGTCCCCTGCATCCACAGGCGGACCCTCAACCACTGCGCCACCAGGGAAGCCCCTTTCCTATATTATTTTTACAGGCCTCTTTAAGCTTCAAACTGATCCTAAAGGGAATGAGGAACATTACTCAGAGCAGAAAAACAAAACAAAAACAAACAACAACAGCATGGGTGGCAGTGTTACTTGGTGGGAAGAAAAGAACTTGTGGGTTCAGTTATACCTGCTCTGCTACTCATTAGCCCTTGTCCCTGAGGCAATTTCTCTGAGCCGTCATTATTAGTAGTAATAGCTATAACATCATTTGATGAAGAAGAAAAATAATTGAACGGAAGCCTTGCTCCCAACCATGTGATTTTCATCCCAGCATTTAAACAGGCACCAAAACCCACTGTCACTCCTGTGGCCCTCATGTCTCACAGCTTGGATTGCTCGTTGATCATTTGAACTTGTAACAATAGAAACATCAGTTACCCCAGGCCTCCTGGGTACTTGCCTAACCTTTCTGATTTTTCAAAGGAAATTGCTTCTTTTGTAAAATATTTCACAGGAGACACGACAGGAATCAGTGTTTGAAGAAGCTGAGTGTGCCCAAGATAACTTGCAGGGTTTTAATGTAGCAGCTGGTATAGAATCTTGTGTGACGTGAATTCAGGGCCTTTTCTCTCACTCCAAGTAAGGTCATATTATTAAGAGTGAGGATCCTCATCTACCAAAGTCACAGGGATCAAGGGTTCAGTTTAATGCCAGAGAGGTTACGCTGTCCCTGGTAAAGCTGAGTGGTACAAGTGCCACGCCTTTATGTTTTCCCATGAAGAGATATATACAGAAAAAACAAAAATGTAAATTGACACAGCCACTATGGAGAACAGTATGGAGGTTCCTTAAAACACTGAAAATAGAACTACCATATGACCCAGCAGTCCCACTACTGGGCATATACCCTGAGAAAACCATAATTCAAAAAGAGCCACGTACCAAAATGTTCATTGCAGCTCTGTTTACAATAGCCAGGACATGGATGCAACCGAAGTGTCCATCAACAGATGAATGGATAAAGA
>NC_041224.1:158603825-158606176 GCF_002837175.3 Physeter macrocephalus
GGGTGGGATAGGGAGGGTGGGAGGGAGGGAGACGCAAGAAGGTAGAGATATGGGAACATATGTATATGTATAACTGATTCACTTTGTTGTCAAGGAGAAACTAACACACTATTGTAAAACAGTTATACTCCAATAAAGATGTTAAAAAAAAATAAATAAAGTAATACTGCGTGCTACCCATTGCATGGGTCCCAACTAAAAAAAAAAAAAAAAAAAAAAACAACAAAAATGGGCCAGTGTTTAATGAACATTTATTTTGGGCCACGTAATATTTTCAGTTGTTACATGTATTCTATAATCCCACAATAACTATATGCAGTAGGCAGAACCGTCTATATAATTTGTGGAGCCTAGTGCAAAATGAAAATGTGAACCCCTTGTTAAAAAAGCAGGAAAGAAGCTTTCCCTTTTCTTTAACACTCTGTCTCTCTCTACCTGTGATGGTGTTTTTCTTTTCTTTTTTTAAAATTTGCCATCTGATGTGCTCCCTCAAGCATGAGGATACTCATGGGGTGAGTGCAGACCCTCACAGTCACACAAGAGACTCCACCCCATGGCTCAGCACAAAGGGCAGAAAGTAGCAGCAGTTGTTTCCTGGGTGGAGGTAGAAAAGAGGGTGGACAAGCACTCATCCTGAGGGCCAAGACCATGCATGAATGAAGGCTCCCTTTCAACATCACTTAAAAAAAATTCAAAGATAAATTTTTTTTAGAATTTTATTTATTTTTTTATACAGCAGGTTCTTATTAGTCATCAATTTTATAGACATCAGTGTATACATGTCAATTTCAATCTCCCAATTCATCGCACCCCCACCCCCACCCATTTGTTTTTCTCTTTCTGATTACTTCACTCTGTATGACAGTCTCTAGTTCCATCCACGTCTCAACAAATGACCCAATTTCGTTCTTTTTATGGCTCAGTAATATTCCATTGTATATATGTACCACAACTTCTTTATCCATTCATCTGTCGATGGGCATTTAGGTTGCTTCCGTGTCCTGGCTATTGTAAATAGTGCTCCAATGAACATTGGGGTGCATGTGTCTTTTTGAATTATGGTTTTCTCTGGGTATATGCCCAGTAGTGGGATTGTTAGATGATATGGTAATTCTATTTTTAGTTTTTTAAGGAACCTCCATACTGTGCTCCACAGTGGCTGTATCAATTTACATTCCCACCAACAGTGCAAGAGGGTTCCCCTTTCTCCACACCCCTCCAGCATTTGTTGTTTGTAGATTTTCTGATGATGTCCATTCTAACTGGTGTGAGGTAATACCTCATTGTAGTTTTGATTTGCATTACTCTAAGAATTAGTGATGTTGAGCAGCTTTTCATGTGCTTCTTGGCCATCTGTCTTCTTTGGATAAATATCTGTTTAGGTCTTCTGCCCATTTTTGGATTAGGTTGTTTGTTTTTCTAATATCGAGCTGCATGAGCAGTTTATATATTTTGGAGATTAATCCTTTGTCCGTTGATTCATTTGCAAATACTTTCTCCCATTCTGAGGGTTGTCTTTTCGTCTTGTTTATGGTTCCTTTGCTGTGCAAAAGCTTTAAAGTTTCATTAGGTCCCATTTGTTTATTTTTGTTTTTATTTCCATTACTCTAGGAGGCGGATCAAAAAAGATCGTGCTGGGCTTCCCTGGTGGCGCGGTGGTTGCGCGTCTGCCTGCCGATGCAGGGGAACCGGGTTCGTGCCCCGGTCTGGGGGGATCCCGCATGCCGCAGAGCGGCTGGGCCCGTGGGCCATGGCCACTGGGCCTGTGCGTCCGGAGCCTGTGCTCCGCAACGGGAGAGGCCGCAGCAGAGGGAGGCCCGTGTACCGCAAAAAAAAAAAAAAAAAAAAAAAAGATCGTGCTGTGATTTATGTCAAAGAGTGTTCTTCCTGTGTTTTCCTCTAAGAGGTTTATAGTGTCCGGTCTTACATATAGGTCTTGAAAACATTTTGAGTTTATTATTGTATATGGTGTTAGGGAGTGTTCTAATTTCATTCTTTTACATGTAGCTGTCCAGTTTTCCCAGCACCACTTATTGAAGAGACAGTTTTTTCTCCATCGTATATCCTTGCCTCCTTTGTCATAGATTAGTTGACCATAGGTGTGTGGGTTTATCTCTGGGCTTTCTATCTTGTTCCATTGATCTGTGTTTCTGTTTTTGGGCCAGTACCATATTGTCTTGATTACTGTAGCTTTGTAGTATAGTCTGAAATCAGGGAGTCTGATTCCTCCAGCTCTGTTTTTTTCCCTCAAGACTGCTTTGGCTATTCAGAGTCTTTTGTGTCTCCATACAAATTTTAAGATTTTTTGTTCTAGTTCTGTAAAAAATGCCATTGGTAATTTGATAGGGATT
>NC_041224.1:158608850-158609539 GCF_002837175.3 Physeter macrocephalus
GTGTCCCTAGGTCTGAAGTGAGTCTCTTGTAGACAACATATATATGGGTCTTGTTTTTGAATCCATTCAGCAAGCCTGTGTCTTTGGGTTGGAGCATTTAATCCATTCACATTTAAGGTAATTATTGATATGTGTGTTCCTATGACTATTTTCATAATTGTTTTGGGTTTGTTTTTGTAGGTCCTTTTCTTCTCTTGTGTTTCCCACTTACAGAAGTTCCTTTAGCATTTATTGTAGAGCTGGTTTGGTGGTGCTGAATTCTCTTAGCTTTTGCTTGTCTGTAAAGCTTTTGATTTCTCCATCGAATCTGAATGAGATCCTTGCCGGGTTGAGTAATCTTGGTTGTAGTTTCTTCCCTTTCATCACTTTAAGTATATCATGCCACTTCCTTCTGGCTTGTAGAGTTTCCTCTGAGAAATCAGCTGTTACCTTATGGGAGTTCCCTTGTATGTTATTTGTCGTTTTTCCCTTGCTGCTTTCAATAATTTTTCTTTGTCTTTAATTTTTGCCAATTTGATTACTATGTGTCTCGGCGTGTTTCTCCTTGGGTTTATCCTGTATGGGACTCTGTGCGCTTCCTGGACTTGGGTGGCTATTTCATTTCCCATGTTAGGGAAGTTTTAGACTATAATCTCTTCAAAGATTTTCTCGGGTCCTTTCTCTCTCTTCTCCTTCTGGGACCCCTATAA
>NC_041224.1:158609566-158616496 GCF_002837175.3 Physeter macrocephalus
TTCTGCTATTGATTCCTTCTAGTGTAGTTTTCATTTCAGTTATTGTATTGTTCATCTCTGTTGTTTGTTCCTTAATTCTTCTAGTTCTTTGTTAAACATTTCTTGCATCTTCTCGGTCTTTGCCTCCATTCTTTTTCCGAGGTCCTGGATCATCTTCACTATCATTATTCTGAATTCTTTTTCTGGAAGGTTGCCTGTCTCCACTTCATTTAGTTGTTTTTCTGGGGTTTTATCTTGTTCCTTCATCTGGTACATAGCCCTCTGCCTTTTCATCTTGTCTATCTTTCTATGAATGTGGTTTTTGTTCCACAGGCTGCAGGATTGTAGTTCTTCTTGCTTCTGCTGTCTGCCCTCCCCCACCTTATTTTTGAGCCTCCGATATTTCTTAACTCATATCTTTATTTCATCGGAAAGATCTCCCTTCTCAGATTCTCACACTGAAGCTGCTTTTTGATGTTCAAAGATAAAATTCTTAAGAATTTTAAGACAGCGATTGCCAAGCATTGAGCCCCAGACCAGCAGGGCTCTCTGTGACTCTACTGATTGCATGCCTGTTAAGTTGGCCCTAGAAATAGGTAAAATTATTATTTGAATTTTACAGGCGAGGAAACTTCAATTATCAGAAAGAAGATTTGTTTTTTTGGTGGCATAATTGTCCACCATTTACTTACTGAAACATATTATAGACAACTTGACTTGTTCTAAACTTTGGTAGACTTTTAACAATGCATTTTGTAAGTCCTAATTGCTCCTGGATGTCTTCCCTCATGGCCAAGGACACATTATGAATCTTATTAACTATCCTTTCCGGAGAGGTTTGCACAATGGCATACAACAATGCATCACATTTTCCTGGCCATCAGAAACATGCTTTATTTTGCAGTGTCAGTGTTGAAGGCACTGAAGTTTTTGACATAATTTTGTTAGTAAAAATCAGTTCTCCCAGAGTGGGTGTGATCAGTAATCACACATGCCCTGTTATGATGTCTTCACTTCCCTTTCCTAAGGATTATCTTCCTCTGGTGCCCTGTTGTGAATGGAAGGTCAAACTACGAGTCCAGTTTTACTGAACTTCAGCCTTTAAAAGCCTAAATTACCATTTCATTGCTCTGGTGGAGCATCAGTAACTAGGAAACAGAATTTGGAGTTTATCACACTAATGTACCATTGCTGCAGAAATCCCTTGGACTAAGTAAGAAGGAAAAAAGAGAAACATTCTAGAAATAATTGACTCTTCACTATCTTTAGAATGATGCTGCCAGTGCCTTTGTTTCTAATTTGTTATTCTCTATTCACTTTTACCTAATCTAAGATGAATCAAGTAAATCCCCTTCAAAGGGAATGGATGATGAAAAAAACTATTGGGTCCCATCAGAATATTTTAAAGGAAAAGCTTTGTCTTTTCCAACAAGTACCATAGAATCTTTGGAACAGAATAAGAGCAAATTGGTTTCGAGTTAATGAAGGTGAAACACTTGCTGTGGCTATTATGTCTGCCATTCATAAGGGCCACCAGGCCATGCCATTTTTCACTGTCTTTCTGGAAAGAATAATTTATGTAGGCTTCCACTGAGCAGCTGGCTTGCCTTGCCCCTGTCTTCCCTGTGTTTTGGGGCACTGCGGTGGGAGCTGACATGCTGAGTTATCTGGCTATCTCAGCCTCAGGCTAGCTCTTACCCAAAACAGTGTCGGGGAAAAGACAACATCCCATCAGGGATGTAAGCTAGATTTCTTATAGCATTTGTACTCATGGAAGAGCATTTCCTCATACCTGCAGTTTCCTTTGTTCTATGTAACAATATACTTAGTTGTATCTGATATTATTGTCACCACCTTTGAAGACACATATTCACTCTCCTGGGAGTAGTAATATCCTTCCACTCAAATTGTTTTGTACCAGGGAACTGGTTTACTCAGTCCCTCTGTATCCAAGACTGATGGTTTATTGCACAGTTACCTGCAAGCAGCAAGTGTTTATTGATGAGGATTTCATCAGTTTTTAATGTGATTATATGTTGGTTTCGCTTTCCCTTCTAAATTACCACTTAATTTATTGTTCAATTATTATTGATACAAGTGCTATCAGTGAGTAATTCTGTTGATGGCAAGTTCCATGTTTGGGATGCAGGTTAACTTTCAAACTCACTCTCTTTTGGAGAGAATCTTGCTTCAACTAAAAATAATGAAGCTCTTCCTTAAATATTTGTCTCACAAATTAGAGTCTTTGGCATTGAATAAACTTCACCTCTGAATATTTCCATCAAGACTTAGAAACATGGTGGTCTACTCTAAAAGGTCTAGACAGAGGTTGGCTAACTTTTTTCAATAAATGACCAGATAGTGAATATTTTAAGCTTGTGAGCCATGTAGTCTCTGTCACAACAACTCAGTTCTCTGTCACAACTCCATTTTGCCCATGAAGTACAAAGGCTACCATAGATGATGTGTAAGCTAATGGGCAAGGCTGAGTACCAGTAAAACTTTATTTACTAAAAGAAGCAGCAGGCCAGATTTGGCCTGAGGACCATAATTTGCCAGTCCCTGGACTAGAACCAAAAGAGAGGTACGTTTGTAGAAATTATGTTTGGGAAGTAGACTAAACTCTCTGGGATTCCAAACGATAGGGCAAATGGAAGTTTGTAAAACTATTCATTTAAAGCAATTTTTATTCTAGATGCTGGTAATGCAGTGCTAAACAAGACCAAGGCTGCCCAGTCTCACGAGGTTGGCATGCTGTTTGAGTTGTTTGTGAACATATAAATACCTAAGTGAGCTCAGATAGAGTGCCAAATGCAGTGAATAACATTATATAGAATAAAGTACATGCCTAGAAGTGGGAGGAAGTACACCTTTAGGTAGGACCATCCTGGAAGCCTTTCTGAGAAAATGATATTTGAGCTTTGGACGTTTGAAACTTGAATGATGAGAAGGATTCAGTCTTGGGAAGGTTTAGGAAAAGAGCATTCTGTGCAGAGACATTCACAGAAGTCAAGGGCTTATGAAAGGAATATATTTGGCTTGAGGAACAGGAAGACATCATTGTGATTAAACTGTAGCAGGTGGGGGAGAGGGAAAAGGACTGTATGTCTCTATCTTAAACTGTCCCGATTAGACTGACCAATAATCACAATTTTGTGAGTTAAGGAACTCACCTTGTGATTCACAGCCATCCTTTGTTTGATTCTTGTTTATTCCCTTGGGGAGACAGATTCACAGGTACATAGAGTAAGTGTTCATTGTCAGAGTATACTTTTTAAAAATTCTAATCCACGATTCTTAAATTAGAAGCAAGCCAGTGCTTCAGTTGAGAAATAGTTAAATCAACATTTGAACCATGTTTAAAGAAATGATGAAACCAGGACATTAGAGGTAAGACTTGTGGGGTTAAGAAACTGTGCATCAGACTCATAGGTCTAATTATTTGGGCAATATAGAGGATTTCACAGTAGTCAATGATCTTTGCGTAATTGGGTAAAACAGCTCAACCATTGGTAGTTTCAGTACGCATGCCTAGATGCTCCAAAATCACCAGCTGATTGGATACTGTAGACTGGAAAAAACCTTATCCTACCCTAAAATAATCAAATCAGTTTGTTTCACAGAAAATAGTGCATCTGCTCTTGTACTATATAGTAATTTTGTGAAACTTTGGAAAAAATTATTTTTAATCCATTATTGTTTGGGGCTGTGAAAACACTTATCTAAGGAGAATTGCTTGTATCTAAATAAAATGATTTGACTCAAAATCAAGTCCTTTGGCTCAGTTAAATAGAATTTGAGGAAATAGTTCTAAAAGAATTAAGGCCAGCTCAGGGAAGTTAGAGTGTCTTGCCTTGAAAAACAAGTTAGTTTTCTAGGCAATGGTGTTTGATAACAGTGCTTCAGATGAATGCTAAAGAATTCTACATTCTGATAAGAATTACTAGAAGAGACTAACACAATGAGCAGTAACCTATTACAATTTCAGACAGCCAGAGGGAGAAGTCATTCTGAATTAATGAAAGAGTATATCATGGATTTTTTTAAGAAATAAAATTGCTTTAAAAAACATGCAGTAACTAGACCAAGATATGTGTGTGTGTTGTATACCTTCATCCCAATAAATGATCTTAAAGAATACATCAGCCTGACTTATTACTGCCATTTCAGTTAATTGAAATATTTCTTCCAAGTTACTTGTAGCATGCTTAAAATTATTTTATTTTTGTAAGAAGGCAAATAGGCTCAGCAAAATTGGTTTAATATCTTAATTTGCTTCACATACCTATTTTTATGGATACTGTAAAGGTACATGTTAACCTAGATTCTGCCGCAAATTCTAAATTTTTGTTTGATTCTGAATTAATAAGTTTTATTGAAGGTAGAAGTGTAAATGCAGCATCTCTGCTAACATAATATAGGATTTCCCAAAGTTAATTGGTCAAGAGAATGAAGGTAAGAGATAATATTTTGTAACATGGGATTCTTTTTCTACCTTGTCTTTAACACAAAATATTAAAGGAATTAAAAAAAATTTTTTTAATTTAAATCAGGCTTAATATACTCACTTTTTCCTGGTGTCTCACATGTGTAACTAGAATAATACACATGCCGGGGAGCAATAAAGAAAATTATTTAACAAGAAAATGTATTTGGAATTTCCAGTTAATTTTTTCCTTTTTCTACAAAGTTATAATGTATTCCTTTAAACGTACTGAATCTCTTCCCTGGGAGTTGGCAGCAGCAACTGTTATAAAGGGAACATTTTTGAAATATGGATCTTAATCACATCTAGTGCCATATCCATCAGAGTTTCCATTTTATATGGCACATCCAACTTCTTTCATCTGACAAACATGAAATAATGCTACTTTAGCCATCTATGGGAGTTTTATGGAGTATCATCAAATGCTTAGCAAATATTTAAAACATTTCACGTGTTCTTACAACCAGGGATCACATATTGAAGAGTGGTTCCTGGTTTGGGAACTTTAACGTAATGAAAAAGTGAGAAATATACATGACATGGAAGTAGAATAAGCTGATAACTTTACCAAGTTGCTTGATACTCTTTATAGAAAAGATAGTAGAAATATTATTTTTCCTCTAAACCATTTGTCATGGCAAGGGCATGCGACTACTCTTGTGGCTAAAGCTGGAGATTAGGCTTAGCCTTTTGGTTTCCAAACTATAGCATGCAGATATCAGAAAATGGATAAAGCAAGCCACAATTCTCACTGCAAATGGACAGGACAATAACATGTTCAATTATTTACAGTTTTAGCAGAGTTTTCATGGGTGAATATCAACATCTCTTCCTGCATTTCCTGAAAGGTCCTGTGGTTTGGAATGCTAACATCTTCACAATTCACTTTCTCTTATGCTTTAGTAATAGTGAGCAAAAAATAATGTAATTATCATTCACATTTTACATTTGATTGTTTCATAAATAGTGGAACCATCACTTACGTGGGTAAAATTGTTCTGTTTCATTCTTGGCTTTTGTTCAGAATTACATATGAAATTGTTTTTCTGCAACGTAGCTTTCCACTTACCTTGGCCTTCAAATGAGAAATTCTTTAAAAAAGTGTGTGTGTGTGTGTGTGTGTGTGTGTGTGTGTGTGTGTGTGTGTGTGTGTATTTTAGAAAATTGTTTTTAACTCAAAGGATACTTAGCTTTGGGTCCTGGATCAAAAACCATTATCAGGTGTTCCAGTTGCATATAATTACACCTGTCAAACAGCTAATGAAGGCTGATTCAGGAAGTCCACACAAGGCCTTGACACAATCAGCTGCTCTGTTGAGTTGTTCTTGCTGTGAATATATGATCCTTCCAGATTCCAGGTGTTACTACTTAGCTGGATGTTTCACTTTATAAGGAGGCAGTCATTCGTGAAAAACAGCTATAATTACACAGCATTCAGGTATTTCAGAATTAAACTAACAGCTGATTATAACATGGTACATGGCATGAGAATTTGCAACTAGGCTAAGTAGGAAGGAGGCTATACCTTAGTCTTTGTTCCCCTTTTGCCATTGCTTTGGACGAGTCCTCCCCGTGCCTTGATGTCCATCAGTGGTCAATACCAGCCTACTTCCCCGAGGGAAAAGAGAGGAGGAGAATGAGAGCATTAATGGATAAACGAAAGCACCTAGACCAAAGGCAGGCACTACTGTAAGCAAAAGGCATCTCCTTGGACGTTTTCCCCCAACTTTTGAAAACCAGTGGATCTCAGATGTGGTTTAAATAATGTGATGTTAAATGCTGGGATCAGAGAAAACTGAGTGTTCTTATCAGTAGCCCCGTGACTCAGAGATTTCAGTCCTTTAGAGGACTAATCTTGTTATGTAGAACTTTGAAAAGGAGCCCACGTATCAGTTGGAAAGTGATTTTATTGAATCTGCACCAGGCACTGTGTAAGGATACAAGAGTTGTAGTCATCTCCAGGTCCTGATCACGTGGAATTTACAATTTAGTTTCATATGCTGAAATAACTCCCTGGGGAAGAGATTAAAATGTTGTCCCTGAAGGTTTGTAACCAAGGGGTTGGAAATGTACTTCTGTAAGGCTGATCCGCCCCCAGGCCCCCATCCCTGAACCCCACGCTGTGGGAGAGCTGCTAAGCTAAAAATGGCTGTGTCGCTGTTCATTTCTCTGCTGTTCTCTCTTTTTTTTAACATCTTTATTGGAGTATAATTGCTTTACAGTGGTGTGTTAGTTTCCGCTTTACAACAAAGTGAATCAGCTATACGTATACATATATCTCCATATCTCCTCCCTCTTGCGTCTCCCTCCCACCCTCCCTATCCCACCCCTCTAGGTGGTCACAAACCACCGAGCTGATCTCCCTGTGCTATGCGGCTGCTTCCCACTAGCTAGCTATTTTACGTTTGGTAGTGTATATATGTCCATGCCACTCTCTTTGTCCCAGCTTACCCTTCCCCCTCCCC
>NC_041224.1:158618553-158665448 GCF_002837175.3 Physeter macrocephalus
AGTTCCCTCTATGCCTACTTTCTGCAGGGTTTTTATCATAAATGGGTGTTGAATTTTGTCGAAAGCTTTCTCTGCGTCTATTGAGATGGTCATATGGTTTTTCTCCTTCAGTTTGTGAATATGGTGTATCACGTTGATTGATTTGCATATATTGAAGAATCCTTGCATTCCTGGGATAAACCCCACTTGATCATGATGTATGATCCTTTTAATGTGCTGTTGGATTCTGTTTGTGTGCTGTTCTCTTGTTTCTGTAGTTTGGTAACTAAAATGATTTATTTTAATACTCTTTAGCAAATTCTGCAATTAGTATACTATAAATCGTTCAGTGCTCCTGGTTATCTCATTTTTCATTTTTTGCCTAAGACCTCATGCCTTTTGAGTGACCTCTCCCTTCAGTGACCCTTGGAGCTCCAGTCTCACTAGCCTATACATGTCAGGAAGCTTCCAAGATTTCCAGTCTTGCAAAGCTTATGTAACAATCATTTTCATGGTTTCCTAGCACCATTTCTATGGGGATCGTAGTGTGTCCATCTATCCTTTAGGTACAGCTAGATGGGCATTTCTTGGCCTGAACAGTTGTCTTTGTTCCCTTATGTAATCTAAGAAATTCGAGCGATTCTTTTCACTTACTGTTTTTCTTAGTGTATTTTAATAAGAAAAGCATCAAAGCACCTTGGTCAAGAGGAGGAATCTTGGGTCAGGAAAACTTATAGACATACTTGGAATGAGCATTTGAGAAAGACTAAAAGATTTTGAGTTATCAGGGTAAAAGAAAGCTATTTCAGATGGTAGGGAGTGGCCTTCAAAATCTGTAAAAAAAAAAAATGCAAACATTAAAGATTTACTGTGTTTCAGGCACTGCGGCCAACACTTTATGTTCATTTTCTCATTTAATCCTCTTAACAACACTGCCAAGGAGGTTTTATCATTCCTCTTTGAGGTGAGGAAACAAGTGTATTCAATAATATTCATCCAATATTTATTGAGTGCCCATATTTCTAAGAGCTGATAATGTAGCTCTGAACAAGACAGCTCGTATTTTAGAGAAGGGAGATAGGCAATTAGCAAGTCAACAAATAAATAGCATAATTTTTCTGGGGCAGTATGTCATGAAAAAAGTCAGATGAGGCAACGGCATTCCTTATGAGTCGGGGTAGGAGGGTGGTCAGGAAGACCTCCCCAGCAGGGGCCACTGATCTGAAGCCTGAATAAAGAGCAGGAGGCCGCCTTGTGGGCGTCTAGGGAGAAGGGTCCAGGCAGAGGGTCTTGCGAATGTGGGAACACAGTAGGTGTGTTTGCAGGATAGAAAGAAAGCATATGAGGCTGAAGAGTGAACAGGTGAAGGCAGATGGTAAGAAAAGAGACATGGGCCATGCAAGGGTCTTGCAGGTCAAGGCAAGGAGTTTGGATCTTATTCAAAGGATCCTTTGCATAAGGATCTTCTTCAAAGAGGAACAGGAAGCTTTGGGGATGTTTAAGGAGATGAGTGATGTGATTCAATTTACATGTTCTAGTGTTCTCTCAAGACTTTGAGTAGTTTGTTCAAGGGGAGACAGGTACAGAGGAAAGAGGGAGGGGGTCAGATTGCTCATCTGGACCTCAAACCCAGGCCCTTCTGCCTTCAGCACCCTTCCCAGCATGCTGTACTGTTCTACTTCATTGTTAGCAAGAGACTGAAAAGAAAGAATGTAGACAATGATAAAGGGGAAAACCAGACTCTAAACATTAAATCCAAAGCTTCCATTATTTTAAGAAAATGTAACAGGGCTGTTAGTGCCAACTCCTGGGCCTCTGGGAGTCAGCTCGCCTTTGAGTGCTGGGTCCTTGTGTCCCTTGCTGTGTGGATCTTCAACCCCTGTGACCAGGTCACAGAGGGGAGGCTCCTGTCTAAACATTCCACTAAGAGGAGCAAAGCTTCGCTTCCGAGTCTTCGGGTACAAGCGGGGGAGTTGGTTTGGGTCTGCTGAAACTCTGTTGCTGAATTTTGTCTTCCTTCTGGCTCATAACCGACTATCTAGCCACTCTGTGCTCACCAGCACATACTAAGCACAAAGAACAGCAAGCTTTGGAAGGTTAAGGGGCAACATGTCCATTGCACTCTTTGCCCTGCTAAATCGAGAACCCCATACAGCGTGTGGTGGGTGTGGAGGAGAGAATGCTCCTTAAGAATTTTTTATTTTGTTTTGCAGCCTCCCCTCCCCAACTCGCCTCCTCCCACCCACCCCCAGTCCATCTGTGAAGCCTGAATTCTTACACAGGCTATCTGTCTACAGACGCCCCAGCCTTAATCACGTCCTCTGTATTGTGTATGGCTCCTGAATCTATCTACTTATGTCTGTTGTTTACCAGTTCCCTTCAGCTGTCTGCTCTTTATCATATTATTGATCAGTCACTCCTGGGTGTCTCAGGTTGGGGAAAAGAGAGAGAGGAGGGCTGGAAAAGGAAAGCAGGAAGAGAGTATAGCAGAGGACTATCAGTTAAGAAGGTTCCAAAAATAGCTCAGCCAGGCTGATGATAGCTCTGCTTACAGCTGCCCGTACGGGATTTATGCACTTTGCTGAGATTCTCTGCTGAAATGTATTCCACCAGCTGCTCTTGCAGTTGGTGGTAGCTGGTGCTGACAGCAGTGGGCCGGCCACACCTTCAGAGAAGGAGGAAGCAATAGGTTGGGGGCACGTGACAGGCTCCCACACAGGGAGATGAGGTTTGTCATAGCCTGTTAGAACTCCCAGGCATCTGTGTTCTTTTTAAAGTATGACCTGGGCACTTGATAGCCAGTTTTTTTCTTCCCCCCAATCTTTTTTAATGAGTTGGAGAGATGAGTTGTAAAAAAACGGTTATATTTCCCACTCACTGTATGTTGGTGCTGACAGCAGTGGGCCGGCCACACCTTCAGAGAAGGAGGAAGCAATAGGTTGGGGGCACGTGACAGGCTCCCACACAGGGAGATGAGGTTTGTCATAGCCTGTTAGAACTCCCAGGCATCTGTGTTCTTTTTAAAGTATGACCTGGGCACTTGATAGCCAGTTTTTTTCTTCCCCCCAATCTTTTTTAATGAGTTGGAGAGATGAGTTGTAAAAAAACGGTTATATTTCCCACCCACTGTATGTCTGTCTATTATTTCGTTGTTGTTGCTACAGTTTATTGTATACATAGACTTTGTTCTGTGTTGCACTTTCTGTTGGGAGATTGAGCTACACAAAGCACTCAACCTTGTATTTGGTCTTATCCAGGGCCTTCATTTACCAAGGAACCTCTGCACAACTACTGGGTCTAATAGTGCAGTAAAACTAAGTGCAACTTTTATAAAGGGCCCTGCCCCTCAAATATGCTAAGGCTGTAGCATGTAGAAAATGCAGTGTGTCTCACCTTAATCTGATCTAGAAACATGACCCCTTCTCAGAATGAAATGATCTTTCACGGGCTCTCAGAATTTTGTACTCGTTTCCCTCCAGCCACTATACTTTTTTTTTTTTTTTTTTTTTTTACGGTACACGGGCCTCTCACTGCTGTGGCCTCTCTCGTTGCGGAGCACAGGCTCCGGACGCGCAGGCGCAGCGGCCGTGGCTCACGGGCCCAGCCGCTCCGTGACATACGGGATCCTCCCGGACCAGGGCACGAACCCGTGTCCCCTGCATTGGCAGACGGACTCTCAACCACTGGGCCACCAGGGAAGCCCAGCCACTATACTTTAAATTCTAGTTTTTTGCATCCAAGATCTCCCCTGAGCACTATAGGGTAGGGGCGCCCCTGTAATTTGCTATACTTGTGGTCTTGCTCTGACACACAGCACACCCTAAACCAGTTTTTAAGCTCTCTTGTAAAATTTGGCTACTTCATCCAAAGTCTCTAAGTGTTAAAATTGTATGCACTTGAAAAAGTTAAGATGTTTAAATTTTCCAGACCAGGGAGTCTTAGGAAACAGGCAAGATACAAAATAAAAGGAAAAAAGGAAAGAGTGCGTTACTTATTCTATTATGATATGGCGGGGAGAGGGGAGAAAACAGCTTTCTCCTTACAAATTCCAGCTTCTGCTGCTGCCCTGAATATAAATACTGTTATTCAAAAGGCTTTTGCCTACTTCTTGGTAGGCTATTCAGTGACGTATAAGATATGAAGAGCAGTTTTACTGCGTACGTGAGGGGCTGGTTAAAATGTGTTTTCCTCCTACCCAGGCTCTGAACATCTGATTCACTAAGTCAAGATGGGGCCAAGAATCTGCATTTTAATAAGCATGCTCAGTGATTCTGATGTAGGTTGCCTGGTGACTACCATTAGAGAACCCTAGTCTAAATTTTGATAGAATTTTTTTCACAAGTGAGGGCTATAATTTGGAACCCTTGAGAAGAGAGGAAATTGAGGGAAAATAAATCAGCATCATCTGTGTTTTCCGTGATAGTTTAGAGGGCTCCAGTATTAGTTTATTTCATGACATGTATTTTGTTTTGATTTGTTGCAAAATTACTGCCTTTTTATGTATATTCCATGTCAAGGTGTGAATGGGACCATTTCCATTAGTGGAAAGGCTTTCAGCATTAGCAAAAAGCAGGGAGAAAATAACTGTGATGGAGGAGAGTTAGGGCTGAAGTCCTACAGTGTGTCCAGGAGGCTGTTTCCTTGTTGCAACCCAGGTTAGAGACACCTTTGCTTCCTTGGTGCAGACAGAGTCCCCTGCTCCCTCCCCTGAAGTCTGTCTGGATTCAGTGAGGTCCGTGTTCAAGTTCATTTAACCTACATCGCCACCTACTGTCCACCTCCATCCCCATCTAAGAAACTTTTGCTCGGGGTTGGGTGGAGATGAGGTGTGAGAGGCTGTACCTTGAGTGCAGGGGGCAACTGCGAATGCACCCCTGTGGACCCCCGTTTAGGATGCCTGATTTACAATGGTTTATTCAGAATTATAGCAGTTCTATCCTTATTTCTAAGGTCTCCCTTGATTTCAATCCAGAAGCAAATTTGGGGTTAGGAATATCAGCCAATCTCTGATGGAAACAAAAACAAACCTCTCCCCACCTGAGAGAGGGCCCAAGGCCCTCTTTCTTGGCTTTAAAATTTTTATTGATTTGGGAATTTAGTGTTAGCTCCAACTGTGAATAATGGCCACTTTGGGCCTTTTGAGTGCTCCTGGCAGTTGCCAAGCTAATTTATGGAAGGAAATCTGAAAATGCTTTGCCCTAGTCCTTTGTTTCTTCATTTTGGTGGATTTCTTTTTTCTCTCCTTGAGATTGTTTCCTACTTAAGTCGAGCAGGGAATACTCTCATAGAGCACCCTTCTCTGATTCGCTTAGAAAGAGCAAGTGTCCTTTGAGAAATTCCTACTGCTGGTTGTTGGCCCTTTGCTCCTGTCCTGGCATCTCTAGAGCTGGAGATGGAAGTCATCCTATGGGTTTCTCTTGTCTTATGCTTTGGCTGTTCTCTTCCATGTGTTTGTTCTTCACTTAATCTTGTATTGAAATCCATCCGTTATCTGAGCTTCCATCTTTAGTGAAGACCCACTTTTGCATGTTATGTCCTAGAGTAATATTCCAGAAAACAGATATTTGCATAGATGTAAAATCTTATTTTTATAATCTTTAGACTTAGGTTGGGTTAACCAGCATCTTCTCGGGTAGATTTCTTGGAACCTAAGGCAGAATATCTGTATTTGAAGTGCAGGGAAGGCTAAATAGAGTTTTCTTTGAGCTATCTTAGATATAGAATAATGTTAGGTATTGATTAGAATTAGTGACATAGGTTAGATGTTTGATATTTGGTATCAGATGCAGAGCTATTACCAAGGAGAATAAAATAGGACTAGCACAGCTCCTTTCTCTTTTCCCCTAAACCTCTACTATCTAGGATTATAATAGAGGTTTCATAACCAAGAACAAAGTCTTTAACTCTCTTTGTTCCTCTAGCAAATTTTCTTCTGTTAAAAAAAAGTCATTAAAGTATCTCTCTATTTTAGAAGTTCTTCATAAAGGCTATCTTAAACCATGCTATGCTTTTGGATCATTATAAGATTAATTAAAAGAATTTTTTATAGGCTAACAGCCTTACTTAAAAATATTACTTCATTCTTGTAACATGAATTCTTTTTTTTTTTTTTTTTTTTTTCCCTGCGGTACGCGGGCCTCTCACTGTTGTGGCCTCTCCCATTGCGGAGCACAGGCTCCGGACGCGCAGGCTCAGCGGCCATGGCTCACGGGCCCAGCCGCTCCGCGGCATGTGGGATCTTCCCGGACCGGGACACGAACCCGTGTCCCCTGCATCGGCAGGCGGACTCTCAACCACTGCGCCACCAGGGAAGCCCCAACATGAATTCTTATAGACCTCTTTATCGTCTAGGAGAATGTGGATGCATTGCTATTCCTGATAACTATATTTATAATGGGGAATTGGTTTCATACTATCAAATCATATATTAAATGCATATTATATACATATTAAATTATAATATTAATATTAGTTTTCTATATAGCTATTATTTATATAGCACTTGCTGTCTACCAGGCCTTTGGACTATGCTGTTGCATCCATTATTTTACTTAACTCTCAAAATAACAATGAGAGGTCAGTACTATTCTTTCCATTTTACAGATGAGGAAATTGAGACGCATAGAGACTGACTTGGCCAGCAACACACACTTTGTAAATGGAAGAAAATGAACTTGCATCTAGGGTTCTCCTCCCAAAGCTCACATTCTTAAACTTCTGGCTCAAATTCATCTAGCGTTAAGTCGCTCTTTAATTCACAAGTTTATCTCTGCTCATTTTCAAGAGTGGTGTTGTTGAATTTTTTCTCCTTCAAAGTTTCGGCAACAAAATAGCTCTGTTTGAAGATTTCAGTCTTGATTTACAGCCTTTTATTCTTTGGGAAGGATAGAGGGACTGCAGCTGCCAGGGTGAGCAGGATGGATGAGTCATTGTTGAGGGAAGAGGGCTGCTTCCCCGCTGCATAACACCCTTCATGTTTCCAGTTGTGGGCCCCTTGCTCTGGTCATCGTAAGGCATTTGCCTGTCCCTGCAGGAGGGGGAACGTCTACTCCTTTTGTGTGTTTCTGTCCAGCCCCTCCTGTGCATTCAGTAAGACCTGGCTCTTTGGGGCTAGGGGTCTCCAAAGTTAACAAGGAAGTCCACATTCTCCACTTCCTCAGTACAGCCCTGTGGCAGTCCTTCTTGTATATAAGGTCCTGGAAACCACAGAGCTTGTTACCTCTAGAAATTGCATTGACCTGTGCATTGCTCTTCTCTTTCTAGAAAGAGCGATCACAGTTCCCAAACCTTTAGCCAACACTTGCAATAGAGGAGCTGAGTTTTTTGAAAAAATTCCCTAACCCAGATGTTCCCAGACCTGAATCATCATGAAAAACATGGAGCCTTTGGGGGGAAGAAATAAAAGATCCTCAGGATCCAGAAATGTTATTTTTCATCAGTGCCTCTGGGAGGATATGACACTCGATCTGTGTTAGGTTCACAGTCTCATCAAATTCTAAGTTTTTCCAGGAAGAGAGTAAAGGAAGACTTTTGTCTTTCTTGGCTGAAGGGTTAAGGCTTAATTCCTCCCTCTGCTTTTGGGACTGTCTTAGCCACACTCCAATTCAGGGGAGAGCTCCTTTTAAGTGGGTGCTACCAACGAATGTGCCGTTCAGTCGGGATTCTGGCCAGGAGTTGTCCAAGGACAGGCTGCCAGATCCACACTGGAAAAAGCCTCAGAGAAGCAGGACATGGGTTAAGCCAAAAGATACGAAGCTTATGGGCGTGCTGTACTCCATACCCTCCGCTAGCTCCGTTCATTTAATGGCTGTTTGATGAGTACTGTGTGGGTCCGGGAAAGTAGTGGGTGCTAGAGATTCAATGGCGAGCAGACAGACATCGCTCTTCCTTCGTGTAGCTTACTAGCTAGTGTAGAGACAGACACTAAACAAACATCCTGGTGCACAGTGAAGAACTTAACTTCCTAAGTGCCATGAAGGGGAATTTCAGTGTGCAAAGGTGTACGGCCAGAAGGCCTGTCCTATTCTGGGCTGGCTGTGGTGTGTCAAGGAGGGTTTCCTGAGCAGGTGACATTTGAGCAGATCTTAGAACGATGAGCCGGGGTTAGCTAGCCGAGTGAGGGGGCATGAAGAGGCCCTTCAAAGAGCACAAAGTGAATGTGGCTGAGGCCAAGTGAGGGAGGGGTAGAGCGGCAGCAGGTAAGGCTGGAGAGGAGGGGAGGTCAGAGCATGTGGGCCCTGGTCAGTCATGGTAAGCATTTTGCAACTGAGCTCCCGTCCTTTCACCTTGCACCTTGATGCGGCCAAGTCCGCAGGCTTCTCCTCACCTTTTTCTGCTTCTCATCTGTTTGTGCTGGTCACCTGAGCCTCTCACTCATCCATAGCCTCACCTGGAGCGAAGGAAGTGCTGGCAGGCAGTGAGCGTAGACCCGACCGTGGGCTGTATGCCGGCTCTGCAGACCATTCTTGGAGTAAGCAAAGGGGTGCAGGTGAAAAGCGTCTTCTCTGTGGGCTGTGCACATTGTCGCACCCACCCCGATGCTCGCCGTCCTCCCTGCCCACCTCTCCTCTCCCCTTTAATCTGTCCAAGGCAGGCTGACCAGCCTTGCCACTCTGGCCACTGATTCGCCCAGATGAAGCAAGCAGGATCTCATGTCTTATGACGTTGGAGGGTTCTGCAGGAATGAAGAGAGAACCCCCGCTCTGCACGCATAGACACCACTCAGCCAGCTTCTGCTTCTCTGAGACGTGCAAATAGTCTCTAAGTGTTTTTATGCATCAGTGCTCCGATAAGGGAAACTTGTATAAAGACTAATTGTTTTCATGCTTCCTTTATAGAACATGAACACATTTGAGTTTTTGTTTCTCGTTCTGGAACATTAATGCAAGGCTTGGGAATATCAGCTTTACAGTTTCGTTTTTCTATTCCCAGAATAGGTTTAAAACAGAGAGCAACATGCCTACCTACATGCCTTCTTCAGTGACAGTTGTTTTAAAAATACATAGCTTTCTTCTAAGAGAGCTATTAAGTAGCGAGAAAGTCAGTGAGAATGGACATTCAGGGATTATCATGAAGATAGCTTTAGGGTCGGCACTGTCATTGCCATTGTCAAAGCGGCATTTATTAAATGCTAAATCCTGTTTCGTATTGCTGCTATAAAGAAAATTACAAAGTCATAGTCTTTATCCTGGGAAAATTTCAAGCTATGAGACAGCCTTGATTTATAAATATTTGAAAAGGGCATAAAGGTAACAAGAACCAAAACAAGAGATTGCAAAAGGTTGGATCAATAGATAAATGGACTTCAGGTATTTATATTACTTATACATCGAAGGTCACAACCAGTCTGGGTTGCTATTTGGTTAGTCAGGACAGGGTGGCTTGTGCTGTGGTAACAAACTCCATACCTAGTAGCGTAACACATGGAGCTTATTTCTCACTCCATACTTCATATTCATCACAGCATGCCAGGGGCTCTGCTTTGTGTCATCACTCTTCAGGGAGCTAGGCTGACGGGCCCTTCACCATCGGGAATGTTGCTGGTTCCCCTGGAAAAAGGGAGGAAATAAGGGCTATTGTGACTGGCATTGAAATGTTTCTGTGTGCCCAGAAGTGACACTTTACTTCCACATACATTCCGTTAGCTCAGGCAAATCACGTGGTGATATGTAGCTTCCAAGGCAGCAAGAAAGTACAGTCCTCCTTTAGGAGTAAAACCAGAATGTTGATGAACAATGAGAAACTTCTGGTCAAATTTAATAATTACTCTAGCCACAGTAATTGATCAATCAGCCTATCAGATGATAATAACACTACGACTTATCAGTAATGGAACACTTCCTATGTACCAGCATCTTTGTTGAACAATTCACATACATTATTACATCTAATGCTTTACCAGCCTCTCAGGTGGGTTGTATTATTACCTCTTGTTTTCCACACGATAAAATTAAAACTGGGAGTCTTTAAGTAACTTGCCTAAGGTTACACAGCTAGTATTTAACAGAGCTGGGATTCAAACCTACTTCCTCCTAATTTGAGAGTCTGAGCATTTCTCCAAGATTCCTATCATGTAAGCGAAGTCTCTCGACTTCCTTTGCTAGTGCTGGAAGGAACAGAGTAAAGTGATTTCTGACCTGGTTACTTAGAATTGCTAAAACATGTCTCTGCTTTGCTAAAAAGCACCTCTGGCTTTGTTGGTCTTTAGAACCAAATGGATTATTTTTCTTTTTGTAAACTCTTCTCAGCCCTGTTCTGCTTAGCTTCCTGTTTTTATGGTTGGTAAGATAATTCTTCCTTCACATGAGTTCCTTGAGAATTGACTTCCCAGGAACTTTCACGTTTTTCTAGCATCTAGGATTACTAGGGCTTAGAACATCCTGTGATCACCAAGACACGGTTAGGGAAGGCTCGTAGTTGAAGAATTCTTAGAAAACGTAGTCACTTTTTAAAAATTCACTTATAAGTATGTTCCCCCAAATCGCTTGTTTTCAATTCTGTTTTAGTTGTCTCCTATTTGTGAATTAAGTCTCTCCCTTTTGTTTTAGAACATTTTATTAGTTCATTATTTTCTTTTCCATTATCTCTCCAGTGTCTAGCAAAATGCCTGGCACATGTATCTTAAAAATGAAAGAAAGAATCAATGAACTGGTGGATTTCATGTTCAGCGTTCAGGTTCTTCTCCAACTGCTCTTCCCTGATTATCTCCTTCACCAGTGTTTGGACAGGTAGCCACTCTGCTCTTAATTATTCTGTTGTTTACTGCCTGTATGATTTTGATAAATTTTGTAACCTGTTCTCTCACCTATAAAATGGGGATAATGGTGTGCCTGCCTCTTAGACTTGTGTAGTGAGTATTAAATAGTTTCATGCTACAAAGAGCTTGGAATATTACCTGACACAGAGAAAGTACAATAATGGTCTCTTTACCCTTTGTCTTGGGAGTCAAAATTGTCATTCAGATTTCACTTTTCAGGTTCTTTCTTATACTGCCTTATACCTAAAATTTCATGTCCTTTCTATACGAATTCATCACAAGGAGTTTAATTGTATTATTGTCATAGAGTTAGTTAGTTACTCCTTTTAATCCAGTCATTTATAATCTGTTCAGGTTATTTCCCCAGAGAGTGATATTTGTGTGAGACATTCATTCTTTTTTGGCTTAAATATTATTTATTGAGACACGATGGGCTTGATTATTTTGGCAGCATACTCATTCATTGATTGATTCCTTTATCCATTCAACAAGTATTTATTGAGAATAATTATAGATATGCTTAGAGGCAGAAAAGAATGTTAAAATCTTTTAGACCGAATCTACCCTCGTTTCTACGCATTTAATACTAAGCACGTAAAAGTTGCAGTGTCAAAGTGGTCTCACTGAGAACAGTAAGTGAAGGAGCATTTCATGTTGTTCTCCTTCTTCTTGGGCAAAATCCCATTCACCGTGGGAAAGACACTCCCATGAAATCATGAACTTGTGCTCCTGTATGTTTTCTTTGTCCTAATGGGAACAGTTTGAATCAAATATGAAGAACACCAATTCATATATAGTCTGAAGAACCTCAGTTTTAAGTCTGTTATGGCTGATCCCAAGTCTGTATGGACCTAGGGAAAGTCTAGAGTACCATGTTTTGAGGTCTTCAGCCTGGCAGTCTCACATCAGGGAACTTGAATGGTGTTGCAGAAAGGACGCCAGAAGACCTCCTGTATCAGTTTCCTGTGGCTGCCATGAAAATTACCACAGACTGGTTGGCTTACAACTATATACATGTTTTTTTCTCTCACAGTTCTGGGGGCCAGAAGTCTGAAGTCAGTGTGCTTCCTGGAGGTCACACTCCCTCTAGAGGCTCTAGGAGGGTCCCCATTCTTGCCTCTTCCAGTGTTTATGGCCGTCAGCATCCCTGGACTTGTGGCTGCATCACTCCAATCTCTGCCTCCATCTTCTCATGGCCTTCTCTGCTGTGTGTGTCTGCTCCTCTTTGTGTCTAACTTATGATGATACTTGTGATTGCACTTAGAACCCACCTGGCCAATACGGGATCAGCTCCTCCACTTAAGATGCCTAACTTAATCACATCTTTTGTTGTATACAGTAATATTCACTCTTTTGCCATTTAAGGTAGTAATCACAGGTTGTGGGGATTAAGACGTGGACATATCCTTTCATGGGGCTGCCATTCAATCCACCATACCTGGGTTCAAGTCCTTGTTTGAATAACTATCCACAGTTAGGCAAGCTATCACATCTTTCTGAAATTCAGGTTTCTCATCTGTAAAATGAGAATATCAATGCCCGATTTACAGAGTTTTAATGAGAAACGGAAGAGACAGAATGTATGTGATGTTCCCTAACTTAGTTCTCAACATAATTAGTTGCCTTAGTTCCAGGTACTCGGAGGGTAGAATAGATTTTAAACTGTTTTCCTTTAAAGAAAAAGGTAAGGTTGACTTATATTTGGTCAAGAACTTGTTAAAGTTTTATGACTTGGTTGAAAAAATATTATCGAGCAACCACAAAATGGTTTTATATTTAGTTCACCATTATGCATAGAACAGCCACAAAAATGGTTTTATATTCAGATAACCATTATATGTTGGCTGTGCCTCATTTAATAATAATTCCTTTCTGTCTGCTTTCTGCTGCTTCCTACCCACTAGCATATTTCATAACATATTACTATGTGATGTCAAATTCTTTAAATAATAATGAGTGATAGTTGGAGTAACAAACCAGTGATGTCTTGCTGTCACAGGTCTGCAAAAAAAAAAATCTGTTGAAACAGTCTTTGGCTGAATGAAACTATAAGGGCAGTATAGAATTTATCATCCACATTTTACAGAATTCTTATTTGAGTTATGTACTTACAGATTCATATTCCAGGCTCTTTCTTAGTTGAACTGTAATTTCTACATCTAGAAGTAAAAACACTCATCGAAAAAATAGGACTAAAATATAATATCCGAGTTTTGTGGTAATACATGGCATTGATTTTATTGAGTCGTTTGTGATTTGGAATAGCTCTGTCTCTCTGAATTAGGAGACAACTGAAGAAATTTAGCCAACATTCACAGATAGGAATAGCATAATTAAAGTCGAGGCATTTTTCAAAATTTAACCTCTTAATGTGTTCCTCTGCAAATTCTTATTTTTAGTAATTTTAATTTCTGCAGTCACACCTTTTCAGTATCTTCTGGCCTCATTCTTTCTTTATCCTCCTCATACACTTCTGCCCCTTGGTTTCTGCTCCTTCTTCTTGCTCATGGGAAGAATGCAGACCTTGAATATGCATAATATTTCATTCTGTGAACTCTAGTAAAGTTGATGTGACAATTGGAATAGGCAGGAGGCAACATAATGG
The DNA here is from genome assembly GCF_002837175.3 of Physeter macrocephalus. Taxonomy (NCBI): domain Eukaryota; kingdom Metazoa; phylum Chordata; class Mammalia; order Artiodactyla; family Physeteridae; genus Physeter; species Physeter macrocephalus. Next base: position 158,631,894 of record NC_041224.1, read on the forward strand.
GCCAGGTGTCTTCCAGCTCTAAAATCCCATGAACTTACATTCTTCTGAATATTAGCTCCTAAATTAAAATCTCACACTCTGTAGCTGAATCCTATCACTATCCTGTCTATCTCCTTTCTCCAATCTAAAGGAAGAATTTTTTATTATTTCATATTTTGGTTTTTTTTGATTACTTTGAATTATTTTTTAAAAAGTCATGAAGATATTAAGTCCAAATTTTCCAGACGCGTATGAGCATGTTATATGTGTGTGTGTGTTTGGGTGTAAGTGACTGAGATTTTTGCTTTTATTCAGCCAACCCTTTAGAGGTCTCCAGAGTTTCCAGGTAAGTTTATTTCTTTAAGACACGACTGCTTTTTTTTTTCATACAACCATTTCACATCTTCCAAGAAATGACTACAAGAACATCTGCTTCAGTGTTCATACACATCTTATCTGATCATTGTTTCCATTCTTTTCCAACCCCCATTCCAAATCACATCCAAAATGGCAAAAGATGACTTGAGACGCCAGTTGTGTCCTCTCTATGAATGTTTTCCGTATTTGAAATGGCTGGGGAATTACCTTGCCTCTACCAATAGTAATTTAGAATGAGAGGGATTGGATAAGGGTCGTTTCCTCCATCTCCTGAGATTTCAAAAGCTCTGTTTTCTTTTATACCTGATCGGGTCTACCAGTTGCAAAGCTGTACGATGTAGTGGAGAAGTGCATGCGGTTAATTATGACAATTACAATCAGTTCTTTACAATCTTTGCTGCTGTTATGGGGTTTAAAGACTATAATTATGTCAAAAGGACAAAATAATGTTTCTGTGTTTTCTGCTTACAGCTGCTTTTATGACTGGGTTTTGCTCATAAACAGGTGGTTATAAGATGCAATCCTTCCATTAGTCCATTTATCTTACCTGTCTTGTACCCTGGGTTCCCTGGTATGTCATTAAACACAAGTGTTGAGATTCCCAACAACTCTGAGGGAATCTCAGGTCCTGGACAGAATCCCTTGAACATGTTACAATGAAAATGAAACCACTTACAGTCAGTGGAAGTAGATAAAATGCATTTAGTTAATTTTCAGAAACTCCCTCGCTACTCTCAGACCTCTGCGGTCTGCCTTCCTGCTCCCCCCTTCACCATCTCTCCACTGTTGTTTTTTTTTTTAATCCCTGCTTAATCCCCACTCTTGCAACTTTGCCCCAGTGAAATTCTGTGCCCAGCTTCTTCTCACCTTTTTGGTCTCAAGTCCATAGCATGTTGTGAAGAGTATCGCACGTGACAATGAATTTCTGTGCTGTTGGCACAGTTACTTTATTTCTGATGTTGTGAGTCGAATCCTCGCAGTGTGCATGTTGCCACCTCATCCTTGCCGAGGGCAGCTAGGAAAGAGGTAAGACACACTTTTTCTCGCAGCACACCTTCCTTCTCTGCGACTCTCACCACTGCCTGAGAGGTAGGTATGAAGAGGTTCATGGCGAATGAAACTCTCTGAGCCTTTTCCCCCTTGAGTGTATCTTGCTTAAATAGCATGTTTCCAGTTAATGACCATCTGGTAAAGCTGACAGCCTCAAGTTCTCCTAATTCTTAACTGTCTGAAAAAAATGTGCCCAACCTGCCATGGCTTATGACTGAATTATATAAACCCTGAAGCATAATAAAGTCATTAACTTTCAACATGTCAAATTTGCCTTGAATTGCATCCTGCCCAGAATTTGATGGCCTTTCCCCAACACTTAAGAGAGCAGGCCTGTGTACTGTTCAAAAAGCACTTCGTCATTTCTCAGAGAACCATTAGCTTTGTGTGGCTGTCTGGACGTGCACGTCAGCAGGTCTGGGAGAAGAGGAATGTCTAGCGAAGTAAAGAGCACGGAGGAGCAGCTGTGAGGTCCACTAGGGAGAGGCAGAGCATCGCTTCCCAGGAAAAGGGAAGAGAAGAAATAGTCTACTTTTGGGCACGGCACGTTTATCCTGAAAATAACGATTCACTTTGCAGTGGGGAAACTTTGGATGAAAGTGTGTGCTTTACAATTCTGATTACCCTTCCCCCTTTGTTCCCCACTATCAAAAATAATCATATTCTATAAATGTCAGTGGAATGTGGTTAGAGTGAAGCTACATTTTTGGAGAACCAGGTGTCAGCTCTGTCAGATTTCTATGAATAGGTACATTTATATACACTTTTTCAAAGAAAGAAAGGCCACTCACCACCCTGCTTGTAAAACTGTCAAGGATTTAGGAGAGAGCTACGGTAGGCTGTCTTCACGTGGGAAAGGAAATCTGGTTCTCAGGATATTTGGGGCATTGCAGTGAATAAGGGATATTAATAGAGTTCCACCCCCAGCCTCTCTGGCTAAGAAGTGATCTGCCTAGAATTTAAGAAGGAGAGGCATGTAAAGGCTTGTCCAGTGCTCAGCCCTACTGCCACATGAAGGTGTCATACTGAATGTGGAGGGGAGAGTGTGGGCTTTGGGATGTATTACTGGTGTACTATCCCCGCTATTCCCATCCCTTCTTGCCCCTGGATTCCCATCTGTTTAGTGAACGTACTTAAGACAGGATGGTGTTCGAGCATCCTCTCCTTTCTAGAGACTAGGATAATGTTGGGTTCTTTGTATTACGGCACGGGTGGTTGGATGAAGCAGTGTCACCAAAGCTTTTTTGCAAGGTAGATTTTCAGATTTCTGAAGGCTCTGGGTGAGGGTCTGGCTGGATAGCCTTGAAAAGAAAGGAAAGCGCGCCCTCTGGTGGTCAGCCTGCGGAAATGCATCAGCTAAGCCCCTGAGATAAGTTTCAGGCCCTGCTATCAAGTAGAGAAGATGTCAACATTAGTTGGGTGAGTTTCAGAATAATTTATTTATCCCAGACTAGAAATGAGGTTATTGATGAATCTGTCACCCCAAAGCATTTTCAAAGGAAACAAGACAGAAGCGTCCTTAAGGTATTCAGAGTCGTATTCTGAAATCGTTCAGCCTGTTTGTTAAACTATTGCTGTGGGGCCAGTGGGGCGCTAACAAAAACTCAAGCTATCAGTTACCTTGTAGGTGAGATTACAGTCAAACTGAGAACCCAGATATTAAGAATAATTATTTAGCAAGAGTGAGTAAGCCGTTTGTTTCTGTTGGTAGAAGCATTGTTGAATTGAGTAGCTGGGAGGAGTCCCTGCAGGTGATGAAGTTAAGCCAGGCCTTGAAGGGTGGGTAAGATTAGAATAAATGAGGGAAGTGGAGGTGAACATTCTCATTATGGGGGCCGAGGGAGCTGGAATGGGTTTCATTTTGAAGTCAGTAGCAAGCAAAAGTGGAGAGTTAGCAGTAAATAATGAGACACAGAGAACACTTGCAAATAAAAAATGAATTAGGGAAATATTTAAAGTGGTTTAACAAATTGAATCAAGGGGGCATTTTCAGTACTCATTATGAAGATAGAGACAGCATAGCCTCGGGACTTAAGGGGTGGGTCTATGTTCATATCCTAGGTCTGACACTTATGTGAGTCCTTAGGCAAGCGACTTAGCCTGCCTGTCCCCATTTCCCTCCATCTGTTAAACTGGGATGGAAATAGAATATATATTTTAGACTCAGAGATACACAAACGCTGTTTAGATATAAGATGTAAAAGTTGAGTACAAGGCAAGTCTGCGTTGTCCCAGAGCTGCCTCTCCTTCTGGTGGTGGGTTTCCAGCTGCTGGGTGGGCACAGGCAGAAGCTGAAGGACCCCTCGACAGAGGCATCATGGAGATTTATGGATCAGATGGGTAACTGGACCAGGTGGCACCCAGGGGCCCTCCAACCTGGAGACTTGGTGATTCTGGAAAGTCCATGATGACCCACAGAAACCTTACCGAGATGAGGAGATAGTAACGACCATGTTTAAATTTGGTTCAGAATGTTCTGTTCTATGTAAAAAATACCATCACTTTAACTAATGCAGCCTATAATTGAAACAGCTATCTCAAGCTGTTCCTCTCCAGCTCGTCAAGGGAAGGAGTGGAATAGGGGGTGGGAGAGGGGGGAGAAAGGCGGAGGGTCTGGAGCCAATATGTCAGCTCGTCAAAGTGGCTGTAAGAAAACTGAACAAAGATCCCATCCTGAGTGTGAAAGGGGGCGGAGACTTCGGGGAACAGGAGGCTTTAAGTGGAATTCACTGCCTTCTAATTATTTGAGAAGCGAAGGGTGGGGAAGACATGTTGACAGCAGAGGTTTCAGGGAGAACAGGAGCAATGATGCCGTGTACCATAGCACCACGCCATTTTATGTACCGTGTGTGGAGATGGGAGGTAGAACGTGGAGTTCAGAAAGCTTTAAAAGGCAAAATGTAATCACTTCCCTTTAATTAACTCAAACAGTGCATGGCAGGTTATGGTAACATGCCTGTAGCTGAGACAGAGGTTGGCAGGCCACCACTGAGACTTTACAGAGAGAGGGTGCCTGGGATGCCAGAGCAGGAAGGGCCTAGAAACCCTGTAGAATAATATTATAGATGAGAGAATGATCCTAGCACAATTACAGAACCCACCCAAGGTTATGTGGCTTCACCAAATCTAGGGTAACACGTCAGGTGTTTACCTGTTCAGTATTCTCTCCAGGACACTCTGTATGATGGAGTCTGTAGTGACTTCACATTAGCCCCAGATGGTCAAACTGACCATAGTACATTTGTATACAGATTAAGATTTGGTGCATTCTTTTAACAAAAGCTTGAAAGAAGAAAGGTAAAAATTAAGAAGGAAACTACCTGTATTTCAATCAAGCTTTTCTTTTAAAGTTGCTTTAGAATATTATTATTAATTCCAGTGGCTGTTTCCATGCAGCTGTTTTAATTAAAGTGTTATCTTTTTTGTAAATAAAGTGGTGGAAACTTCTGCTTAGAGCCCTGTAGGAGGCTGAGTAGGGAAGCGTCAGAATTGCAGGCAGAACAGGTACTGTGTAATATAGATCATGTGACTGAAATACCACCACCGCTGTGTAGGATCTGCTAAAATTGCAGCTCCAGATTTTTCAGGGGTGAATACATCTTTTATAAAAAAGGAGGCTATGCATTAAAGTTATAAAGTCACATAAAATATAACAGGAAAGATGAGAAAGTAAACTATTTTTCTCGTTTTACTTATTTCAAGGAAAAGAGTTTTATGAACAATTTCCAGAAAAGTTTTAAATGGTTGTGGATTTTATTTTGCTTTACAATCTGGCCATTCTTCAAGGTTTTATATTTATTCTTTTTTTGAGCTGAGACATACAGAACTAGACAAATACCCTTTTAAAAAACGTTTCATTTCCCTGATGATTGGGAGAAATAGCAAGTAGAAAATCCTGTGGAAATTGTTGGAGATTGGGACAGTGCAGTAAATGGTACCCCCTACTGAGTTCATTATCAACTGAGATGAACACCGGAGTTAGATAGGTGAAGATTAAAATATGTCTTCCATTCGGTGGTGTACTGGCAGGTGGCTAACACTTGTGGGGGAGGGGCTGGGTTTTAGTGTCTATAGATTTCTGTGGTGTAAGTACTGCCACTTTGGTCAGGTTCAAGCTACCAATGTGATGCCACTGAATTTGGAACTGGGCAGAGATCCACACACTTGGCTCTTGCAAGCCAGTACAAACAGTCTTTGTACACCAGTGCTTGAGTCCATTACCATAAAGGCTGTGTTATAGAGTGATGCTCAGGTCTCATAGCTAAGCAGTCTTGTTAATACTACTCTTCAGAATTAGGCAGACTTAAACCACAGTTCCTTCTCTGGGGGCCTGCCAGGAGTGTTGCATGTATGGAACATCTCTCCAAATGGAAGGAAACAATGAAAATGGGGAACAAATGTCACCCTTAGCAGAATCAAAATTCAGAATGATTCTTTTTTTTAAAAAAATACATTTATTTATATATTTTATTTTATTTATCTTGGCTACGTTGGGTCTTCGTTGCTGCACATGGGCTTTCTCTAGTTGTGGCGAGCGGGGGGCTACTCTCTTTTGCGGTGCGTGGGCTTCTCATTGCGATGGCTTCTCTTGTTGTGGAGCGTGGGCTTCTCATTGCGGTGGCTTCTCTTGTTGCGGAGCATGGGCTCTAGGCACGCGGGCTTCAGTAGTTGTGGCACGTGGGATCAGTAGTTGTGGCTTCCGGGCTCTAGAGCGCAGGCTCAGTAGTTGTGGCGCACGGGCTTAGTTGCTCCACGGCATGTGGGATCTTCCCGGACCAGGGCTCGAACCCTTGTCCCCTGCACTGGCAGGCGGATTCTTAACCACTGCGCCAGCGGGGAAGCCCAGAATGATTCTTAGAAGACCTTTACAGCACTAGTGTCAACGAGGAGGTTGGAGGCGGAACTGTAGTTTAAGTCTTTATCATTTTGGTGAATAGCTATTCACAGCAAAATCATCTTTGGTGCTGGGCAGTGGCAAGAATTTTGGTTCTCAGAAAGCGGAATTTTGGGGTGGCATTTAAAAATAGATACAGTAATGTACCATAATGCTTTTCTTTATTTTGTAGGAAGATACAGAATAGATTCCTATTTAGTACCTTGAAATTAAATTATTTTGCCAGCTGGGTGCGACTGAAAGAAGCAGGGCAGACATAGGAACTTAAACAACTTCATTGCCTCAGAGCAGATGATGGACTATTTTAGTGGGTATGTGAAATGGTATCTGGCAGAAGCAGAGCCCTGATGTGCAAGAGTCCCTGCATCCAGATTTATACCTCTTTGCTTATACATCCATCATTGTTAATATGCCTGTACTCTGAGAAAGTAAGCCTGGAGTTGACTGCATGAGTCTGTTTCTCCCTGGTACAGGAGAAACAAGCATAGTTTATCCTTGTTGCTATTGTATTGTTACTTAACGTGTGATGATTTTATAATTAACAATGATAATAAATTAGCTTACTATTATAACAGCTTGGGCCTAAGTAGTCTAATAATTGATAGGTTATTTTTGGGGGTAAAAATTCTCGTTATAAGTCAGGTGTCTGAAAGCACTTTTGTTGCTGTCGTCATGCTAGAAGAGAAATTCTCAGCTCTGTAAGAACCTACCTTCTCATTCTGTTGCCTATGACACTGTATAGACATGGATCTCATGTTCATCTGTGTCTACGTTTGCTCGCCTTTGTCATAATGTCTGACCAGAGTCCTGACTGCCATTTAACAGACCAATTAGCTAATCCATCCTAACCCAAGCTTTCTCAGATATAAAATGGGAATGATAACAGACCTACCTCGTAGGGCCTAGTGTATGTAACACATTTTGTACAGGGCCAACAGTTGTCAACAAATGTTGGCAGTTACGGCATTCGTTATTTTAAATATATACAATATTGTACAACATGTATAAGTTTACATTTAAGGCACAGCCACTGTTAGTCCATGTTTGAGGACTGACTCTCAAACAGGCAGTACTTACGTTTCCCAAGGAAAGTCCTACTAACGAAGCAAGCCATTTATAGTTCCGGTCCATAGCTTCTCAGGTTCATATCTGTTTCTCTCCTTTGTCACTCCCCTGCCTTCTACCCTTCCCTAGTACCCAAGGTCCTCATTTATTCCCCGTTCTTTCCCATGTAAAAGTCTGATCTAGGAAAATGATATAATAAATTATTATATAACAAAGAATACATTATTAATATTCAAGGCATTGCAGCAGAGATATAGTCTAAGAGTGTAATGTCAGCATTGAGGCCTGCGTGAGAGAGGTATTTATTTGGCAGTGGGTTCCTTTTGATGCCTCTGAAATTACAGTCATATTGGTAACTATCTACTCTGCAGTCCATATGGCAGCCTTTAATTATACCTGTTGGAATAATCCACTTAGCCAAGGTCAAGCATCCTCTGATTACATGTTCTGTTGCTATTTCCTAGTTGTTATATATCCTTGGCAGCTGTCAGTAGCCAAATTTGGTCTTTCTAATCTTTAGTGGCACTCATCCTGTCCCGAGTTTCCCCAACACATGCTTCATCCTTGTCAAACACGCTTTGTTTCAACTGAGTTAGTCATCATTTTGTGGACCTTACCTTGTGTGCTGGCGGCCACATTCCACTCTAGGTAGTCTCTACAAGTGATTTCAGCTCCCTCTCCTAGCTTTGCTTTTTCTTCATTTCACAAAATTCTACGCAGCATATCAATCAGCAAAAACATCTGCTCTCTTCCTCCCGAGACTGGGCCACATTTCAATGGGAGGTGAATTCAGTCCATTTCAATCTAACAGTTATGTTTGGAATGCCAGCAATGAATAAATTAAATTAACATTTTTTTGAGCACCTATAGTGTTATATAGTCTTAGAGTCTTTTGCTTAATTATTTGATTATATACATTAGCTCATTGAATCCTCTCAACAGTCCTGTGAGATGTGCAGTCTAAGAAGATGAGGTCTTTTCAGATGAAGTCGTTGAGACTTGTAGAAGTTAAATATTCTGTTCAAGATATGTGGAATCTAGAAAAATGGTACAGATGAACTGGTTTGCAAGGCAGAAATAGAGGCACAGATGTAGAGAACAAATGTACGGACACCAAGGGGGGAAAGAAGAGGGTGTGATGAATTGGGAGATTGGGGTTGACATATGTACACTAATATGTAAAAAATAGGTAACTAATGAGAACCTGCTGTATAGCCCTGGGAACTCCACTTTGCTGTACAGTAGAAACTAACACAACATTGTAAAACAACTATACCCCAATTAAAAAAAAAAAAGAAAGATTTACAACTAGTCAATGGCAGAGCCAAGAATTAAACTAAAAGTTTCCTGGCTTCAAATTTATTGCTTTTCTCCAAAACTAGGTTTTTACTCTGCACTAGGTTAGACTGAATGAAAAATATAAAAGAAGTACAGGTATGTAACGACAGTCCCTATGTTCACATAGTTTATAGTTTCTTAGGTTAGAATGATCTTTATGTTTTCCTACCAGATGATTTAGGGTTCTGTGGAGACAGATGTTTATGATATTATTATTTTGGTAAAGATAAGTAAAACAAACAAGACAAAAACCTACCTGCTGGAAGTTATCTTTCAAAGATTTGTTCATCTCTTCTGGTAAAACTGTAATGAGTTATAGGAAAGCATTGGGAGGAAATTTTTCAGCTTTACTTTTAGAGTAAACAAAACAAAACAAAATCATCCCAAAGCCTAGTGGGTGTGTCATACCTGTGCTTTCCTGAATATGTCTGTGAACCAGCATTTACTGCTAGAAATTGAAATCGTGAAAATAAACAGTTTTAGCACAGGAAAGCAAAGCCAGTTTTCTACCAAATTCTAAGATACCAGCGACAATGAATGTTGCTGTCAAAAATCATTTGAATGCAGTGTATCAGGAAGTGTTTTTCAAATTTAGCAGCAATATAGGTTTTAGTTTGGGGTATTGCTGTACTGGAGATTCATTCACTATTATATATCTTCCTAGCATACACAGATATCTCTTATAGCCCTTCCAAGGAGAGCTTGTTATTGAAATGCCACAGGGCTTTATAGTCACAGTATTTTATCTCTAATCTTTCTATGGACTAGGTCCAAAGATTTTCCTATAAAAAGGGACGAGCCCAGAGATGGTATTTCTAGTCATGATTCAGTAATAAGTCGCTGTATGACCTTGGTCAGGCCTCTTAACCATCTCCCTGAGTCTTATTTGCTTTTTGGTACGATGAGAGGATCAGAGTATTTGAACCCTATGTCTCTTCTTAGTTCCACCCATGTTGCTATGCACAGCCCTAATCCGTAGCTTATGACTGTTCTATAAAACTCTCCAACCACATTGTACCTACACACCTTCCCTAGGTGATTTTTTTTTTAGGTTTTTCACAGTTGCAGAATAATGTTTCCCATGTGGGAAGCTGGATTACATACCATTTTGGTTCAGCATGGTTTTCCTTATGCTGGTAACAAGACTGAAGACATGCAAAAACATAGATTTTTTTTTTCTTATGACGTCCACCTGAAGAATTTAGAGGATATAGCCAAAGTATAACTCTTCTAAAATTAATAACCATTTTTGAAGTAACTATAAGTAGCTATCCATCAATTAATCTGAACCCTTCTTGAATCTCTAGCGAATTTATGATGCATATTTTGAGTACATGGAAACCTGGAATATCAATTATTTTATAAACCCTTTTTCATTCAACAGGAAAGTAAGATGATTGATGCCTATTTACTCCTTGTTGTATCTCTTTAACCGTCTTGAAAGCTGTCTCCTTTGAACCTTTTCCAGAGGATGAAGTTCAATGTAGTAACAAGATGGCAGGTGTACCTGTAGACTTTTAAGGCCTTCCTATAGTGATTCTGCCCTGTGGCTTGTCTTATGGCTAAATAAGATTATCTCTAAAGGTGATACTCAACTCTCCTTGTGCTGTGCATGTTCCTTTTTCAGACCCAGGGCTACATATGTTATTGAATAAAAAATGTTTTCATGTTATACATTAAGTATAAAATTGTTTAGGTAAGACTTGTGCTCCTGTATAGGATTATGGTAACTGTGAATTGCTTTTCTTTTTTTCAGAGGGATAGGTTAGGCATATTTGCTGTCTTTGCCAAACCTTTTCTCAATTTGTAGACTTCTGAATATGTAGATTCCCCCTCTTTTTTAACATTCACATTATAAAATGAACAAAGTTAGGATGAGCCAAAAAAAAAAAAAAAAGCCCTGCACATAGCAGTGCTGAAGGAAATTATTCAGGCAGTTTTAGGGCTAAGACTCACAGTCCTTAGAAGCATGAAAGCTGTAGAGCCTTGAATGAAGCTCTACAAAGATTGGAATTTTTAGAAATTTGACTTGTTCATACTTTGTAATTACTTAAAGGAAATCCAAGCTCTCTGAAATTAGAAAGGTGAAATTAACAACTCACTGAGTCTGTGTGTGTGTCTATGGTTCATATCTACAAATAAGTGTCTACTCTGCAAAACATCTTGGGGGATATAGGCGTTTGCTAAAATAATTCAGGCATTATGAGGAGAGGGGGAATAATAATTTAGATTGTTGGGACAGGGCAGTCAGATGGATATGAATGGGGAAGCACTATTCCCAGCAGAGATATTATCTTAAGATCCCCAAAGAGGAAGATTCCATGTGTGCATGGAAAGAGTGACTGCAACTTGAGATGCATTACAGATGGTGGGGTGGGGAAGAAACAAGGGACATTCCAATGTATATTAGGTAGAAACTGCAGAAGGGTAGGTGGAGGGTGGAAGGGGGAAAGTATAGTGGAGGTTATTGAATGCCGAGACAAGGAGAAGCAAACTCTTAACGTAATACGCTTACCCAAGATTCTGAATTAGTTTCTCCTGCTCAGCCTTTTTTTGGATGGTGTGGGCTTCTGTGGATGGGAGGTGGAATGTTGTGAAAAGAAGGTAAGCTTATGAAGGAAGGTTCCAGAAAATTAGCTTGCTAGTGGATTCCTCTGGTGGTAGAGAGTGTTTATACAGTGTGTCAGCCTTCCTCTCCATGTGAGGTACATAGGGAATTCGTCTGCACAAAGCACCTGACAGGCCAGTAGTGCTGGGAAAGCCTGTGCGAAGTAATGGAAGAGCAGATGTCACTGACAGGGTGACCTCTGACTGTGGCCGTCTTGGGGATTTTAACTTTAGAGACAGTCTTCAACTTGCCACGTGGACCTGTTATGACACTGGAGGATTTCCCTTGGTTGGGAGAGAAAATGGAGAGGTGGTTTTTTGTTTGTCTGTTTTTGGGGGGTTGGTAGGGAGGAGGCGGGGGGTAGGTGGTAGGGAACGTGTATGTGTAGATTTTTAGCCTGGTGGGTAGATGTTGGAATCACATTCTACCTTCAGCAGAGCAATTGAGTTCCTCCTCATCTGAAAAGAGAGGCAGAGACGAAGGCTGTCCAGGGAGTAGGGGTCTCAGTGTTGACCTTTATTTGGACATTTACAATCTTGAGACCAACAGGACTTAAGTGAAGCTAATGAACAAAAGGTACAGTCAACTTCATTTGGGATTTATGTTCCTCAACTACTTTGGAATTCTACCCTTCCTCACCCTGACATTGGATCTTTGTATTTCAGATCTGGTTTTATAAACATTTAAGTTCTTGATTGAGTCAGGTCTTTGGAGGACATTTTTTGTTTACTTCTGATTGAGCCTTTATTCTCCTCCACATGACTCCTTAACTAGCACATTTGAAGTGTTTGTTCCCAGGGGAAAGTTAAAGTCAAATATGTGAGCTCTAAAAAAAAGGAAAAAACAACAAAAAACAAAAACAAAGAAAATATGTGAGCTCATTTTCTCCCTGTTAAGTGAAGTCTTCGGAGTTTGCAATTCCAGGTATTCAGTGTTTCATGCCTTTGGTGCTCTTTTAGAAATCTGTGTATTTTTGTACATTTTCTGTAGGCATGGATGATCCACAGGATCAAATCTGGCTTATGTAAGTCTGGAATAAAGAGTAAGAAAACCCAAAAGCCAATAATAATGTTAAGCCATCTCTTTTCTCCCATCCACAATGTGGCTCTTGAAATTTTCTGTTCTGATGAAGCATGAGGAGCTCACAGTTTACCTACGTTTACCTGATATGAGCCCCATGTGGTTGAGCTTTCGTAGCCAGGTTGAGTTGATGACAGAAAGGAGAAAATGGAATACCTCTCCCCAGACCTCCCCCTACACTTTATAGTACTTCACTGTTTACCGCGTTGTTATTTGCTGATACAGTTGTTAGTGCTTAGCCCTCAGCAAAATCAAAGACTTATCTGGGGACTGTGATCTTGCCATACATATGTCATCTCCTAAAGTACAAGGATAGCTTAAGAACCCAAATGTCCAATAAATACCTGTTTACCGTTGTATTGTCTTGACAAGGAATATAGAATGCCTTCCCTTTATTCATACTTTGATCTGTAAAGGGCATGGAAGGAGTGAAAAGACACAGGGTCGCTTCAGACACGTTACCTTCCCTCTCTCTTGGTCCCCTCCCATCGTCACTTCAGTCACCCATTTGTCGCCTTTCCTCTAAGGATCTTGGTTCTCTGAGAAGCAGGGACTACTGAAGATCATATACTAATATTATGATCCTAAAACTCAGAACTTTGTGGCAGGGAAAAACATGTGTGCGCTTAATTCCTTTCTCTTTGACTGTCTGACCCAATTGGACGCTCAGGAGTACTATGCTATTACTAGCCATGAGATGAAAATCTCAAGGCTGAAATAATATTATTAGCAAAGCATTTAACATTTAATTAAATGTTTTATGTATAAAGTGCTTTATGTGTAAATGTTTTATATGCAAAGATTGTGCTGAGTGTTTTATGTGCATTGTCACACTTAATTCTCATTACAACTATGTATTAGCTATTTTGCAGGTATTATTATCATCCCCTGTTATATAAATGAGGAATGAGGCTTAAAGAGATCAAATAACTTGCCCAGTGTCCCCTTGCTCTTAAATGGTGAACTCAGGATTCAGATTCATGCTTAACTTCTACCCTAAACTGCCTTTGTCTTCTATAACCCTTAACCCAAGAAAAATCAGTCTTTTATGTACTAACTGCCATAGATTTGATAGTTGAGGCAAACAGATATTTTTCTAATCACACTCTTGCAGTACCCCGTTGGAATAAATTTTAGAGGTTGGAGCTTCTGTCCACCAACTGCACACTAATCTCTTAGAATTGTCATTTTGGGTTATGACAGTTATGATGCATGTCTTTTCATAAAAGAAGTGGAACTGGGGGAGAACATTACCACCGTTAGCATTTTCTGCATTGGTGATGTGAAGGACATTTTTCTAGGTGATCATTATATATGTGTGTCGTGTATATTATCACATGTTGTCTTATCAGTAGTTCCCACTTATTTGCATAAAATTCTCCACAAAGCTAAAGCAGGATTGAGAGTTATATTAACTGTAATTGTAGAATAGAATCACAACAGAAAATACAAGTTATGTTGTATGGAATATAACTTTTACAAGTTATTTTACAAGTTATGTTATATGGAATCACAGAAGTATGGGCTTCATTATTATGAAAATTAATTTTTGCAAGCCAAATAGAAGATTTATGCCAGGAATTTTAGTATCTTTACATACTCTTTCATTTATTGTGTGTGTGTATATATATATTAGTAAACACTGATACATATTTAAACATTAGAATTTTGGGTCTTAACTGAATGAAGCTTTAAAAGAGTTTTTTTTTTTGAATCATGCTGTATATTCTTGAGAACAGACTTCATGCTTTCTTAAAATTTGCTATGAGTTGCTTTGATAACATTAACATGGGTATCAGAATAATACAAACTCAGGAAACAGACACATGACTTACCAGCTCATTTCTCAGAGCCTTGTTGCAGGCACCCTTCTTATTTCATGTGTATGTTGTAAGTAGAAATGCATGATCCTGTATTGGCACAGAAAAACAGTCTGAATGTTCATTGCCTAAAGGAATCCTGTGTGTGTGTGTGTGTGTGTGTGTGTGTGTGTAGTCTTTGATAACTACTCTGAATTTAATTCTGTTGTAACCATGCTCTTATAACCTGACATCAGTAAAACCAAGTATAAAGTTACCCCCATGAGTAACCAATGTCTCACTCAGATTTCTGTTAATTCAGCTAGCTTCCCATCTTCTTATTTCTTCTAGATACTAGACTCGCTTTTCAATCTATAAAGCCAGTATAGGGCAGCTTTACTTATTCATTTATTTAGCAAATATTTTTTGATAGGCACAGTTCTAGGCATTGAAGATGCAACTGTGAACAAGACAGATTAGTTGAGTTTGCATTCTAGCTGAAACAATAAACAAGTTAAAGTCCATAAATAAGGTAGTTTAAGTGAGTGATGAATGTCGAGAGAAAAATAAATCAGAGCAATGTGGTACTGGGATGGAGCGGGCATACTATTTTATATTGGCTATTTAGGGAGGCCTCTCTAGTTGGTGACATTGAACTTAGACCCAGATAAGAAGACGCAGTCAGGCATGAGAATATCTATAACAAGATTGTTCAAAGCCAAGGGCACACACATCAAGAGTACACACAGTAAGGTGTGAACAGGTTTGGCACATTTGAAGAACAGATTGACCAGAGAAGTTTAGAGAGCAGATATTTGCAGATAAAGATCTGTTAGTGTTGATAGTTGTGTAAATGTTCACATAGCTTTAGGAGAGAAGTGACTTTAGCTTAAGGTAAGTAAAATGTTCTGTGCCAACAATATCTCCCTAGGGGATTCTTTATGATTTTAGAAGTTGGATTAAAGTCTAGTTTGATCAACAGACATACCAATTAACTTTTGTCAGATGGTTTATTTGATTACATCTCTAATCTGTGTTTATATAATGTGCCTTTATAATTTACTGGTTATATAGAATGGCCACCTGTTCATTACTTCATTCCACAACCATTTACCAAGGTCCTACTATACGGCAAATTGAGTCTTTAGTTCTGGGTATGCAAACATGAATAAGACCCTGCAGTTATGGAAATAAATACAGAAATAGGATCCTAAGTATATTTACTGGGAAATACATTTTCTCAATTTTAAAAATATGAAAAATAGTAAAAGGAACTTCAGAAGAGAGTGGAATTGATCAATAAAGATGATAAGAGCTGATGTGTAGAAGGTTAAAAAATACTTTGGCGGTCTAAAAAAATCTTTTGACGTGTACTTATAAAACTGGATTAAGCCTTTCTACGATCTCTGTTATGGTGGAGTCCTTTATAAATTTAAATTAATATCACTACTAATGCATCTCTCTGGATAATAGTGCACTTGTGATTTGCAAATAGGGCCCCAGACCTCAGCGAAACTCCTGCTCAACATACAAGATGAGGAAACCCTTTACTTGGCTCTCCAGCTCTGTTAAAACCCTGGGCATCCCCATGGGTCTCCAAGTCAGGCAGGACGACAACATCTTTTAGTCTGACGAGGAAACTAACAGATTTTCTGAATTGATATGAACTAATCCTGGTTTAAAATAGGTTATGTACTTACTTTAACCTCTTATTCTGAGGTTCGAAGTTTAGAGGTCTACGCTTAAAATGTCAACGGCCCAGCCCCCAAAGAGCTATCCAAGGTGCCGAACATATACTGGAGAGTCAGCACCCTTAGTCTTTGTGCTTGAACTACTCTTTCCTGCCTTTGCTTATCCAGGTTACCTGCCCTGATTACTCTTTAATCGATCTTAGCAACCATGTGACACATTATTGTCCTGACTCCTGCTTGTTTCACATTCTAACCTACTGCATTTTTCAACTTGTGTTTAACCAGATACCAATTAAATTTTGCCCCTAGAGCCTCCCACACAAGTATCTTGGCTCACAGTTCTACTTGCTGAAAGAATGTGATCATTGATTTTACCTTCAATTATAAAGTGATTTAAAATTTATATTTAAGTCCATAAAAAATAGAAGCTCTAAAAATAGCCTTGAAATCATTAATTCATCTAATAATCCATAAAAGTAATTGAAAATATAAGCATGATCTATCTTTTCCTTCTTTCTTCTTCTTCCTCTTCCTCCTGTTCATCTCCTCTTCTTGTTCATCTCCCTTTCTGTTTCCTCCTCCTCTTCCTCCCTCTCCTTCTCTTTCTCCTTTTCCTCTTCTTGTCATTATCATCATTATTATAAATATAATAAGTAAGGATATTTTAACTGGTGAAATTTTTATATAAAATGTAGCATTTTGCTAAAAAGTGAGTGGGTTATAAAACAATTTTATGACAATTTAGGCTTACTAGTTTAAAAATAGAATATATATAAACGTAAGTAGTTTCCTGTGAATATTTCACCTTTGAACTTAGTAATTTAATTATTCTCATTAAAGCAAATGGAGACCAGTCCTTACTAGACACCTCTAGCTTCTTTTAGGAAGGATCTCTTCCTTGCTAACTGGGAAACTCAAAACACATTTAGTTAGAGAGCTGGGATTAGTGTTGTCAGTCAATGATCAGGGCAAGGGTTTTACACAGTGTTCCTCCTAAACATCATTCTATAATTTCACCCATTGTAATTTAAGAAGAATGGCATGACTAGACTGGTTAAGAATCTAAGCATTTTGATCAAGCAGTCTAGATTATTATTTTAGATCTAAAATTTCTTAGCCATATGATCTTGGGTAAATATCCAACTTACGAATCTATGTTTTCTTCACCTGTAAACTGGACGTGATAAAACATCCTCACACTGAAGATTGCTATTAGGATTATAGGAGATAATATATACTTAAAAGTTTAGTGCAGAAACTGACATCAGGTAAACATTCCATAAAAGTGAGTTATCATTGTCATCGCTATCGTAAGTCATTAACCTTAACCTTTTTGTGCTTTGCCTGACCTTAAACTATATGGAAAATTAAAAGTACCCTATTCACTATGGGTATTTGACATTTGCTGAGAGTAAGTTGGTAGTAGTATCATACCTGGCACCCAGTTAATTTTTCAACCTGAAATACTGTGAGCTATGAGGAAGGACAGGGAAGGTAGTGGTTACCCATTCATGAGCAACCATTCTTACCTCACAATCAACCAGTTGATTACAATTGATCTGTTGCCCATGCAATCATAGTGACATTTAGAATATATTACATTACCATTTCTCTTAACATGGTGATTAAAATTCAGTTGGCAGATAATGTAATATTGACATAATGAGTAAAATAATGATTGATAGGGAAGTTGTAAAAGTAAGAAGGTTCAATGTGTTTGAAAGTCACAGAACTTTGAAAAGCGCAAGAGGTAAGGAATACTGATGAATAAAATGTGACAACTTGACACTTGCTATGAATATAGAAATGAACCAAGGAATCTATTAAACTAGTCATTCTTAAAGAGTACAGCCTATAGAACTGTAAATATAGCTAATAAAAGTACCTTTTAAATTTAAATATCTATCAAAGCTTCCAGAGGAAAAAAACTACATTTATACTTCATGACTTGCTCAAAATCATCATCTTTCCTAGCATCTTCTACAGTAAAGTAGTTCTAGTTTAAAATATATTAAAGTGGATACTTCTAAAGTTAGGTTCTTTTGGAATTAAACAAAAGGGACTATGTTTTTCCAGGGACTGCTGTAGATGTCACTTTTTAACAAGACAGATAAGGCAGTCAATATATAGAGGTTTTATTTTATGGCCAAAACTAACATTTATTCAATCAGTGAGAGATGTCAATTAGAACAGCACAACTTAGGCCATGGGGAAATTGCAGAGCCCCTAACCAGAACATGAGCATTACATTATTAGATAGGTTACAGCTGTTGCTTCCATAATGACCCTTGCTCTTTAATGCAGTGTCAGAATCCGGGGAAAGAAAAAGCCAAATGGCAACTAATTTATCACCAGATTTATAGCCAAATTACCAAAACTTGGAACTAATCAGGTCTGTTTTACAAATGAATAATGACATTCAGGGCCTCTTTGGTTATACAGATGTTTAGATTGCTGATGTCCTAAGAATTCCATAGTCTGTGCTGGCTTTAAAGTTGAGATCAAATTGTTCTTATGCGCCCAGGGTAGCATAACTCTAAGATGAAGGTGTTCTGGGGAAAGAAAAGGAAAAAAGAGCACTTTTTATCTTCACACTGAAAAAGTCATTGCACTGAAAAACTGCCAGCAAACCCTAAATAATTTTGTGTTGATTATACTAAATTAGAATAGTGATAGCTATAATCATTTGATCCCCGAGGCATTAATGAAAGTACAGCATTATTTTGTGTGGAATATGTATCATTACCCTTGAGCTTAGGAATGAATGATTATTAGTAAGTCTGATTAAATCTGGAAGCAGAGACACAAGCTATCTTTAACCCACTAATGACAGGGCCATATTGTAATTTTATGATGAATGAGTACAGTTTAGCATTTTTAGCACTTGGTGGGGAAAATAAGAAGTCTGCATTCATTCTCTTGATTAGACTGCAAAGTAGTACAGAGAAGCTCATAAGGAATGCTACTTAATGAAATAGTGTTCCTGCTGGTTGATTAGCCTATCATAGCTCCCCAAACCCACAGGACTGGTGGTTATCTTTATATGATCAACGATATTATTAAGCAACATTCTAGAGATCATGAATTCCTAGATGCAGGAGTACAAAAAAATAAAAATACTGTCACTTTGCATGTATATATTCCCCTTATCTTTCCGAATGCTTTCATGTGTATTTTATGGTTTAATATCATAGTAACTATTAGAGTGAGTTAGACTTTTTATTACCTGTCTTATGAGTAAGAAAAGCACAATACAGTTTAGGTACTTCCTAAAGTCCCATAGCCTGTCAGAAAAAACCAGCATGGGAACCCCAGTGTTTTGGATCCAAGTGTAATATATTTTTCTGGCCTCTGTGGACAATTAATTTTATTTTATAATTACAGACAAATTATTTTTTTTGATTCTCTCTTTTAAAAAGGATATCTATTCTGTATGCATAGATACTATTAGAGATTCTTACTGATCAAATGGGTAACAGCCCTGGCTTAATATTTAGTGCTAGACAAAACTGTTTCTACAATCTCCAGGCAGTTTAGGACAAGTTCTGATCCCAGCATAGCATCTGACACTCAGTGGTAGCTTGGTAAATATTAGTTCTGTCAACTGAAAAAAAAATTCACAATGTGAGAGTTGTGAGTTAAGTTTTATTTGGGGCAAAGGGAGGACTATAGCCCCGGAGACAGCATCTCAGAGAGCTCTGAGGAACTGCTCCAAAGAGGCAGGGGGGAAGGTCAGTATTATCTATGATTTTAGTGAAGGGGGGACCTGCAGTGAAGCACACATATTGGCAGGGGCTGGCTGCTAGTCACAAGGAGATGTCACTGATGATTTTAGTGCTTTTCTGTAGATACGAGGAGTTGCAAACACTTGGGCTCATGAAATCTGCTCCTGAAAATACCTAACTCTCTAAAGGCCAGTTCTGCTAGTTTTTCCCAGAGCACAGAGTACCTCATTCCTGATCTCCACCCGGAACTCTTTTCAGGGTGTGTTAAAGGTCAGCGGCTGTGGTGGCTAGTGACCTAATCCTTGCAGAGGCAGATGGCCAGTGCCACGTTTCAGGTGGCAGTTCCTTTTCTTCTAATTCTTTGTGTGACCTTCTGTGGCCTAATGAAGGAACTTTTAGTCTTCTTTGACCTAAAAACAATGTTGATGGCCTACTTGATCTTATCTATAAAACTGTTCACAGGTGGTTACTCAGTAAAAATATAAAAATTAGTGACAGGAAAGCCAAACCCTGCAGGGCTAGAGGGAATTATTATTTAGTTTCCCTCAAAGCCAAAACATTTCTACTTGAAACAGAGCTTTGCAGATGAATGGCATTCCTTTGCTGTAAATATTAGCATCATAATGGCGTTCGGTTGAATAGCTTGAATTTAGGACAATCAGAGCCAAAAATTTAAAGTTACAGAAGTCCTACCGGTCCTGCTTGGCATGTAACAGATCAGGTTCTTTGGGGAAGATAAATGGAGAAATGAATCATTGTAATACAGTGAAATACATGGAAAAAAGGGTATGGATAAGGGGCAATGGTAGTGCCTAGGACAGAGAAAAAAGAAATGTCTTGGGAGGGAAAACTATGAAAGGGACATTTGAACATCAACCTAAACAAAGCCAGAAACCTTGGAATTATCCCTGGCACTTTCTTTCCCTTACCCTGCAAATATTCTATCAATGATTGCCAATTTTACCGCTAATCATTTCTCTGCTCCATGTCCTTCTCTTCACCCATCACTGACCTACATGGAGTTCTCATCATCTTGATTTAAAATGGGCTGGCTTATTTGGTATTTCCATTTCCAGGCATATCAACCTCAAAACCGTCATCCAGACTATTTAAAACCTTAAAGCTTAGCACCATCTCCCCCTTGCTTGAAACCCTGCAAGGGTTTCTTGCTGCCTATAGGATAATATCTATCCTGATGATTCTCTGTGGTCTGGCCTCTCCCTACCTCTCATGATGTGTTTATGCTGCAGAACTGTTTGTCCTTTCAAGGACATTACACTCCGCTTCATGCGTTTTCCTCTTTTTTTTTTTTTTTCTTTTTTTTTGCGGTACGCGGGCTGCCCTCTCTCGTTGCGGAGCACAGGCTCCGGACGCGCAGGCTCAGCGGCCATGGCTCACGGGCCCAGCCGCTCCGCGGCATGTGGGATCCTCCCGGACTGGAGCACGAACCCGTGTCCCCTGCATCGGCAGGCGGACTCTCAACCACTGCGCCACCAGGGAAGCCCAGTTTTCCTCTTTTTGTAATACCTTTTCATATCCTTTCGCAACAGGGTAAGTTCTATATGTCTGTCGTTCAGTGTCCCTGATCCAGTAAGATGTTGCTGTTGCAGTTCTCCCCTCTCAAATCTCCACTGAATCAAGTGCAGTTCTCTGTTTTTTAGAACACCTGTGCACACTGTATCCCATTCATGTTTGTATTTCCCATTAAGTGCAATACTTGGCACATAATAGTTGCTCAACAAATGTTGGTTGATCTGATCATAACAATAACATGGATGGATAAGTAGTTAGTTGCTAGGACAACAAGTGTAGAAATGACAAGGAGGTGTAAAATCAAATGGCACAGTGTAATAATTTTCTGTTGATGAGCAACATATTACCACAAATTTAGTGGCTTAAAACAGCATCCATTTATTATCTCACAGTTTCTATAGATCAGAAGTCAGGGTGGGCTTGGCTGGATTTTCTGCTCATGGCGTCAGCTTGATCTTAAGGCTGAAATCAAGGTGTTTGTTGGATTGAATTCTCATCTGGAGATTGGTGAGGTAACAGCTGCTTCAGAGCTTCCTTGGATTTTTGGCAGAATCTATTCCTTGTGGCTGCAGAAGTCATGGCAGCTTGCTTCCTCAAGACCAATGGTGGAGGGTGTCTCTATTGCTTCGAGTCTCTGCCTCCCGGGAAGGCTTAGGCTGTCTTTAAAGGGTTAGCCTGGTTAGGTTGGGCTCATCCAGGATAGTCTTTCTTGATTAACTCAGTCTTTAATGAGGGATCTTACTTCCATCAGCAAAATCCTTTTGCCTTTGCCATATCCCATCACATAATCATAGGAATTATATCCTATCACCTTTGCCATATTCTGTTGTCTGGGAGCAAGTCCAGGTTCTGCCTGTACTCAAGGGGAGGGGATTATCTTAGGGCCCATCTCAAAATACTGCCCATCACATGTGTAGTTTAGAATGACTTGAAAAATAGATTTCTGTGGATAAGAGGAACCTGAGACTAGAAGGAAAGGTGTAAAGACTATGTCAGGAAAAATGCCTTATGTGGCCTTCTAAGAAATGTATACATTATCATGTGGGGAGTCATTATGGGGTTAAGAAAGATGATCCTTTAGAGCATAACTTCATAATAAGAAAGACTTGGAAAATTGGAGGAGGAGGATGGTGTAAACATGGAAAATAGGAGGTATTGAGAGGGCAGATGGAAAGTGGGGAAGGATTAAGAACTGACAGGATTTGATGGCTGATGATTCAGCAGAGGGTAAGGAAATATTCAAAGTCAATGTTTCGAACTAGAACCCCTGGGTGACCAAAATGGAATTGGTCTTGAGTGTTCCTGAATGAGACTGAGCTGGTAACTATTTTTGGTGTAGACAGTGGATCTCAGTCTCTTGTTTCTGTTCTCATACTCTCTGTCACTTGCCTTGTCTTGTTCCAGAAGGGATCTAGAATGGCTCACCAGTTGAACTCTGCTGTTAAATACCAGTTTGCAATGACTTGGCGTAATGCCTTTAGGGAGGAATGTTTTATTTCTAAATAGCTGGTGCCCTAGGCAGAATTATGTTTTCTAAAGTTATCTGAATCCAGGAGGCTGGCAGCAGTTTTAAAGGACAGTGACCCAGCTTTCAGTTCTGAATTCTAATTTGGATCCATTATCTGACAACTCATGCTGTTTTAAATCTAGCCTGTCTGTGTGTATAATGCAATTAAATAAGGAAGAGAATGCACAGTGTTGGAATACAGGCAGGCAAAAGTATCTTTTGCTTTTCTCTCTACATCCTCTAAATAAACTCTGGACATCCTTTGTGATTTATAAGTTAATATTTCTGAAAATATCTCATTTATCTTATGTCAGCCTTTAGATAGGAAAAATTAATATAGCAGACCACATATGTTATCTTTTCTTAAATAATCACATGATGTGAAATTCACAGCTTTCCTATTCATGTTTTGTCTTCAAAATATTTGTCTTTTTTATGCCCAGTGAAAATCTCCTTTGGTTAATATAAGCCTTTAGTTTGGAGATTTGTATTTTTGCCTGAGGTGCTACTTCGTTGGTTTTAAAATTTGTGATATCATTGAATTCAGTACAACAGTAAAATTTGTGTGGATTGATTTATGCCCTTTGAATATTATATAAGATTTACACAAATAGAATTGAGGAATTTCAGCAATTGGAAGTACAGTCTTCCTCTTTGTTAGAAATCTTGGCTTGGATTTATGGACATCCAGTTTCTACCTAATCCGATGATATGCTTCTCAACTGATCTTGTCAGACTTTTACATTGTTATTAGGTCTGAAAACAAAACAAAACAACAAAAAAAACTGGTTCTTCTACTCTACAGTACTTCGGTCGCCAGATGTGTCCATTTTTTTCCCACACTAAGCAATTCTTCAAATCTTGGTGGACCTCAACTGGGTGTCCTACAGTTTAACTCAATTCTGACACTAACTACCTGGAGTTAATGCAGACCCCACAGGTTAAGGGCTCAATCACACAAGACTGTCCCCTACTTCAGATGCTAGTTACAAGTCCCAAGTTGTCATCTGCACTTCTGACCAACTGGTTATACATAAATCAGGAGTTCCACAGCCCTCTTCTCAGGTTTAATAATTTGCTCTAATGGCTCCCAGAACTAGTTTATCATATTTACACTTACTGGTTTATTATAAAGGATGTAATAAAGGTTACAGATGAAGAGGTACACAGGGCAAGATATAGGAGAGGGGTATAGAAATTCCATACCCTCTCCAAGTGCACCACACTCTTAACACCTTGGTGTGTTCACCACGTGGAAGCTCTCTAAACCCCATTGTTTAAGGTTTTTATGGAGGTTCTGTTACTTAGGCATGATTGATTAATTCATTGGCTGTCGGTTATTAATTCAGTCCCCAGAGGTCTCGGGGTGGGGCTGAAAGTTCCAACCCTCTAATCACATGGGGTTGGCTCCTCTGGCAACCAGCCCCCATCCTCCAAGAGTCACTTCGTTAGCATAAACTCAGGTATGGCTGAAAGAGGTTTGTTATGAATAATTACAGCTGCTTCTCTTACCCTATCATTCAGGAAATTATAAGAGTTTTAGAAGCCCTGTAGCAGCAACTTGGCAGGAAGATCAAATATATACTTCTTATTGTATCACAGTGTCACAGATCTGTTCTCTATGTTAAGTTGAAATCAGCCTCTACAAAAACTACTTCCATTTGCTTTTACAATCTGTTGACTGTCTCAACCAAGTTACATATTGCTGTGTTCCACTGAATTTCTACAGTCTTTTTTTAAGTTAAATTTTCATATTTGTTTTAACAAACTGTCGCATACAAATATATAAAAAGTGTTCCTGTAAAGCTTATCATGAAAATAATAAGACAGAAAAATATTGGCCTAATTCCTCCCCACCTCAATCAAGAGGTATCACTTTTAACTTTTAGTTTTTTCTTCTGGTTTTACATCCATATTTCTAAATTACGTGCATTATTTTGGTTTATTTACATTTTATACGTGAATGCTCATTTTAGCCATCTAAAGTTTTTCTCTAAATATCCTCAATTTTATCTTCCAATCCTTCTGTTAAATAAATCTCTGCTAACAAATATACATAAATATAATTTTTTTAAAATTTCCTAAGAGCTTTGTGCTTCATTATTTTTCATTTTAATAGCATTCAGTTTGTGGTTTTTAATAGATGCACGTTATCTCTGCTAACGTTATTAAGAATGAGGCTTTTAAAATAATTATTTTTCTGTTCCCTGCGCTGTGTCTTTTTTAATTCCTTTTTTCTTTTTTTTCCCCCTCTTATCTTAGTCTCTGGCTTTCATATTTGTGTTACAGGCTGTCTTACAATGTCTGGTGAATTGTGGCTATTTATTCTCAGCTAATGGTAAAACTCTAACAAGCCAATTAGAAGCTATAATTATGGGCAGTGTTTTTTTTTTTAATCAGTTGGTAAAGTTAGAACATAAATAGGTGGGGACCTAGCCACTTTGTCCAAGGGCTGCCCCTTAAAGATACCTATTATCTCTAGATCTTTTCTCTCAAGTCATTTAGTTTCTCCAATAATTCAGTTTCCTGAGTCTAAGTCAGTTTCTCTGTGTGTGAGTGGTTTGTGTATGTAGGTGGGTGGGTAGTGTCTAGAGCACTGAGGAGAGAGGGCTTAGGGTAGGTGGATTGGTCTCAGGGGTCAATGTGTAAATTTACATGTAGCCCTCCTATTTTCATTATGACTTCACATACCTGGCACGACCTGAGCCTGGGTCCCAAATCCAAAGCGCTCCTGAGTGTATGTATTTCCTTGCCACAGCGGAGAGGGTATCTGTGGGTCCATTTGATCCTTGTATAACTTCCAGTCAGTTCTCCTGTTTTCAGCCCTGCCCCTCACCCCTGCTTTCAGAAATATGCAGTGCCTCCAATTCCTATATCTTTCCAGGGTTCTATAGCAGATATACCTTTGCTTACTATTGGCTTCTTCCTCTGAGCCACTTGACTTTCACCTTTTTACATTATCCTCTTCATCATCATGTCCCTCAGGGACCAAATGTCTTCCGTTTGCCAATACTTCTCTTCGTCCCTCCTTCCCCTCCACACCACCAAGTTACCTCCCACCAACGCTTACTGCAGATCTCCCATACCTGCTTCCATTTCCCCCACCTTTACCTTCTCCCCAAATCACATCTACTTTTGAGTCTAATCTGTTCATTTGGCAGACTACCTACCTTAACCCTGGATAACACCCTCATTTTAATTTTTTCCCATTTGCTCCGTGCCACTGCGCACGTCCACACCTAAATCTCCAGTTATCCATTTGATGTCAGGGAGCGTGTTCTGACACTGATTTGGCCTGGGTCAAGTCTGGGATTCTGAATCAAGAGCCTGGGCTTGATGGAGGAGAAATGCCAGCAGGCTTTGATGAGTGGCACAATAATGCAAGAAGAGTCACCTTATGGAGAAACCACACGCTTGATAGTCTGTGCCACCTGACTGCTGAGGCTAAGAGTGAGAATCCACAGGCGACACTGTGGGATAGACTTCAGAGCACAGGGACTTGAGCATTGGGATAGGGAGACTTGGTCATGGAGGAAATTCCCGAGCTGGGTGAACATAGTTGGAGGAGCTTTGGAGAGAGTAGGGAGTTCCCGGGGCTTCTGCTGAGAACAGGAGATAAGAGCTGAGAATCCTGACCCAGCTTGGAAAACACTGTTTTGCTGAAGAGTTTAAACCAATTGAGGTATCTGTTATTGCTGACAAACTTTAAAAGGTTCTAGAACTGGCAAGCCAACTAGGCCTGAGCTAAGTTAAAAGACTAGCATGACCAGCTGGGACAGCAACGCAGCAAACTTGCTAATTAGTCTAGAGGAAGCCAATTGCCCACATTTTTATGGACTGCTAATTGCTAAAGTAGCAGCTTGCTCTGAAGACAAAAATAACAGCATGGTAGTTTCTTGAATATAGTATAAAGTGGTGTTCGGGATATAGTCTACATCAACTTTAAAAATATTCTGTAGTTCTTAAACTTTAAGCATGCACTGTTATTAATAAAGATATACTTTGGAAGTCAGTTATTTTTTTTTCTTAGACTGTAAGATGAGAAATTATAGAATATGTGAGACTCTAGTTTGAGCATCTGTACTAAGGATTTTATTTTAAAGTCACTGATTTTCCATTTGAATATCATTTCTCAACCCATTTTAAAACATTTCCCAATAAGAGAGCTAAATAAATAATTTTAAAACGTTCTTTATTCTAAATAGTGTGAGATTTTTCCTAAAAATGCTCTCTTTCAACCCAGTTATATTTGGGAAAAGATAATGTATTTAAAGAATTTACCTCTATTTTTTGCAACATTGCAGGCATTCAGTAAGTATCGGTAGAAAGAAAGAATGAATATTTATTCATGCATAAAGATTCGTGTGCATTAGAATGATAGAATTTCACATTTTAAAGAACAATAGAGTAGAGTTAGTGCCCTTCCATTATTTTACGGATGAAGAAACTGAGGTAGAGAGGTGAAGTGTGGGGACTGCTCTGGGTCTCATTACTGTTTAGTGGCGGTCCAGCACTCTTTTTCATTCTAAGTTAATTTTCATTCAACTTAAGAGAAGAATGAATTACTTCTGCAGGGCTGATTCTGACCCAAATCAGATTAAATCAGTAAAGCCTGGCTTTGTTAAAGGCTCAAATGCCAAATGACAAAAGTAAAGCATCTTTTAAAACAAAAACCAAAAACAAAGTAATTGGTGTCTTTGGTTTTATTGAGTGTAGTTTTCAAAGGCAAAGAGGGGGAAAAAATTGGAAACTCTGTGCCACGGACCTAATTTGAAAGTGTGACTGTCAGACTCGATATAAAGGAGAGGTAAGCTAGCCCTGAGGAGGTATAACTGCATCAAAGGTAAAAGCGGATTTCCTTCTCCAGTGTATCAATAGAAGTTCATGTATCTGAAGATGTATTTGTCTGTTGCATTGGTAACTAAAATCCTCCGATAAGATTGACAGCTGACTTAGATATTGCATGATACTTATATATGGCAGAACAAATTTAATGAAGATGCACCTAATTAGTAGATGAATATTTAGACCCAGCAATACCACTGTTGGCTCAGATACCAGGTAACATTTCTTCACAGGTAGAATTTATTAAGAAGTAGATGTGAATTGTTTGTCTTCTTAATTAAAGGTTTGGTTGCATTTCCAAAGGGCTGTTAATAAATAATGTGCAGTCACTTATCAAATGTGAGACTCTGCCTAAGTTATTAATTACTCTGAGCCTAGTGTTTCTCATTTGTACCAATAGGTTTATAATGGCACCTACCACATGGAGCTGTTGTGAGGACTAAATGAGAGCATGCATGGAAGGTTTTGCGTAGTGCGTTCCACAGAAAAAACACTCAATAAATGTTAGCTATTATTATTGTTGTCAGGCACTCCAGGGTATCTATATTGTAAAAAACCATACTTCTGTTGCTGCTGCACTGAAACCTCAGTAAATCATTGTTTTCTCCCTGGCCTACTAGATAATTTTGTGGCTATTGCTACCTCAAGATCCTCCCCAAGTGGGCAATGCAGTGTAGTTGAAAGATCTATCACTTGGAATTCAGAACATTTGGTTAAAATCCAAAGTTCACAAGTACAATTTGTGCTATCTATTCTAGAACTCCCAGGAAGGTGAGATTCATTCATTTGATCACTTTCTGGCTGAACAAATGTGTATCTCTTAAATTTTCTTAGGTCATTGAACGGTTTCTAAAATCGAGATGATCATACCCATCTAACTGGGATGCTGTGAGGATCAGATGAAGGTATCTAGTGAATGTTCTCATTCGCAGACTCCGTGGTGTTGAATGAGCATCGGTTATTGATGTTCTCTGAAGGTCCACATTCAGCTACTCCTTCAGGACCAAGGATACAAGCTACCTCTTCTCTGAAGCTTTTCCTGAGCTCCCCAACCTCCAGATGTCAGCTCTCCTTCCTCTGCACTCCCATTCCATGTCAGCTGATCTTCCTTGGTATTCAAAGAAAGACTGCCTTGTAGAGCAGTAATTTATATTCTTTGATTCCTGCTACAACACCTTCAGAAGAAAGCACCCATATCTAATTGTCCACATGGTCCCCCACAGTGACAGTATCTTGCCGATAGTAAGTGCTCAACAAATATTTGATTAGTGAGTAAACAAGCTTTTATGAACCCATGTGCAACACTAAGTTCTGTAAGTTACGTAGAAATAGTAAAAACAAATGACTTAATTACAATTTTATCCTTTCAACAAGGTGACCAAATCCTGTAGGATTTGAAATTAATTAGAAATTAACTCATCTTTTATTCATTCATCCTGTTAATCAGTCAATAAACATATGTTGAGCATGTTCTAGGTGCCAGGTACCATGGTGGTAGAGGCACTAGGAATTCAATTTAACAAAAAAATTCAGTTCAGCTTCTACCCCACAGAGCTTGCAGCTTATACATAATAAGAAATAAGAAGGAAATAATATTAAACCTTGCTTTGGCAGACGAAACATTTAGACCTTCCTTTGTTGAAAGAGGTCAATAAAGAATTCCAGACTACTTTTTCTATCCATTATTAATTCCAACAATTTGGTCACTGTTCATTAGTAAGATTAAATTTGGCTGCTGAGAATAGGTCAGGCAAATCATTTTTCTGGTTAAAAAAAATTATAGCTGCTGGGTGAAATTTGCTTTGAATTGTTTTTCCTAATCACAAGTAATTGGGCATGTCCTATTCAGTTAAAAATAAATATACAAAGGTACATTGATCTACTTTCCTTGATAACGAGTTTTGAAAACCATAGCTATATTACTTAAACTTACTTTTCTTCACTTATTAAAAAGTCCAGGGGGCACAAGTAACCTTTACAGAATATTTCCACATAACAAGACAAAATTATTTTTTTTGTTGTTTTTTTTTTTTTTTTTTGCGGTATGCGGGCCTCCCTCTGCCGTGGCCTCTCCCGTTGCGGAGCGCAGGCTCCGGACGCGCAGGCTCAGCGGCCATGGCTCACGGGCCCAGCCGCTCCGCGGCACGCGGGATCCTCCCAGACCGGGGCGCGAACCCGGTTCCCCTGCATCGGCAGGCGGACGCGCAACCACCGCGCCACCCGGGAAGCCCAAGACAAAATTATTTAATGAGACTCCTGGACATATATTTTAATTGAAGAATTATAAGCAATTCTCCGCTGACTTGGAGCCAGCCAATATGATGCAAGATGGATTTCTCAGTTATTGTATTGTCTGGTAGGTAATTTGAGTGAAAGGAAAACTTGCGTTCCAGCAGAAGCCAGTGGAATGTTACATTTTAAAGATGAGGAGTGGGTCTTCTCAAGGTTGTTTAACTCCCCACGCTGCTTCCTCACCCCTCTGCACGTATCCCTGCCCACACACACTCACCTACACCAACTCTAGACTCTGCTGCCCTAGAGCTGTGACGGTTTTTGAGCAAAGCAAATGAAGCGTAGAGTGTCTATGTGCCTCCTTTTCCACATCAGATCAAGGAGTTTATGGATGAAAAACACCCAAACTGATTTGCCTTTTATATCAGTCAGGGTCCTGGTGGGAAAACTGGTGACACACAAACGAGTAGCATGATGACACCTGACCTATTTACAATGACGTGGGCAGGACAAGTCTGTGGTCAGAGATGCCTGTGGGGTGTGAAAAAGCACCCTTATAGCTGTTACCACGGATAGGCCTAGCAGGGAAAAGGAAGGAATAGTTCCTGGAGCCAAGAGAGAGAGCTGTGGCTACAACTAGCGGAGGGTCTGCACACTTCAGCAGAGAATTGCAAGTGCCGCCAGCCTCTGAGGACTGGCTGGGAGGGAACCGGAGTATTGATACCACAGTCCCACTTTCCCCACTCCCCAGCTTCCTGCCAGTGCCTCCCACTTGATGCAACCCAGAAAGATGAGCTTCCCAGAGAGCGGGGGCAGGTGGAGGATGAATCCAAAGGGCCAAACAAAATATTACGTACACTCTTTATGTAGTAAGTAACCTATACGTATTATACCTATGGTGCAGATGCTCACGAGAAAGCTCTCACTGCTTTCAAGAAAGTTTATAGACATTATTCAGTTAATATTCATAAAACCCTTTTGAGATGAGCACTATTATTCCCATGGGATGTAACAGAGATTAATGTAAACGTGTTCACAGAAACCTTCCTTATTCCAGCTCACCAGCTCAGTTCCCTCTTTCATCTTTTCTAAAGAGGAGAGATTCTTTCTTGCTGGAAGAAAGACTAAGTTAATCGAAATAATGAGTGAATGAGAGCGTGAGGGAGTTTCTCAGCAATTTTAAGAGCTAAGGCACCACAGCAGTTTAAGACTGTGAGGGAAGTAAAGAAAGGGTAGGAAAACAGGTTACCTGTATTGGATTACCTTTAATACCCTTCAAGAAACTTGAGTGAAGAATGTAATTACTTTTAACGTTTCTGTTTGTTATTGGACTGCAGTTTTGAACGAGATGTAGTTTAGAGACTGGACCACATGGTGTTTGCATTTACTAGGGTTACACTCACTTCACATTTATTTAAACTGAGAATTAAAGTGGTTAAGAGTCTTGCCTAAGATCACACCCTCAGAAAGTGCAGAGTTGTCACTCCAGTCCAGGTTTGTTGATTCCAGATCCATCAGTCTCAATTCAGCTTTGGCTGAATTTACCTTTGCTGAGTTTGTTGAGTGATAAAGCTTTCTGGAGGAAGGATTTCTTTTAATACCTGGTTAGTATATAGTGTACCCCTTATTAGTTGGAGAGATTGGCCCTTTATACTCCTTGTGTAAAGAGGCTGGTTTAGTAATGGTCAAGTGTCATTGAGTCATTCAGATGAATAGTTCCATGATTAAATTTTACTTGCCTCATTTATTTTTATAATGTCAATATACCCTTTATTTTTTATTTTATTTTTTTAACATCTTTATTGGAGTATAATTGCTGTACAATGGCGTGTTAGTTTCTGCTTTATAACAAAGTGAATCAGCTATACATATACATATATCCCCATAGCTCCTCCCTCTTGCGTCTCCCTCCCACCCTCCCCGTCCCACCCCTCTAGGTGGTCACAAAGCTGATCTCGCTGTGCTATGCAGCTGCTTCCCACTAGCGATCTATTTTACATTTGGTAGTGTATGTAAGCAATATACCCTTTAAAATAGGAACTGGACTTATTGTTTCTTCAGTCCGTTTAGTCATGACATTGTTATTTCAAGAATGTTGTTCTAATGATTTCTAATTGCTCTTAAAGCCCTCTTTGAATCCTACTACAGATCATTATGTTACGTGTCACCTGTGACCCACCTCTGTTTGCTTTCATTCACTGCCTGTCATAATCAGAAAGCATTTTTTAATCAGGCGTTTTTGTATATTTAAAAAAAGAAATCAAATTGAGTTTTGTGTCTGGGATATGAAAGATTAAAAAAAAAATCCGTGTAGGTAGGTAGGAACTACTGACAGCAGAATATCTGGTAGATATATGACCTGTCAACTGTTTGCAAACTTCTGCCCCCATCAGCTCCTAGTAACCCTTCCAACTCCCTGCCTGAGATCAAAATCACAGACATGCTCACCTTTCTGATGCTGTTGGGGTTGCTCTATATTAGATTTCTTGTTAAGACAATCTACTTATCCAGCTTGCAATTGTGGTACTGTATTTTCCTATTAGTTCTAGATTCAGGAATTTTTAAAGGAATTGATTACATAGTGATAACAATGACTGTAACCATACCCAGCATCATTCTGAAGTAAGAACAAGTCTATGTATTTTCTTTAATCAAAGACACATTAACACAACTGATAGCAGTTAGTGGAGTGGTTAAGGGAACAGACTTTAAAACCAGATAGCCTGTATCTGAATTCTAGCTCAGCCACTAACTAGCTGTGTGATCTTGAACAAGTCATGAAACTCTCTGGGCCTCAGTTTTCTCATCTGTATGAAAGAAACAATGTTAGTACTTATTTCTTAGAGTTGTAGTGAGGATTTG
The DNA here is from genome assembly GCF_002837175.3 of Physeter macrocephalus. Classification (NCBI taxonomy): domain Eukaryota; kingdom Metazoa; phylum Chordata; class Mammalia; order Artiodactyla; family Physeteridae; genus Physeter; species Physeter macrocephalus. The sequence goes on from NC_041224.1 coordinate 158,664,480, forward strand.
TAAATTAATAAATAGTATTTAGGAGATTATCTGACACAGAGCAAACATTCAGCAATACTGGCTGCTATTATTATTTACCCCTGACCTAACATGATGGTGTAAATTTTCAGTGAAAATTTATCTTCAGTTAAAATTTCAGTTAAAATTTACCGGGCACTGTGAAACTTCAGTGTCAGGTAGCCCTAGTTCAAATTTCAGTTCTTCCACTTACTAAGTAGGTGAACTTGGTCAGGTTATTGGACATTTAGTAATACCAATTTTCATATTCATACAATAGGATGGTAATGTATCTATTTTAGAGGGTTGACATGTGGCATAATATGAAGTTTGGCATATGTAAATTAGATAAATATAAAATATATATGTGAAAAGTACATAGCCAGGTTTTGACTCATAGAAAGCGTTCAGTAAATGACGCTATTATTTTTTTCTTTAATATCTTCATTGGAGTATCACTGCTTTACAGTTTTGTGTTAGTTTCTGCTGTATAACAAAGTGACTCAGTTATATGTATACATATATCCCCATATCCCCTCCCTCTTGCGTCTCCCTCCCACCCTCCCTATCCCACCCCTCTAGGTGGTCACAAAGCACCGAGCTGATCTACCTGTGCTATGCAGCTGCTTCCCACTAGCTATCTGTTTTACATCTGGTAGTGTATGTATGTCAGTGCCACTCTGTCACTTCGTCCCAGCTTAACATTCCCCCTCGCCATGTCCTCAGGTCCATTCTCTATGTCTGCGTCTTTATTCCTGTCTAGCCCCAAGGTTCATCAGAACCATTTTTTAAAATTCCATATATACGTGTTAGCATATGGTATTTGTTTTTCTCTTTCAGACTTACTTCACTCTATATGACAGACTCTACATCCATCCACCTCACTACAAATAACTCAATTTCGTTTCTTTTTATGGCTGAGTAATATTCCATTGTATATATGTGCCACACCTTCTTTATCCATTCATCTGT